>NW_024067024.1:0-402799 GCF_015039405.1 Cantharellus anzutake | reverse complement strand
ACAGTGAACAATCATATATTTGGCAACCAAAACACGGTCAGTACGCAAATCAGCACAAACTCTAATATCGTTATTGGACGTAGGAAACTGGTTACATAAGGTGATCCAGCTCCGCTCCTTCAGCGTAGATGACATGGCGCTTCCACATGGCCTCAACCACATGTATATAAACACAGCCTAAGTGGGAACTGAGAAGCAACCTTCTTCTCACACTTCCACTTTAGCCTAAGTGGCCAGGGACCCTTGTCTGCTTTGGGCCGTTGTTACATGCGCCTGCATCACACCCTACCGGACCCTCAGCCCCAGGTGATATACCCAGGTGCTCTCGACCCCAGGTCGGTCCCTGACAGCAGAAGAAGGTTTCAACCCCATTTCCCCACCTCCTCCGCCATGGTGACACAGGAACAGTATGACGACCTGCTGGCCCGGTTCCAGGAACTACAGGCCACTGTGATAGCCCAAGCCCAGGGCCAGCCTGTGCACGCACCCAGACCACCCAAGGTCGCCCCCACCCCCTTCTCGGGAGTCAGCGAGGACCTCAACCGCTTTAAGGCCGAATGCGGGATCTACCTCTATGTCTGCACGGCTGAGTTCCCCAGCACCCTCTCCCAAGTCCTCTTCATGCTTTCCTACATGAAGGGAGGGACTGCAGGAGCATGGGCAATGCAATGCACCATGGCGCTACTGAGGATGGGCTCCCCTACACCCACCATGGACGAGTTCAATGCAGAACTTGATGCCATGTTCCAAGACCCAAACTGGGCGGCTACAGCCCGGCAGAGGCTGGCTACCGTCTGACAGGGAAGTGACCCCGTGGACAGACTCATCCAGGAGTTTGAGATACTAGGGCCCACCTCGCAGCTAGGCGACGTAGGGCTGGTTGACCGCTTCGAGCGGGCAATCAACTCCCCGGCTCTGCGAGAGCATCTACCAGCTCCACCCTATGCCCACCACCTGGGCCGAATGGAAGCGTGAAGCCACGCTCCTTGACAGCCAGTGGCAGCGCTTCCAGAGGATGCAGCCACACACACCCTCACCCGGCCCCCTCCACCAGCCCCACCCGTGACCCCCGTAACCCACCCCAGACAAGAGACAAGCCTGCACCCTGAGACCCACCAGACCCGACACCTGCACCTGGAAGACCTTCAAATGCTGATGAAGGGGCTGAAGGGCCAAGCGACGAAAGGACCAGAAGCAAGAGGGAAAAGGCTAGACCCGGACCAAAGAGGGCACCCGGAGACCCAGCCTGTGGGGAGTGCATGCCAGCCACCCACGAGGGATAGCTCACGCAGATTCCATGATGTGCATGACCCACCACCAGCACCGAAGCTCCATTGAGTCATTGCAAAGAAAAGGAGAAAAGGAGCACCCCGGGCCCACAAGGATGAGGAAACCACAGAGATGACCCCAGAGGCAGCAGTGTCCCCACCTGCTATCTATGTCCTCTCCAAACAGTCCCCGAGATCCCTCAACCTTGCCGTGAGGCTGACCTCCCTGACCTCCCTTGCCTCTGTGTCCATATCAGCACTCCTAGACTCGGGAGCCACTGGAAACTTCGTGAGCCCTGAGTTTGTCTGGAGGCACAAGCTTGAGACCACCCCGCTCCCCACACCCATCCCCGTCTGTAATGTTGATGGAACCCCAAACGAGAATGGGGCCATAACCGAGGAATTAGAGGCCCTCTTGACGTTCGGACGCCATACAGAGTGGGCCCACTTTGCAGTCGCTCACCTCAGGCAACAGTCCCTCATCATAGGGCACTCATGGCTGCTGCACCACAACCCGGAGGTGGACTGGGTATGGCAAAAGGTTGTCATGTCCCACTGCCCATCCTCCTGCTGGCTGCCATGAGCACAAGGCAACCGGGACCCCACGCTAGAACCTGGAGACGGGATCTATGCCGCGATCATCCCTCCAGAGTGGGGACATGAGCTAAGAGCGACTACTACACCCTCCCAGTGGATGGCCCAAGAAGCCCATGACCCGGAGGTGGAACCCACACTGTTCGAGGCATTGGTGCCAGAGCAATACCAGGATTTCCGGGATGTGTTCTCGAAAGAGGCCTTCGATCAACTGCCCCCCCAGAAACCCTGGGACCATGCCATTGACCTAGTGCCAGATGCCAAGCTCCCCAGAGGGAAGACCTTCCCACTCTCACAGCCAGAGCAGAAGGAGCTGGATGAGTTTCTGTGAGAGAACCTGCAGAACGGATGCATCCGGCCATCCAAGTCCCCGATGGGGGCCCCAGTCTTCTTTGTCAAGAAGAAGGATCACTACACCTGGTTCAGGACTACCAGAAACTGAACAAGATCATGGTAAAGAACTTGTACCTGCTCCTGCTCATCTCTGATGTCCTTGCCTGCCTCCACAACGCCAAGTACTTCTCAGCACTAGACCTGTGCTGGGGGTTCAACAACGTCCAAATCAAGGATGGTGATGAGTGGAAAGCCGCATTCGCAACCAACCGGGGGCTGTTCGAGCCCATGGTAATGTTCTTCGGGCTATGCAACTCACCTGCGACCTTCCAAACCATGATGAACAACATCCTCTGGGATTTCATCGACCGAGAGGTTGTCATCTGTTACATGGATGACATCCTCATTTTCACCACTACCCTAGAGGAGCACTGGAGGGTCATCTGAGAAGTCCTGGAGATGTTGCGAAAGAGGAAGCTCTTCCTGAAGCCAGAGAAGTGCAAGTTCGAGTGGATGCAGATCGAGTATCTCGGACTTGTCATCTCTGAGGGAAGTGT
Organism: Cantharellus anzutake; assembly: GCF_015039405.1. Taxonomy (NCBI): domain Eukaryota; kingdom Fungi; phylum Basidiomycota; class Agaricomycetes; order Cantharellales; family Hydnaceae; genus Cantharellus; species Cantharellus anzutake. Next base: position 400,047 of record NW_024067024.1, on the reverse strand, counting down.
CGCAATGGACCCCATGAAGATTAGAGGAGTCCTTGACTGGCCCACCCCAACCAAGGTAAAGGAAGTGCAGTCCTTCCTAGGGTTTGTGAATTTCTACCGCCGGTTCATCAGAGACTTCTCTGAGAAGGCCCACCCGCTTCATGCACTGACCCGGAAGACCAAGGTCTGGAACTGGGGCCTGGACGAGGACCACACCTTCCACGCCCTTAAGGAGGCCGTCACCACTGCCCCTGTCCTCTCCTTCCCCACCGATTCCGGCCACTTCAGGCTCGAGTGCAATGCCTCCAACTTCGCAACCAGTGCAGTCCTCTCTCAGCTCCAGTCAGATGGAGAGTTCCACCCAGTAGCGTTCATGTCCAAAAGCTTCACAGACGTGGAATGCAACTACAAGGTATACGACAAGGAGATGCTCGTGATTGTCTGAGCCCTTGAAGAATGGCGGCACTTCCTGGAGGGCGCCAAGGAGAGGGTTGAGGTCTACATGGATCACCGCAACTTGGGGTACTTCCACATGGCCCAGAGGCTGAACCAGCGCCAAGCATGGTGGTCCCTCTTCCTCTCCCACTTCTATTTCACCCTCGTCCACTGCCCAGGGAAACTCATGGGGAAACCAGATGCGCTCTCATGATGTGCTGACCACCCGAAGGGGAAGGATGACAACGAGGGGCTGACACTCCTCCAACCCACCTGGTTTGAAGCCCAGGCAACGGAAGCGATCTCAGTAGAGGGAGAAGAGGTGGGGATCCTAGAAAGGATATGTGGAGCAAAGGATCACGACGAGAGGGTGGTAAAAGCCATGCGGGAACTGGGAGAAGGGACCCTGAGGGCGGATGAATGGGAGAAGCAAGGAGAGTTAATCCTGTACCAAGGAAAGGTGTACGTACCGAAAGACCTGCAACTCCGCCATGACCTGGTACGGTTGCACCATGACGCACAGGCAATGGGGCATCTGGGGCGATGGAAAACCCTAGAACTCATTTCCCGTGACTACTGGTGGCCCTGGATGGCAGAGTACGCCGGGCAGTATGTACGTGGGTGTGATACCTGCAACCGGGTCAAACCTTTCCCCTCACAAAAGGTTGGGAAGCTCACCCCAAACAAGGTCCCCACCCACCACTGGCAGATAATCTTGTCAGGGCCTGGCCTCGGACTCGGAGGCTCCCTGACCTCAACCCCCATCTAACCTGTCCTCACACTATGCGGGGCATGAGATGTATAGTAAAAGGAAAGATAATATATACACTTGCCTATGTGGGGCATGAGATGAGAAGAAGGGTAAAGGTCTCATCTCCCCGCATGGTTGCTATATAAAGGAATGGGTCACATGCCCACAACTATACAGCTCTTAGAGTTGTGTAGTGTGACCCGGAGGGAACATCCAGGTGGCAGTGCCCAGTAAGCGTGGGAACGTTCTGGGTGAGTTGCTTGCCCAGAACTGTGGCTGTGACCCGTGGGAACATTCTGGGCGAGCTGCTCGCTCAGAAAGTTCCCACGCTATCCCGTGCATGCGGATACACAACACAGAAAGGCAACAATGAAGGAATGGAAGGAAGGGATTGGTTGGGGAGTCTGGGGCACCCTAGGGCAGGGTGCTGAACCCTGACAAATCTCAGCAGACATGGTAGGAGAGCTCCCAGAGTCGAAGGGGTACAATGCCATCCTGGTTGTGGTAGGCTGCTTGTCCAAACACATCCATGCAGTCCCCACAGTAACAACGATAGACTTGGCAGGCATCATGCGGCTCTTCCTGGAACACATCTGGAAGCATCACAGGCTCCCAGAGGAGATCCTCAGTGACAGAGGGAGCGCCTTTGTCTCCCACTTCTTGAGAGAGCTTGCAGACCTCCTTGGAGTCAAACTCACCCCTTTGACACCCTACCACCCCCAGACGGACAGGCAGACCGAGTGGGTCAACCAAGAGATCGAAGCCTACCTCCGGGTGTTTGTCAACCACCGCCAGGACGACTGGGCGGACTGGCTCCCATTAGCAGAGTTTGCCTACAACAATCGCATCCACTCGTCCACCCACCAGACCCCCTTTGAACTCGACACCGGGCAACACCCCAGGATGGGGACAGAACCCACCCGTACATCCGAAGTAGAGGCTGCTGATGCCTTTTCATCAAGGATGATGAAAATGCAGGAGGAGGCAAAGGCAGCGCTAGAACATGCAGCGGACGAGATTGCCCACTATTATGATTGGGGCCGTGAAGCAGCCCCCAAGTACCAAGAGGGTGACCAAGTCTGGCTCAATGCCCAGAACTACACAACCGACGCCCCACCAAAAAACTAGACCACAAATGGCTTGGCCCTTTCAAAATAGTCAAAGTCATTTCCCCTGCCACTGTCAAACTCCAACTCACTGCATGACAGAAAGGAATCCACCCGGTTGTATCTGTAACAAACATCAGGCCGCACTGCCCAGATGAAATTGCAGAACGACCCCTTGACCCCCACCCGGGCCCGGAACTCGTAGAAGGAGAAGAGGAGTATGAAGTTGAAAAGGTATTGGACTCCAAATGGCTACGCCGGAAACTCTGGTACCTGGTAAAGTTCACAGGCTGGCCAAACTCGGAGAACCAGTGGCTCCAGCGGGACCACTTAACCCACACCCCCGACCGAATCAAGGAATTCCACAGAATGCACCCCCAAGCCCCAGGGAGAGAGAGGGAGAACCACCTGGCCACTTCGAGGCGAAGTGGCTTAAGGAGGGGGTGATGTCAGGGCACACCTGCCTGACCCGGCCCCACCTGACCCGGTGCCCCACCATCCACTCCTCCTGACCTCCCCCCTGTTCCCCTTTTACTCTTCCCTTTCTTCTCTTTCTTCTCTTCTCTCTCTTCTCTTCTCTTTCCTCTTTATTCTTTTCTTATCACACGGATGACTTCCTTTGTATCAATGTACCATTGACCCAGCTGCAGTGTAGCGTGCCCGGACCCGGACACACTGGATGACCTCCTGCATACCAGACACTCCTGGGACCTCTTATGGAGGTACCCGGATGGATGGGGCTGTGTGCATAGATGACATGGTGCTTCCCATGTGGCCTCAACCACATGTATATAAACACAGCCTAAGTGGGAACTGAGAAGCAACCTTCTTCTCACACTTCCCACTTTAGGCAAGTAGCTTACATCTCCCTTGTTAATAACAATAACACACTTCCCACTTTAGCCTAAGTGGCCAGGGACCCTTGTCTGCTTCAGGCCCATTGTTACACATGCCCACGTCACACCCTACTGGACCCTCAGCCCTGGGCGATATACCCAGGCGCTCTCAACCCCGGGTCGGTCCCTGACACCCTCAACCCCAGACACGTCCCTGACATAATCCGAAGTTGACAGCGTGGATGTTTAGTGGGGGAGAAGGGCCTGTGAAGGAACACTTTTCAGAGGGAGATCCATTCTCTGCATGGCTGTCAGGGCATGCGGCACACCGCACTGTCAGGGACTGACCCAGGGTCGAGAGCGTCCGGGTATATCACCCGGGGCTGAGGTGTCACAGCCATGCATTCCGGCCCATTAGCCACCCGTCCCGATGCCACCTGAGCCCATTCCTGCTATGCAAGCATGAGCATGAGCCCTGACCTCAGCCCTATCCTCCCTGAGGACTCCCTGCTCACTCCCCCACTTGCCCCTAGGCTCCCCTACACTTGGCCGACTCCCCCACAGCCACACCAACCTCCCAGCCCTGAGTCCGCCTCCAGCACTGTGCCCAGCGTGACTCCTCTACCCTGCCCACTTGGCCCCTACAGGGCTGCTACCATTCCCGCGCCCGACTCCAGCCCAACTCCGAGTCCAGCGCTGCTATGATACCATTGCCGCTATCGTGGCCCCACGCTCCTTCCTTTATTTATCTGTTATTGTTTGTTTTGACCCTCGGTCATTGCTGACCGCTATGCAGCCAACCCCGCTCCTTATTCATGTTTGCTTCTGGACCCTTCGGCCTTCGGCCCGGGTCCGCTTTCATTCATTCTTTCCTCCTATATATATCCTGTATACTACATTATAGTACCTTAGCTCTAATATTGATTTGACCATGACCTCCTAAGTCCTGACCCCCATGTCACGACCCGGAAATTCCCACGGTCAGGTGACCACTCCCTGCACCTTCTCCCTCCTCCGCTTTGACCCCATCAACTCCGCTGCCCACCCAACACCGCCTGGACAAGCCTGTCATCCCTCCCTGCCACTACTACCTGTTCCATGGCCCATCATGGGCCTATGAGTCATTCCTTATTACGCTTGTTTTCTTGACGGCTGTGCATGGCCATCCTTCTCCCATGCTCTTTGTTTGTTTTTGTTCCTTCTTAAGCCTGCCCACAATCTCCATGAGATCTGGCGACTTATTCCTATTCATTCTGTTACACTTAAATACCGGTTGTACACTACCTTGTACTTTAGTTCGAAAATCAACTAGGGTTACCCCCTGTGCTCCCTGTCTGATCCAGTTGCACCCTCTGTTCTCTGAAATATCGGGGCCACATCAAGCACAAGGCACAATGCTCACAAATGAGTCGTTGAAGCCGAAACCCCGCTTCACCATGATTGTCATCCCCACCCTTAACGGGCTGTTACGCTGGAGTAGTGGACCTTAACGGTCGCTGACAGCGAGTCATGGTAACGTTTTCCCATGCCCTGACAGTATTTTCGAACTCCCCTCGCTCTTGATGTTAAACGATGTCTCACAAACCCAGAACCCGTTCTCAGACCTGCCCACCTGTGGCTGGTACTTCTGCATCACCCTACACGCAATATACCTTGTGCATACTATTTGATAGGGAAGAGCCAGATGAACCTTTATTCGAGAGTTTCACAGCAGACCAGGCAGACTTATGGTCCTCAATGCCAGTGAAACGCCGTCGATACCGCTGGCAACGAACACCGAGCGAGGTTGACAGCGATTCGCTTGGTAATGAGGCCGAGTCAACAGCCCAGATACCAATTGAGCCAGTGCCAGAACCCGAACCAGAGCCCAAGCCAGCACCACGAGAGGAGCTACCCACCGATCCGCTGGTTACTGTCGACAAGATCAAAGAGATCGATATTGACCAAGCTGAGCAAGCCCTGCCAAAGGGACGTATGGCCTTCATACTCACCAAGGCAATCAGCGACCTTGCTCGAACCACTTGTGACATCCACCAGATGATCCCGCCGCTGGCACCACCCCCAGCTCCTCCACCACCACCTCGACCTGAACTGGCCCATAAGAAGGTCTGTGAACCCAAACCATTTGATGGTTCTGACCATAACAAACTCTGTATGTTCTTCGTCCAATGCGAAGTAAATTTTATGACCCGCGCCCAAGCATTCCCAACCAAGGCTGACAAAGTCCTGTTCGCCATCTCTTACTTGAAGGGGGCAGCACTGGACTGGTTTGAGCCCAATATCCTTCATGGCCACCGCCCCAGTCGAGAACCATGGTGGATGAACGACTGGACAAGGTTTGTGGGAGAACTCGAGCGTAACTTCGGCCTGCATGACCCCATTGGCAAAGCTGGAGAGCGTTTGTTCAACCTAACAATGAAGGATGGACAGACCATCAGGAACTACGTTACCGAGTTCAACCGCTATGTGGGTAAGTTGGACAACTGGGGTGAAGGAGCCCTCCACGCCCTGTTCTACCACAGTCTGCCTGATCGCATCAAGGATGAAATCACTCGGTTTGGTAAGCCAATGTCGTTATATGACCTATGGGACCTCACCGATGAAATCGATATGCACTACTGGGAACGAAAGACCCAGACTGATCGGCACAATAAACCCGCCTCCAACACCCATGATAAAGGCTCCCAAAAACCGCACCCCGCCAAATCCCACCGATCCGCCACACCTTCCCCCACCACACCCTCCACATCCACTAACAATAAACCAAAGGACAAGCATCCTGATGGTAAGCCAAAGTCTGACCTCGCTGCAAAACTTGGGAAAGATGGCAGGCTGACCAAAGAAGAGCATCAATGGTGCTTCGACAATAACCTGTGCATGTTCTGTGGTAAGCCAGGACACGTAGCTAAAGATTGTTACAAGGCCGGGTCGAGTGCATCCAAGGCCAGAGCGGCCAAAGTCGCCACCCCAGAACCGGCCATGACACCAGAGCCGGAGTCAGACTCGTTGTCTGATGCAAAAAACTAACCGGCAACCCTCCAGACGCTGCACAATTGGAGGGTTGTACTCAACCCCTTTGTGCGAAGAGGGAGGTACACTTGAACATTGTAAGCGGGCTAGGGATCTAACCCACTAGGAAAACAGGAAAGGATGGGGACCGGATTGGTATCCAGCAGGTCAGGAAAAAAAGGGGTAATGGTGATAATGGTCCGGTCCGGTGCGTGGGTGGCTCTAATCAATCTCTCACCCCACCTCTCTGGGTGACACTAAAGCAAGGACTGATCTAGAGGTCTTCTTACTGATGTTCTTCATCGTAATACTCCCTACTAGCTTGGGAGGGGCAAACTCGGTGGTTTCTAATCCAAGGGGAAAAGTAGATACATCCTCATGTACAGGTATATATGAGAAATGATCAAATAAAAATGATAAAAAATATCCGATGTGCCCCATGTGCTTAGGTGGATCATATGGGCAACAAACAATATCGGAAAAAAGAAGGGAAAACAATAATCAAGAAAACAATAAAGCAATAAATGATTTCCAGCCAAAAAATACCCAACTCTATCCATCGCCAATGAACTCCCGCTAATTATGGATCCTAATACTCCTAAATGACGCGTTTCCAATGGTACCAATATCGTCCAAATCGGTGCAGTGGTTGCTGAGATAAGTGAAATCCAGTCTGAGTGTGGCCATGCTGCTGGGTGGGCGTGGGAATTTGGTCTGTGGGGACTGGGAATGTGTCTGGAAGAATAGGAAAAAATCATGGAAGAGTAGGAATGGTATATGAGGACGTGTGTGATGTGTTTCGTGAAGTGGGGATGTGCAGGGATGGGGAAATCGCGATATTTGGTTCGTTTGTGCAGTACCGGCTGTGCCCACCTACAACGTGTCCACCCTATCTGACCCCAATTCTCTTTCTTTCTCTGTTTCTTTCGGTTCCTGTGATGGTTGATTTCCTGCTTCAAGGGGGAATGCCCCTGGCTCTCCTTTGTCTTCCAATTCAGGGGTGTCAGGGATCGCTCGTCAGTCCAAGTCGAATATCGCCCGAAAACCTAGTCGTAGACAAAGCTGAGGTTCCAACCCTCAGCGGCACATAGAGCTATATACACGAGTGACATCAATCAATCGGAAGAGATAGGATCAAAGGAACTAAACAATGATCCGATAGAAAACGAAGTGAATAGAGATGAAGGAACACTCGGATCAGGGGGCAGAGTCGGATCAGGAGAAGGTGAGGGATTTACGATATATGAGGGCCGATGCGGCTACATGCGGTGATATAGTCTTACGCGATATCGATAGGGTAACAGAGAACTGCTTACGCTATGTCCCCTGACAAGGGGCCTCTATCCCCCATTCAAAAATGTTTTCCGCTAATGGGCCACCCTCACTTTCTCCTACCAACTGTGATCCTTCCTTTGTTTTTCCCACTCTAATTGATTCAGGATCTTCCGATTGTTTTATTGATACTAAGCTCATTAATAAACACAATTTACAGACCTACTCCATACCCATGATGCAGCTCCGCTTGTTCGACGGCATGACAAATCACATGATAACGTGCGCCATCGATCTCCCCGTCCACTTAGCTACCGGCTTTATTAGGCCGTCTTTGTCAGCGCATGCCGTGCTGGTGCTCTTTGTCTGCAAAAAGGATGGTTCACTCTGCCTTTGCGTAGACTTTAGGGGCCTCAACCGGATGACCAAGAAGGATAGATACCCGCTGCCACACATAGCAGACCTACTGGACGCCCCAAGCCAAGCCAAAATCTACACAAAGCTCGATCTGCGGCATGCATACCATCTGGTGTGTATCGCTGTGGGTGATGAATGGAAGACCTCCTTCCGCACCCGCTATGGCTCCTACAAATGGCTAGTCATGCCATTCGGTCTCACCAACGCACCCGCAGTGTTCCAGCGGTTTGTCAATTCCATCTTCGCCAACCTCCTCGACATCTGTGTCGTCGTCTACCTAGATGACATTAGGGACATTCACGGCACTCACAACTCAGGCAAAACTAAGTCACAAGAATGCCAAAACTCACCACTCTTGTGTGACAGTTTTCAGAGACTTTTGAGTAAGTTTTGAGTGCAGCAAAAGGGCATTCACAGCGACAGGTCCAAAACACTGTCATAACGGACCCTCTGAATCAACCCATAAGTCCGTTGGCCTTAGAATGCGTGAATGTATTATGTAACGACTATGCCAGCGGTTCCACAAATGCAAGCGCTTAATCCAGGTTGGACTAAACCATGTTTCTCACCTCCAGACCAGATACTGCCACTAGCAGCACTGTCTTTTGTTATAGGCTAACCACCTTGTCTCTTAGCAACTCCAACAACAGCTCTGACGTCTCATCTGGTAGCAGTAGGTTGTTGTCTGACTCCAGTTCAGTTCCCCCAGCACTTCCAGTTCAAGTCAAGCTTCCGGCACTCAAGCTACCTCTTCCTTAGCCAACTCCCAAGTCCAATCAAGCTGGCAACAATACAACATGCGGTCAATGCATGCTTTCTTTGGCCACTACATGCACAAAGCTGATGATCCATGAAGATTTTGGCACAACCTGTGCGTTTCACCCCACAAATTTAACTTAATGCTTCACTTAATTGAGGACCATCCTACCTGCTGTAATTAGTTGTAGTAACGAGTGTGGTAGGCAACAGTGTGGTTCAGGTAGTAGGAGGCGTTGGGAAACTGTATAGTTACATTGGAGACAAATACATGAATGCAGGACGACATTAAGACTGTTTAAAACCGAGTTGTGAAAACAGATAGTTGTGGTTTTCACAGTCTTGTGGCCTCGGAGCCGCAACACGAAAACACCCTCTTGTGGCACACTTTTCAAAACACACCGGAGTTTTGAGTCACTTGTGAGTTTGAGTTTTGGCACAGTTTTTCCTGAGTCGTATACTCAGAAGACGAGGCCTCCCACGAGGAGCACATCCGAGAAGTCCTCTGCCGGTTACAACAACACAGCCTCCAAACCCGAAGAAGTGCGAATTCCACACAGACACCATGGAATACCTCAGGTACATCCTTTCCCCCAACGGGCTAACCATGTCCATGGAAAAGGTTAAGGCCATCCAAGATTGGCCCGAACCCTGTAAGGTAAAGGACGCCCAGTCCTTCCTAGGATTCTCTAATTTCTATCGGTGTTTTATCCACAAATATTCTGATATTGTGGTACTGCTGACCCGACTCACCCGCAAAGTCCCCTGGGTGTTCTTTGATGACTGCCATGTGGCGTTTCAATGCCTAAAGCAGGCCTTTACCTCTGCCCCCATCCTAACCCATTGGGTCCCCAATGCACCGATCATCATCGAGACAGACACCTCTGACTATGCAATATCGGGCATCATCTCCATCCGCTGCCCGGATGATGAGATACACCCTGTTGCTTTTCGGTCAAGGACGCTGACAGCGCCGGAACTCAATTATGACACCCATGACAAGGAGCTTCTAGCCATCTATGAAGCCTTTCGAGGATGGCAGCACTACTTAGAGGGCTCAGGAACACCCATTGACGTGGTCACTGACCACAAAAACCTGGAATATTTTTGCACCACAAAGCCCTTGACCCACCATCAGGCATGGTGGTCAGAGTTTTTATCCCAATTCAACATGGTGGTCCATTTCTGCCCAGGAAAATTGGGCGTTGTTGTGGGGACAACTCCGTGTACCGCAAAAAGTCGGATTCTGTGGAATTTGGTCACCAACACGCAGTACATATCCGCTGACGCTCACGATACTCATTCTATCACTATCCAACACTCCTTACACTCATTCCATATTTTTACATATTTTCCCCATCATTCCCGACAACCCAAGCAAAATTCCCACGCCCAACCACGCCGCCAATTTCACCCCCTCTCCAGACCTCCATACCCACACTCACAACCCAGCCCTCTTTCCACCCGATAGTGATGCTCTACCACCCTTCTTCACCCCCGGAGCATTTCCCAGAATGGCAATCCCATACCCGGATGGTTCAGCACGGAGTATACTCTCACATGGTCTTGACAGCACCTGTCAATGGCCACATCTCAAGAAGTACTGCACCAAATGGGACGAATAGGGGCTCGTTGGAAAGCTGGAGACGAGGAGGTTGCTGACGAGAGGATAGGCGGGCGCTGTGGCGAACTGTTGCGGAGTTAATTTTCACAATTCCCATTTCGGACCCGTTGTCACATTTTCCCCATTCATTCATATTTCTTTTATTGTTTCTTTGTTCCCAATTGGATATTCATCATTTACGGTTGCCTAACAGCCCGTTTACATTCCCCCATTCCATTCATTCCATTTCAAACATATATAAACTAGATAACAACTTGTACATAACAAGTTAGTATTGAATAGACCTGTGAAGGGACAAGCAGAAGTTGCATCCAAGTGGCAAAGACGCCATCCACCCCCTCTGAGCTAGTTGCTCACGTCTAAGACCCCTCACATCATAATACTCAGCCTTGACATCCAAGAGAGATGTAGGTGAGTGTTTGTTTGAGGTTTTTGCAGACTCAGTAGCGCCCACGGACCAAGACCCGGCCTCACGAACCACACCCGTGCACACTACCACCCTCCCCCTTCTCTCTGTCTCGAGTCTAGGCGATAGACCCGTTACAGCGTGAAACCGGATGCATTGACTAGATGGTGGGACGTTTACCCCAAAGAGGGGGATAGGGACTACGCTTGCATTAACCCTCAAAACTTCAGACTGGTGTTCACGCAGGAGCAGCTTGTGTCCTCCCTAAGAGCTACATACCTCACTGAACCCATTCTCCATGCAAGCTCCCTCGTTGATGTCGACGCTATCCATAAAGACATCATCACTGCCCTCCCCCATGACCCTGCCGTTGCGGACTATCTCACCGCTGCGATACCAGAGGATTCCCATTGGTCTAGGGATGCAGATGGCCTCGTAAGGCTGGACAACCGGATCTACGTCCCAGATGCCAACGACCTCAGGCTTCGCATACTGAGATACAAGCACGACCACCCACTCTCTGGGCACTTTGGACGGAACCGTACCTTGGATCTTGTCCGCCAGGAGTATACCTGGCTGGGTGTGCGCACCTTCGTTAAAGACTACATGTCTTCTTGCACCGCTTGCGCCTGCACCAAAACTCCCTGCCACCAGCCATACAGCCTGCTCAAACAACTCCCAATCCCTGAACGCCCGTGGCACTCCATCTCCATGGACTTCATAGAACCCCTCCCCACCTCTTCTGGGTACACCGCCATATTGGTCGTCATTGACTGGTTGTCCAAGCAGTGCGTCTTTGTACCGTCAACAGACACCATCATGGCGCCGGATTTGGCAAAACTGTTCTTACTCCACATCTTCTCCAAGCACAGCATTCCCTCCCACATCACCTCGGATAGGGGATCCGAGTTTATCTCCCACTTCTTCCGCTCCCTGGGCAAGGCCCTCGACATACGGCTACACTTCACCTTGGGATACCACCCTGAAGGTGACGGTCAAACCGAGTGGATGAACCAAACCCTGGAGCAGTATCTACGCATTTATTGTAACTACCAGCAGGACAACTGGTCGGAACTCCTGCCCCTCACTGAGTTCGCCTACAATAACACCCCGAATGCTACCACGGGGGTTTCACCGTTCTTCGCCAACAAGGGGTATCACCCCAACCTTGCCGTCCACCCCAAGCGAGATCTGACCTCAGCACGAGCACAAGAGTACTCAGTTGATCTCGACTCCCTCCACCAGTTCCTCTGTGAAGAGAAGACCCATGCCCAGCAGCGCTACCAAGGCCCTGCAGACGCTCAACGGCTCCCCACACCGCTGTTCGACATCAGCAGCTCAGCATTCGTCAAGGCCAAGTATTTCCACACTACTAGGCCGTCAGCAAAACTCGCTGAGAAGAACCTTGGGCCGTTTGAGATCATTGCGCAGCCAGGTTCTCATTCACGCACTCTCCACCTCCCCAACACCATGAAGGCTGTGCACCCAGTCTTTCATGTCTCTCAACTTGAGCCCATGACACCCAATACCATCCCTAACCAGGAACAGCCTCCACCGCCACCAGTGGAGATTGACAGCAAACTCGAGTACGAGATCGCCGAGATCCTGGATTCCAAGACTGACCGACGGCACAGCTGCAAGCTGCTGTACCTGGTACGTTGGCTTGGGTATGAAGGCACTGATGAGGAAACCAAGTGGCTCCCCGCTACAGAGCTGGAACACGCCTCGGATCTCGTCGCCAATTTCCACGCACGATATCTGGTGAAGCTGGGACCACAACACGCTTGATGACAGAGGATGGGATTGTTAATCGGTAAAGGCAGAATCTAACAACAGAGTGGAATAGGAGTCAGAGGTACTAGTCTCAGCCTGCCCCATTCTCTCTCCACCCAGCCTTGCACCCCACTCCTCAGCCTCCATGTGTTCCCTCCTCGACTGCATATCCATTAGGCATCGTTCCTCAGTATCGGTGACATATTCAAGTAGGCAGCCTGCTATAGCAGTCAGGCCTGTCAGAGTCTTGTTCACGGCCAGGATTGCCTTGTGGATCCATGCAAGGTGATCCTCAGTGGAACGCTCTCCCTCATCGTCCAATTTGTCATCGTCCACTTCCAACACCTCTGCATCCTCCTTAGGCCCCTTCACTCATGGGCACTTCACCATGGGTGACGTCCAGTCCCCACGTTGACACTTCTGCTTCAGCCTCTGGCACTCGGTGCAAACACCATGATTGCCCATACCCAAGATGCAGGCAACCTTATGCTGGACGCAACGATCACAAGGTGGGGGATCGTCTCCTGCTGTAGATGGTCGGTTACTGGCTGCAGGACGCTGTGATCGAGATGATCAGGATGATCAGTAGCACCCTGCGCCCCCGATCAGTCGACCAGGACTACTCACCTTCCCCGTCACCGACTCAGCCGTTTTCCTTTTCTTCTTCTCTTCTTCAGCAGCGAGATGAGCTGCCACTAGTCGCTCTGCCTCACGGCGAGCCTCTTCTGCATGATGCAATTCCTCCATGCGATCAGCCTCAACCCAGCGCCATCTGTGGTGTTCTTGGTGTTTCTGGAGCATGAGCTCCTGCTCGTCGCCAGAGTCGTACTGGAGGTCTTCAATCTTCCAGGAAGAGAGGTCCATTGCGTGAGCCTTAGGGGGCATCTTGGGCTGCAACAGCAAAGTTAAGTCCTTTTGTTCAGATCGCCATTGGAATCAAACCCGGCAGAGGCCACAGGATTCTCATGTGCACATGGGACTTCAAGGGTTCAGTCCCAAGGGGGGATACTGTCACGACCCGGCAATTCCCACGGTCAGGTGACCACTCCCCGCACCTTCTCCCTCCTCTGCTTTGACCCCGTCAACTCCACTGCCTGCCCGATGCCGCCTGGACAAGCCTGTCATCCCTCCCTGCCACTGCTACCTGTTCCACAGCCTGTCACAGGCCTATGAGTCATTCCTTATTATGCTTGTTTTCTTGACAGCTGTGCATGGCCATCCTTCTCCCACGCTCTTTGTTTGTTTTTGTTCCTTCTTAAGCCCACTGTCATGGCCGTGCATTCCAGCCCGTTAGCCGCCCGTCCCGATGCTGCCCGAGCCCGTTACCGCTATGCGAGCGTGAGCGCAAGCCCCAACCTCAGCCCTATCCTCCCTGAGGACTCCCTGCTCACTTCCCTGCTTGCCCCTAGGCTCCCCTACACTTGGCTGACTCCCCTGCTGCTGCACCAACCTTCCCACCCTGAGTCCGCCTCTGGCACCGTGCCCAGCGCGACTCCCCTACCCCGCCCACTTGGCCCCTACAGGGCCGCTATCATCCCTGTGCCCAACTCCGGCCCAACTCCGAGTCCAGCACCGCTACGATACCATCGCTGCTATTGCGGCCCTACGCTCTTTCCTTTATTTATCTGTTATTGTTTGTTTTGACCCTCGGTCATTGCCGGCCACTATGTGGCCAACCCTGCTCCTTATCCTTGTTTGCTTCCGGACCCTTCGGCCTCCAGCCCGGGTCCGCTTCCATTCATTTCTTCCTCCTATATATATCCTGTATACTACATTATAGTACTTTAGCTCTAATATCGATGTGACCATGACCCCTAAGTCCTGACCCCAACAAGGCAACCCCAGTGAGTCCGAAATGAGGGCCAAGAGACAGCTAGGGGGCACAGCACTCCCTTTAGAGTTGCTGAGGCCAAATGCCCTACCCCTGGGCCTTGTTCACGGCATCACGGCCATCGCGGCCTATAGCAGCCCGCCATGGCGACCTTTGTGTTAGAATTCTTGGTATTATGGTGTTCGCTATGACCAACTCACGTTTGGTGATGTTGAGTCATGTGGCGTTTAGATTTACACCTATTGCCTTTCTTGGTGGCGTCCGTGCCAAAGTCAGTGTGCATTCATAGCGCCTGACTATAAAAGAACAATTTTTCACAACCCAACCTTTCCTCAGTTCACGTACAACGGGACTGAGGTATGTTGGTTATCTCTTGTTCATCATCCATAAAACGTGTATCTAATATTCGTACACCAGCAACAACATCGCTAGGTGATTATTCTAATATACTTTTAGTTCACATACAATGGGACTGAGCGACAACATCACTAGTCCAACATTTCGTCTTATACTTTGGTGCCGACCCTGGACCAGTGTCTAACACCCGCCTGCAATCTCCATGAGATCTGGCGACTTATTCCTATTCATTCTGTTACACTTAAATACCGGTTGTACACTACCTCGTACTTTAGTTCAAAAATCAACTAGGGTTACCCCCTGTGCTCCCTGTCTGATCCAGTTGCACCCTCTGTTCTCTGAAATATCGGGGCTGCGTCAAGTACAAGGCGCAACACTCACAAATGAGTCATTGAAGCCGAAACCCTGCTTCGCCGTGATTGTCATCCCCACCCTTAATGGGCTGTTACACCGGAGTAGTGGACCTTAATGGTCACTGATGGCGAGTCACAGTAACGTTTTCCCATGCCCTGACACCCCAACAAGGCAACCCCAGTGAGTCTGAAATGAGGGCCAAGAGACAGCTAGGGGGCACAGCGCTCCTTTAGAGTTGCTGAGGCCAAATGCCCTACCCTTGAGCCTTGTTCATGGCATCGTGGCCATTGTGGCCTATAGCAGCCTGCAAAGGCGACCCTCGGTGCCGACCCCGGACCAGTGTCTAACATGAGGGCCCAGTAGGGTGTGATGCGGGTGCACATAACAACGGGCCTGAAGCAGACAAGGGTCCCTGGCAACACTCATGGATGAGTCATTGAAGCCAAAACCCCACTTCGCTGCAATTGTCAACCCCACCCTTAACAGGCTGTTACGCCGAGACAGCAGACCTTAATGGTTGCCAACAGCAAGCCACGGTAACATTTCCCATGCCCTGACATATGCCCCCTGTGCAGCGCCCTGAACATGCTTTGACCACTGAGGACAAGGTAATGCATGATGATGACATCACTTCCAACAAGGCATCTGCCTTGTCCACACATGATTCTGACATTGAGTCACTCCTGCCTTGCTGATTCCCTGCAACTCAACAGTTGCAACCTTCTCCAATGGCCAACACCGATGTGGGTCCTTCTTCAGGGCCTAGTAATTCACATCTTGCCTCTCCCGAGTCCGTTGTTTTGATGACTCCAACTCAGGGTGACCGACCTGTTGCCAAAAGGCCCCATGAAAAAGAAGAAAGCATAATGCTTTCCACATGTATTGTCAATGATGATACCTACCGTTCTGCCATGCAAGATTGTTCACTGCAACAATCTTTGTTTCAAAATATATATCATTTTTATCCTAGTGTCATATCCATCTACAGCCATCACCCTCCACCACCTCCAGTCCTTCCAGATTACCTCCTGTCAAGGTACCGAGCTGCTCGGACTCTAAGTCAAGGGATCCCGAGCCTTCGCTGGAGCTGAGGCCAAGGGGGACAGAATCAGTCTCAATGGGGGAACCCGGCAAAGCGGATTGCGATAGGGATTCCAGCTGAGCAGCGAGGGGAAGTGAGATCATATCATTGTATATACTATGTACAACATACCTGAGCAGCAAGGGGAAGTGAGAGAAGAAAGTTATCTTCCTCACTCACTACCCAGGGAATGATAAAGTCAGCATACCCGGCAAAGCGGGGCTGCTCTACAGAAGGAAATATAACAAATGTCTGTGCCAGTCCAGGGATGATGATCAGGCTGTGCAGGTATGGGGCAGGTGTGTCATCAGTTGTGTGTAAGCAGTCCAGACTTAACTGGGCTGTACTCTGACACCTCCATTCCTTTGTCACTAACCTTGGAGCCTCCATATTCCACACTCCCCTCTGACACCCCTGATGGTTATCACCCCCTCAATTCAATATATTACCTATGCCTCCCTAAGTACAGAGCCCCAAAGGCCTCTGGACAGCTCCAACATCCGCTAGCACACCCCTGCCTCTGCTGGGCAATTTAGTTGCCTACCCTGCAAGTCTACCTTCAGGCCAATCCCTCCTTTCCATTCCTGGGTTATAGCCCATCACTCTGCTAACCCTGTAACCTGACTCATCAGTAATATTCAGTCAGCTAACCTATAACCCTGTTAGCTCCACTCTGCTTGGTCCTGTCAGGGACTCGTCCGGGGTCGAGGGGGTCCGGGTATAGCGTCCGGGACCGAGAGCCTGGCGGGGGGCGGATCGGGCGTGCGTACTGACAGGCCCGATGTGGGACAGCGGTCCCTGGCCACTTAGACTGAAGTGGAAAGTTGTTATTATTATTAAAGGAGAAATATTGTACTACTTACCTGAAGTGGAAAGTTGAGAAGAAGGCTACTTCTTCGGTTCCCACTTCAGGTTCGTTTATATACATGCGGCTTGGATCACGTGACAGGTGCCACGTCACCTTCGCACACAGCCATAACCACCCGGGTGTCTCCGTGGGAGATCCCGAGGGTATCCGGTGCAGGCGTGCGTGCTGGGCACAGCGGGAAGTCGCCCGAGGTGCCCGGGCCGGGTACATGGTGGGCGCGCTGCAGATGGGTCAGTTGTACATTGATACAGAGAAAGTCGTCCGTGTAGAATAAAGAGAGAATAAAGGAGAAGTAAGATAAGGAGAAACTGAGGAGGGGAGGATGAGGGGGAAGAAGGGAAAGGGGGAGGAGGTAAGGAGGGGTGGACCGGCGGGGTACCGGGTCAGGTTGGGCCAGGTGGAGCCGGGTCAGGCGGGTGTGCCCTGACAGGTCCCACCATTCATGGGCCTGCCCTCTATGTAACTATATATACATAACTTGTAGATAGGTTGCACCCTGGTGATAAAATCAACTAGAGTTCTCCCTCTTCTAGAATCCCTTGCCAGTGTCAGGGCATGCCCCAACATGCCCTGCCTGACCCCTGCTCCACTTCCCTGCTCCACACCGCTTCCTCTTCCTTTCCCCTGTCAGAGACGGGGTTGAGACGAAGGAGTGTCTCTGTGGCAGAGGGCTTCGGCCTCAGCGACTTATGCCAGGAGCGCTGTGCCAAGTAACATGTCCATGCCCTAACTTACTAAACTGGCAACCAGAACTGAAAGGGGGTAAACTCTAGTCGATTTTATTACTGAAGTGTAACCTATGTACAAGTTGAGTATATATAGTTACAGCGAGGGCAGGTCTGCAAATGGCGGAGCCGAGCCGAGCGGAGCTAACGGGGTTAAACATTAGCCAACTGAATATTACCGACAAGTCGGGTTATGGGGTTAACGGAAAGGCAGGCGATAACCCAGAAATGGAAAGGAGGGATAGGCCCAAAGGTGGGCTCTGCAGGGCAAGCAAGTGTATTGCCCAGTGGAGGCAGGAGTGTGCTAGCGGACGTTGGAGCTGTCCGGAAGCCTTCAGGGCTCCGTACTTAGGGAGGTGTAGGTAATAAATTGAAAGGAGGGGGTGGTGACCATCGAGGGGTACCGAGGGGATTGCAGAATATGGGAGCTCCGAGGTTAGTGAAGGAGTGGAGGTAGACCAGAGGGATCAGAGGGATCGGAGGGATTGGAGGGATCAGAAGTCAATGGCCGGGGATGGATATGACATCCCCCTTCTTTCTTCTTTCTTTCTTTCTCTCTCTTACATGGACCACCTTTCCTGCTGTTCAAATCACTGGCACGCATGCCCATTCCCCCTCCTGTATCTTACTATCCCTATATCACTGTCACCGCTGCTGCACTCACCTTGCACCTACAGCAGACCCTCTTGGGATCTCCCATGGAAACACCTGGAGAGCCACAGCTGTGTGCGAGGGTGACGTGGTGCACCCCACGTGATTGATCCCGCATGTATATAATAACAGCTGGAGTGGGAACCGAAGAAGTAGCCTTCTTCTCACATTCCCACTTCAGACTAAGTGGTTGGGGATGCTCACCCTGCGATGGGACTGCCACTACGCATAGCTGCTATTCGTCCCACCAAGGGACAGCTCCAAAAGCGGTGAAGTCCCAGCGCAAGGGACCCAATGGGACAGGTGTCAGCTGTGCATAGCAGCGATCCCATCATGGGGTGAGCATCCCCAACCACTTAGTCTGAAGTGGGAAGTTGAGAAGAAGGCTGCTTCTTCTGTTCCCACCCCAGGTGCTATTATATACATGCAGTTAGGGTCACATGGGGGGAGCCACATCATCTCCACACACACAGCTGGACCTCTCTGGGTGTCTCCATGGGAGATCCCGGAGGTGTGCTGCTCTGTAGGTGGGAATGTGCATGGTGTTGGAAGTTACAGCCCGACGCCACTAGCAGTCCTAGGACCGTACATTCATGCTTTGAGAGCTTTGGGAAGGAGGTGCTTTTGGGGCAATCGACGGTGAACATAATGTTGCTTTGGCCCTTTGTTTTCACGCTTTGGCTACCGCTCGCGTTTCACTTCAGTGGTGTAGAACCAACATTAAATGTATATAAGGATAGGACTTGCACTGAGAGCCGATACATCACAATAGACGTATCGCGCTTCTCAGTTTAACACATGGTGGGTGCGGCGATCAGGGGAGCAGCATTAAGTGTGTAATGATACATAGAGAAAAGGGAAGTCGACTGTGGAATAGAAATAGAGAGAAAGAAGAAAAGGGAGAGGAGGAATGAGGAGTGATAGTGGGGGGAGTGGAGTAGGGCAGCACAGCACAGGGTCAGGTGGGGTGTGCCCTGACAGTCCCACATGCCGGGACCTTGCCGCTTTCGGAGCTGTCCCTGACAGCCAGTCAGTAAGTTAGGGCATGGATGTGTAACTAGGCACAGTGCTCCTGGGATAAGTCACTGAGGCCAAAGCCCTCCATTTCAGGGACATCATCCTTTACCCAGACAAAGCAAGGTCAAATGGCAGATGGAGATCAAACAGCTATCCCCTAAAATGCCCCATTGATTTCGCCATTACAGATAGCATAAGCATAAGTGCACGAACACGCATGAAAAATCATTCCTGTCAACTCCCATATACATCCGTACAATACTACATAGAGCCCAAGAGGAGAACACGGAATGTTCATATATGGAGCGAAAGCATTAACACCAACCTTGCCACTGTTGAAACAGCCTATCTATCGTGGCCTTCGCCTCACCTCTTTCCCCAGCTCCTAGCCCCCGTTGTGTATTGATCTCCCGATTCATCTGTATTGCCCTGAACATCGTTTCCTTGAAAGCCCAGGCTCGAGTCTTACAGAAATCTGTGAACTCCGTCAGGTCTCCACGTTGACAAGCATTCGCCCATTGCGTCCTCATGCGGTCCGACCATAATGTGCACCGTTGGTACTGAGAAGAATTTCGTGGGTCACAACGCCGCACGTGTTGGGCCAACGAACTGTTACGGATGACGTCGAAATAACACTCCTCGCAGGCAATGAAGCTGTCCCCGTCCCCATACCATCTCATGGGCTCGGGATCCGCTTCGACATGACCAAGTGGGCAAAGGCGTAAGTCCTTCCTCTCCCGGACATACCGAAGGAAAATATCAATATCACCGACCGCACCGGCTTCATAAAGCTTTCGGATAAGCGTAGGGAAGTAAGGAGAGTAAGGATACAGATCACAGATTCTCCGCTGCGATGTTGCTCCATCGTCCGGGTTCACAGTGTCACGATAGAAATGAGACCCGAATCCGAGGGCATAAAAGAATGTGTAGTAACAACCTGAGCAGATGTTACAGAGGTTTGGGGATGAAGTGATCCGATACCATTTCTTTCCAATTTCTTCCTGCCGGGTACAGGGTTCGCAATGGAGAATGACGAGGGCCACCTCACGCCATGTACTCACAGGAAGACCCAAGAGTCTGGCAATTTCCCAAGAGCATAGGAGGCGGCTATCACTCATCGCACATGCCAGGAGGGGCTCCTGAATAGAGGGCGAGATGAGTGGCTCTGACTGCGATACGGGTTCCCACTCGGTGAGATAATCGGAAGGAGCGATAAACCTCTTATGGCAAGGGTCACAAACGGCAAGAGACTTGATATCCAAGTTGTCCCGGAGTCTCCACCACAACTCGGTGTGGTTCCTGCTTTTCCGATAGCATTTCTTTCTGAATCCACTGCACAACTTCGTCACAACCGCACTCCACACAAGATCCTGATTGTTGGAAACAAATGGATTTAATACAAGCCGGCCCCACCCGTTACCCACATCGCAGGTCCACACCTGGTCTGGCAACTGAGTGCGCCAATGCTTTCGGAAATGGGTATAATGAGGAGTTGCCATCACGACATCCTCGTAGCACGCACGGCAAACGATGAAACCGGACAAGGAATCGTTAGGATTGTTGGGATCCACTTTGAGAGTGAACCATTCCATGCGTGGTTCAGGGCCTGGAACGTACCCTCTGCTCCCTAAACAGTCAGGCATTGAGGCCCTAATTTCGAGATATGCAACAAGTGGGGACAAATCTCCAGTCTTGAGGGCCCCATTGAAGAGAATTCGTACGCGTGGCGCCCAATAACCACATCTCATCGGACGTGGTGGGAAGGCGGGAACTTCTCTAAATGCCTGGCCGAACCGAGTTGCCGCGATGTGCTCTTCGTAACAAAACGAGCAGAAGAATACTCCTGGCGCTGCGGAGAGTTCATACCAAGTGGCGGAAGGCCAGGTTGCAATGATGTTTTTCGGACAGACACGAGCGCGACGCGTTGAAACTTGCCTGACGATAGCCAAACCTAATTGCACAACTATGAGTTGACTGACGGAAAAACGAGGGACTTGAACTCCCCTTGACCAGCCTGACGTTGGGAAAGATCATACGCAGAACGTTTCGCTGGATCTGAAAATCATTCCTTTGTCTGAGTATCTTGGCACAGTGGATAGCATGCCCAACGGCGCTAACCCGTTAACGATTGGTATGCTTCACCGATCTGCCCAGCAAGAAAGCTCAGGACCCATTGGACCCAGTTTAATGATATCTGTATCTGCGACTTACCAGTTTGAATCTCTCTGCAGCAGCCGTGTTCCCCCTGTTTTTGTCCGGGTGCCATTTATTCGCCAAAATCTGGTATTCTGCACCCAAATGACAGAGTCCCTCGTAACGCCAGCGATCAGTAGTACGTACGATCGTTGATCACATCTGCTGAAGCGGTTGACGGTACTTCGAGTGCCTCATAGTAGTTCATGGTGTCAAGAATGGTTCACCTGCCCACCTGCCTTATCGGTCATGTCGTCAGCGGAAAATCAAATTGTGCACTACGATTGATCGATTGCAGGCTTATTGAAGGCTGTTTCCCGCTGTAGTAGCCGGTGTGCCATCCTCAGGCAATGCGGCAGCAGAAATATGCCATAGTTGCGTAGTGCCCATTAGTATTTGCTGCCCTCTGTCATCTCAGCCCTTCAACGCAAAACCCACCAAGCGCGTTCTTTGCGGGTAACTCGCCTCATATGTACGTCGTCCCTCTGTTCCGTTTGGGCTCTCTTGTGGGATGGGGTACATTGTGCGCATCATCATATGATTGATGATCGCCGCTTGATGCATCACGCAGCATCACGCACTGACAAACGTGCTCTTTAATCTGTGAACTGCACTTCATTTGCATGGATTCGCCATTATATTTATTCTACAATTACAAATAGCATGTATACTGCACGAGCACACGCGAACGTCATCCCTGTTGCACGTATATTCGTGCAATACATAGAGGTCAGGGGGATATGGAACGTTCATTATGGAGTGAAAGTGTCAACACCAACCTTCCCACCGTTGAAACAGCCTATTTATCGTATCAGTCTCCTTACTTGTTTCTCGGGTTCCCCGCTCCCGTTCTGCAATCTCCCGACGCATCTGCATTGCCCTCAACACCGTTTCCTTGAAAGCCCAGGCTCGACTCTCACAGAGGTTTGTGAACTCCGTCAGGTCACCGCGAAGCATTCGCCCACGGCCTCCTCATGAGACCCGACCATAGTGTGCAGTATCCGTATTGAGATGAACTTCGCGCATCACACCGCTGCACGTGTTGGGCCAACGAGCCGTTACGAATGACGTCGAAATAACATTCCTCGCAGGCAATGAAACTTTCACCATCCCCATACCATCTCCTGCTTTCGGGATCGTCGGCGTGCTGAGGGCCTGTGCATGGGTGCAAGTCCGCCCTCTCTCGGATATACTGGAGGAAAATATCAATATCGCCGACGCAGAGGCTTCGTCAATCTTTAGGCCAAGCGGAAGATAGCGCGGAGAGTCGGGATTTAGATCACAGACTCTCCGCTGTGATATCCCTCCGACGTCCGGGTCCACAGCATCACGATAGAAATAAGAACCAAATCCGTGAGTGTAAAAAACTGTATAGTAACAACCTGAGCAAATATTGCAAAGGTCTGGGGATGAAGTAATCCGATACCATTCCCTGCGAACTTCTCCCTCGGAGGTGCAGGGTTCGCAATGGAGAACGACAAGGGCTGTATCACGCCATGTGCTCGTAGGAAGACCCGAGAATCTAACATTCTCCCAAGCCCATTGGGGACGGCTATCTCTCATCGCGCATGACAGGAGGGGTTCCTGGTTAGAAGGCGAGATGAGCGGCTCTGACCGCGATACAGATTCAAACATGACGTGATCGGAAGGCGCAATGAACCTCTTATGGCAAGGGTCGCAAGCAGCAAGAGACTTGAAGTCTGGGTCATCCCGAAGCCTCCACCACAGGTCGGTGCTATCCCCGCTCTTCCGATAGCATTTCTTTCTGAACCCGCTACACAACTTCGTCACAACCGCATTCCACCCAAGATCCCGGTTGCCGGGAACAATTGGATCGAATACAAACCGAGCCCACCCATAACCCACATCACAGGTCCACACCTGGTCGGGTAATTGATTGCGCAAATGTTTTCGAAAATCGATATGATGAGGAGTTGCCATCACGACATCTTCATAGCATGCACGACAAACGATGAAACCAGACAAGGAATCATTAGAATTGTTAAGATTCACTTTGAGGGTGAACCATTCCATGCGTGGTTCTAGGCCTGGAATGTACCCTCTGGCGCCCGAACAGTCAGGTATCGAAGCCCTAACTTCGAGATATGCAGCAAGTGAGGACAAATCTCCAGTCTCGAGGGCTCCCTTGAAGAGAATTTGCGTGGGTGGTGCCCAATAACCAAAATTCATCGACCGTGGTGGGAAGCCGGACACTTCTCTAAATGCCTGGCCGAACTGAGTTACTGCGATGTGCTCTTCATAACAAAACGAGCAGAATGATATTCCTGGGGCCGCAGAGAGTTCATACCAAGTGGCAGAAGGCCAGATTGAAATGCAATCTTTCGGACAGGCACGAGCGCGACAGGTGGAAACTTGCTTGGCGATCGTGGCCAAACATGTTTGCACCAACCATGAGCCGACTCCACACGGAAGGAGGGATGTAAACTTCCCTTGGCCAGTCTGACGTTGGGATAGATCATACGTGGATCGTTTCTCCGGATCTAATGGTCATTCCTTAGTGTCTTGGCATAGATAAGATGGCGCTGACCTATTAAAGTTTTGTATGCTTCACAGATCTGCCCAGCAAGAAAGCTCAGGACACATTGAACTCAGTGTAAAGTTACCTGCAACTTGCCAGTTTGAGTCTCTCTGAAGCAGTCGTGCTTCCCCTATTTTTGACTGGGTGCCATTTATTAGCCAAAATCCTGTATTCTGTATCCAAATGATAAAGAGTCCCTTATAAAGCCAGCGATCAACCGGTACATACGGTCTTTGATCACATCCGCTGAAGCGGTTGATGGCACCTCGAGCGCCTCATAGTAGTTCATGGTAGCAAGTGATTATTTGAATAGTCCAGCACACTTGCCTTATGGGTCGTACCGTGTGAAGCCATTGTGCAACTACGATTGATTGCAGGGGGCACAAGTATATGAGGGATTGATTGGCTTGGCACGATTCCATTACTTCCATAAGTATGAGTAACGTACTGCCTGCAATCGCGCGAGGGCATAAACGTATAATATATTGCGCAAAATCATCCTTGCCGTACGCATTGTTTGCACTGTACGCACATGCTCAAGGTGAGAATATGTACGAAACGTTCGGGATGTTGTCATTCCCAACCTTCCCACTGTCGGTGCAGTCCGTCTATGATTTCTTTGTTTGTTTCTCCAAACTGGTCATCATGTTTGTCTCCGCGGGAACCACGGACTTCTCGCTCCCGTTCTTCAATATGGAATGCCCTGACCACTGTTTCCTGAAAGACCAAAGCTCGACCTTTACATAGCTCCAGGAACTCCGTTAGATCCCCACGTCGACATGCATTCGCCCATTGAATCCTCATCTGATCTGACCATAACATGCAAAACCCATTTTGAAGAGAACCTCGCGGGTCGCACCGCAGCACATGTTGGGCCAAGGGGCTGGTACGAATGGCGTCGAAATAACACTCCTCGCAAGAAATGAAACTGTCTCCGTTCCCGTACCATATCCTGCTTTCGCTATCGTCTGCAGCCAGCGCACGTGGGCAAGGACGCAAGTTTACCCTTTCTTGGGTATACCGAAGAAAAACATCAAAATTACGGATTGCGCAAGCTTCTTCGATCTTTTCGTAAAGCTGGGCAAAGCGTGGTTGGCTAGGATTCAGATCGCAGACTCTCTTGTGCAGATCTGCTTCAATGTTCGGGTTCCCGGTGTCACAATACAGTGAAAAGTGAGACCCAAATCCGATAAGGCCGAATGTTGCGTAGTAACAACCTGGGCAAATGTTACAGAGACTTGGAGATAAGGTAATTCGATACCATTTCCCACCAAATCTGCCCTCGGAAGTGCAGGGGTTGCAGTGGAGGATCATGCGAGCCGCATTGCACCACGCACTTGTAGGAAGACCTGAGGATGTAACCATATTCCATGCCGTTTGAAGGCGAAAGTCACTTATCGCACATGAGAGAAAGGGCCGGCCCTGGTCCGAGGACAGCGCCAACAACGACAAGAATTTGAAATCTGCTACACGGTCGGAGGGGGCGATATACGACGCGTAGCAAGGATCACAAATAGCAAGTGAATTGTCATCTAAGTCATCCCGAAGTTTCCACCACAACCCGAACCCGGAGCGATTGCCACTCGTTTGGTAGCAATCCTTCTCAAATTGGCTGGACAGCTTGGTCACAACTCCATCCCACCCAAGATCCCGGTTGCTGGGAGCAAACGGATCGAGTACAAACCGCACCCATCCATCATCCAAGTCACAGACCCACATCTGGTGGTGTAACTGTGTGCGCCAATGCTTTCGAAAATGGATATGATGAGGAGTCGCCATCACGACATCGTCATAGCACGCACGACAAACGATAAAGTTAGACAAGGGATTATTGGGATTATTGATATTTGCTTTGAGAGTGAACCATTCCGTGCGTGGTTCGGGTCCTGGAATGTACCCGTTGTATCCCACACAATTTGGTATTGAAGTCCTCATTTCGAGATATGCAACAAGTGGGGACAAATCTCCAGACTTAAGGGCTCCTTCGAAGAGAAGTCGCACGCGTGGTGCCCAGTAACCACAGTTCATTGGATGGGGCGGAAGAGGAGAAATTTCCCTAAATGCCTGGCTGAACCGAGTTGCCGCGATGTGCTTTTCGCAACAAGACGAGCAGAACGAGATTCCGGGAACCACGGAGAGTTCGTACCAAGTAGCCGAAGGCCAGGTCACGAAGCCATTTTTAGGACAAGAACGGACAGGCAGTGTGGAAACTGGCTCTGAGACGCCCGAATCTGATTGCACAATGTTAAAGAGATGCACATGGCAGGAATGAGAACATGGACTTGCTTTGACATTGTGCAGGTTCATAGGTGGAACGCTCCGCCGAATCTGAAGATCCCATTCATTAGTGTGAGCGTCTCGTATGTAAGAGACCTATGTTGTTAACCTTTCAGTCTTTGGTACCCATCAGTGATCTGTTCAAAAAGAGGGCTCAGAACTCATTGAGCCCAGATTGACGTGACTTGCCAGTTGAAACCTCTCTGAAACGGGAGCGTTTCTCCTGTTCTTGTCTGGATGGGATGAACGGTGTTTGGTCGCGTCCGCTGAGGCCATTGACGAAATTTCGAGAGAAGTGACATTTGTTTTAAATAATTTTAAATTCAGCGCGGTTGGGGTTGGCACGTGAACATCACTTGTTGGTGACCGTGGCGCTTAGCCGAACGGCTGGACTCGTCTCTCCGCTGAGTCTTAGTCTGGGCCAAAGGAGTGCTTATGGACAAGAGCTTCTATGACTTCGTAATATTAAATAGAGTAGTTTAACACCGTTGGTCAGCGACCCTAAGTGGAGGTAATAGCACATTCCTGGTAATGCCCATCAAGCTGCTTGCGGTTGCTTGCGGTTGCTTGCTCAGTGAGCGAATTTGAAACATCCATATATATATATATATGAGTACACTATCCCAAAGTAGGTGTCATATATTCACTATTATTTTAGTCCCCAACAACCAATACTTACCAATCATGCCATCCACCTCGACTTGTTCACCACCCTCAACAGGCATACCATGCCTGTGCCTCTTCCACAATGCATACACGCATGCACGAAAGGCTAATAAGTATGAGATCATCACGATCCTCTCCCATCACATAACTGCAGTGTGACTTGTCATCATCGATAGCCAACACTCGAAACACCATCAAGTCCCCCCATTTGACCCAAGATCCAGCTGCGAGCGCGTCCGCTTTCTCTCCCTCCAAACCTTTCTTTCAATTATTCACTGCTAATGTTGCCTCGCACGCGGTTTTGGTTGGATACTGTCTCTTGGGTCTGATTTGAATGTTGCCTTACTAAGGTAAGTATGCGAGATTTTGGGATTGAGTGATCACCGGAACGAATGATGGACAGGCTAAGTATGCATGTTTAGGGTGGGTTTGGGAATACCTCAAGATGAACCTAATGTGTATGGTCAATAACCGTGACCGATCTTCAACGCTCAGCCAGACGTCATCACAGCGCCAGCGATTTCGCAGAGTCAAGACGTATGTACCCAATACGGATGATTATCTTACGTCCTTACGTCAACCGGTGGTTCGCCCCTCGGCGGGTATACATGCCTCTTCCCTTCCCCTGCATGGCTGACCACGCACAACACGTACACCTATTGTATCACTAATAAGAGCGTCACGACCACACGTCTCATTAAGTACCACGCCCCGTCTGGTTGTCGGAGCTGACGCGGTTCGAATGAATTCTACACCGTAACTGTATTCATTTTTAATCGTCGGTTCGGCGGCAGAGCGCTGGTCCGATCGATCAAAAGGGCGATATGTAGTAATATTCCATGTGAATTGATGGAATTCGTCTACATAGTGGGGATAGTGCAAGCGCTTGCGGGCCCGCCTTAATTGACGGCGCTTATGACGTAATTACGCCAGATATGCCAATTGCGCGTATGCCCTAGCCACGGTAAGCTCGAAGCTGCAAGTACTTAATTGTGTGGTACGCATTTCCCATTTGACTCGAGACTCGACCGTACTAGTGCTAGCGAAAGATCCTCGCTGAACGTCCGTTCCCCCACTGCTGCTTGGTTCACTCGATCTCACTTCCCACTTATAGCTAGAGCTTTGGCCCAGCATGTCAATTATATTGAAATCAGTGATGATGCGTTCTGAATTGTGTTAATATTAGAATATGCGAGATTATTAGTAAGAGTCATAATAACCAGCCGAAATATCGCTCTCACCTCAGCTTCACGTTGAGGGAGATGATAATGCGAAAAGGCGAATGTTTTATATAAAAAATGGTAGGGCCCCAGCGCGTAGTGCGCCAGGCCAAAGAGTGGTCGGACCCGAGTCAAAGCGGAATGTCAAAGCGAAGAAGAATAAATTACAACCACGCCACGGCCTAAGCTCCTACTGAGTGCCCGTTGAATTCCAACAGTTAACTAATATCACGCGTGCATGCAGGCGCGTGTGGGGGTCGAACGTACGTTTACCTGCATTATACGTACACCTGTACATATATAAATATCCCTGGCCTAATTACGCATGCATGCTAATACCGCTGTAGTGCACTCAGTGCGTGTAGCTGGCCCACTCTCATTAAGCCGTGTCCACCGTAGAAATTATGGAACAATTAGTCCATTTATATTTATTGCACTTCAAGTGCTCCGTATATGTTGTACGACCACGTACTAGTCACCAAACACCAAATAATCTCACTCGTTTCCCCCAACTCTCCTCAGCTCTCACGCAACATCGCGTTCAGGCGAGGGAACATCTCTCGTCGATGGCACCCCACCTCCCGGTCCACCCATCGCAATCCCACCAACTCCACTTCCACCTCCTTTCACGAAGAAATGCTTCAACGTACTCACGATCATTGCGTGATCATCCAGTGCAGACCCAGAATAGATGGCAATGATCCCCATAGGTGCTATTTGACAGTTCTTAACACCTCAAGGAAAAATCACAAAAATGGGAAATGGGAATGGCAGAAAAAAGAAGTCAAGCGCATTAGTATTCTTCCGCGAATGAGAATAGAAAAGAGAAAAGAGAACAGGAAAACTTACCACTAGCCAAATAGGAAATGCACCCCCTTCGATTCTGTACTCCGGAAAGGGCAAACCCAACTCTTCCGCACTCCTCCCAAGCACGCTTCTCCCCTTTTCAATATAAAAACTTGAGTGCCCAGTCCGTTTGACGACGTTCATCATGGCGTTCAGACGAGCCCATGAGTCCGGCGAGATGTCGGATCCATCCCCTATGGAGCAGGAGAAGAGCGGCGAGCCTTGAATTGTCTACAACCAGATGAGTCGATCGGGTCAAGTGAAGATGTGCGATGGAATCGGTATGTAGGTAGGAAGGATGATAGTGAGTGGAAAGAAAAATCAAGCAGGCCCCCCTCCCCTCGCTCACCTGAATGCTACAAACGGCTCCTCGCCCCCTTGCATATTTAACGCTCGCTCTAAATCTCTTGCGAAGGTTCATCCCTATCGTAACCGCATCTTCCGATTTGAATGATGTAAATCGGAGAGAAGATTCTTCGGCGAGAATTTCCTGAGCGATCTGAATGAGGTGAATAGAAAGCAAAGAGGGCGATTGCAGATGTTATAGGAGCGGCCGTAGACCAAAGGGAAAGATGAGTTTGAATCTTCTTTAAGATGGAAGGACCAAGATATCGTACCTCGGCATCGGAAGGCATGGGTGGGGGCGGGGTTATGAAGTGGATCTTGAAGCTTGGGAACTGGAAGGAAACCGATGGGGCCTTTTGGTGAATACGCTAAACGTCTACGATGACTCGATTCGAATTTGATGCTGAGCTTGTCGCTGAAAAGAAAAAATGATGAGGAAGAACTGAAAACAAAGGAAGGAGTAATGGTAGTGTTTAGATGCACATGGGTATGGAATGGCCAGAGGTTTACTCGATCTCGATCGCTTACCAGGTGGAAGTGATCGCGTGGTGATCAACTAATCGACTGACTACAACCACGCAGAATTGACTCCAAAAAGCCGCTTACGACGCTCCAAAGAGAACAAGGCGATGGGTCCCGACTTGGTGATGCGGACACGAGTAAAAAAGACGAAAACAAAGAGCTGCGAGGAACGAGAAAGAGATGGAGAGAACGCAGGATAGGAGACGAACTGAGCTTTCTAGCTCTTCAGGCCTGCCCGCGCGAGAAGGCACAAGGCTAAGGGGTGGGTTACATGCGATTAGCGCATGGTTATCGGGCCGATGCAACGCACTCAGTGGAGAGCTTCCTCACTTGACGACCAGATTTCACATTTAACGTGGCGAGTGAGTAGTTCCGCACGTTGGAGCTTTGTTGAAAAACGAGGTTACGCCAGCGAGGGGAGATTATGGAAGTAGACCGCTAAGAGGACCCCGGCATACACCGAGGGAGCTCCGATCTAGGAGAGGGCCGAAAATCGGTCTGACCTGGAGGAGGGTCAAAATTGGCTTTGGACGGAAAAATGCTACATCCCATTGAGGGCCTTTCGGGCAGGCTGGGATCAAGCCTTGATCTAGTAGAGGGCCGAAACCTGCCGAAACTCGACGGCCGTGCATAAATTAATGAAGGCGACAAGGCTTGTCGAAAAAAACTCAGCCGTCCTCAACAGTTTCTATCCTGGTCCGCTAGTGCCATCAGGACTACAAAAGAAAATTTATGGACTAGGTTCATTAACATCTGTCTCACCTATACCTCATCCTGGTGTGCCAAACCTGAATGTTGTCCTTTGCCTCAGCAATAATCCTCCCGACGTCTTTTTCGTCCTTCACAAGAAAACAATTTTCCTTGCACAAGGTTCAGGCTAGTCAGCCAATTAACCCACCCTATCAAGGGGTGTTTTTTACGCTTCAAATAGGGCCTAAACGGCCTATTTCAATGTGGACGTCCTGGTGATGCGGCTTGCTGCCAAAAATGGACTGTGGGAAAATCTGAGGATGTCCTGATAACTATGTGCCCCGTGATGTTGTACATACGGCTATTTAAATTGGGGGTGGGCAACCCAGGTTAGTTCCGTGTCCTGATTATGTAAGCCCAATGTAGTAGCCGAGTGTGCCATAAATGTCTCATGTACTTTCTCAACACACACAACAAATGAAGAGGAACTTCATTAGTAAACATCAATCAGAACAACCTAAACTAAAGATCGGACAGAGGAATTTTTGAGAAAATCAAAAATGGCTTTGTTGTGATCGAGAAAATGAGTCTATTTTACCCATATCTTCGTTTGTAGGAAGTTACATCGAAATTCCTCTGTCCATTTTGTATAAATACACTATCTGCTCCATATCCCCGGTTTATAAGTTCTCTAGACAATCCTGGAGAGAGAAAGTACAAACGGAAAATTTTGTTATGGTTTATTTGTAATTTCACCCTGATGCGTCGGGGCAAACACCGCCCACCTGCTCCCTCGACACTTGATCTTGACTTGTGTTCCTGGAATCTGACCTGTACTTAGCACTGACACAAGTACCGGCTTCCCTACTTAGCTTATATTGGTCTGCTTTCTCACAAGGCTCAATACATTAGATGGGAATAAAGACTCAAGCCCAATCCAATGCACTCTATCATGCCCGTCTTGCACGCTGGGGTCATACTAGCTCAGAACAGGATAGCTTTCTCCTTGCTCCACCACCCCGTAGTGATGGACGTCGTAATTCTCGCTCAAGTTCACCATATGCTAGAACACCATCCCAATCCTCCCGCTCTCCATCTCCCCAGCCTTCCATTGAATCAAAGATCTCAAACCCCCGGCAACAGATTGGCGGACTAAGGCGTCAAGTCAATGGGCTGCTTTCCAAGCTCAACTCACTTTCAGAAAGAGGCACCAAGTTCAAACAAACCATTCACACCCTTCGGCAACGTTGCACACGATCCAAAAATGCCAACAATACCGCTAATGGGAAGCTCAGTGACTCATTGGCTCTACTCTCAATAAAGGATACCCAGATAAAGAAAGCAACCACAGAAATAATGATCCTGGAATCGCGGACCATTGTTCTTGAAACGCAGGTGGGCCGGTACTCAGCCAAGTGGAGAAAAGCAAGGAGAGATGTAAGGGGGTATCAAGGGAAGCTGAAAGGGAGCCTGAGGGCATCTCAAAAGCGACATTATGCTGCACAGAAAGCAGCCAAACGACTTTCTCTTAAGGCAAAAGGTGCCTATTCAAACAGTGCACGCATTCTGATGCGCAAACTGCTAGCAGAAGGGATCCCATCATCGAAGGTGGCTGGTGTCATTAGAGCCTGTGCCAAAACATTTGGAATTGAGATCGACAAGTTGCCGAGTCGTAGATCGGCATCTCGGGCAGCTTGGGAAGGGGGAATTGCTGCTGAAATGCAGATTGGAGTCGAGATGCAGAATACAGCAGGTGATTATACTAGCTTACTGACAGCAGACTGATGCCTAATAATAACACGAAGGTTACACATTAAGCTCAGATGGAACTACACACAAACACGTGAACTACGAGTCCGTCCATGTTACTGGAATGTTCCCTACATATTCAGACGCCGAGCCTGGGGAAACTCGGCAAGTCAGAACCTGGGGGGTTCGTGCAATGCCGTCTCACTGCAGTGCAGATCAGCTGGAGAATATAAAGCAGTCAATGCATTCTTTCTTTGGTACTGCCTCGAAAAGCCCCATACTTGCCGATTTCAATCCAAATCTGGGGGTTAGAAGTGCGGTTATGAACCTAAAAGGGATGAATTCCGATCATGCTGAGGATCAGAAAAAACTTTTTCGTCTCACAATGGAGTGGAGACGTGAAGAATGGATGATTTTCCTTGGCATTCAGCACTGCGAAACCATGAGTGACAAGTCTCGCGAGGATTTTAACCATCAAACTATTGCAAGCCTAATCGGCAAGCCCGAAGGTGTACAAGCGTGGTTGACACTTACCGATCAGGAACAGACAAAGCATTTCCATGCACACACATTGGAACGGCTCTGCACACTCGGAGAAGCTATTTACCAGCAACTACCACCAGAGCTGAAGCGCCCAATAGATACTGTTGTCTGGTGTGGATGCGCGATGCACAAAGATCTTAATACTGTCAAAGCTGGAGCCAAGGCTATGGCTGATGCGTGGTCTCAGATCAGAAATGTTGGTATGCCGGGTCCAATTCCCTTACTAGGTGTTGCAAAGGCCGCGCGGGAAGAGCTTACCAAATCAGGCCTCACAAATGCCAAAAAAGCCGACGAACCCTTGACCGAAGCAGGGGCTATCAAACTTACATCCTTGTGTGGATCACTATTCAACCACAAGGACGATAAAAAGGGTTGTCAGGATGCACACTGGAATTGGTTCCATGAGAAGCATGGGCGTGTCCGTTGCTTTGCCGATACCAGCAATACCCGATTTGCCTCACATCTATATGCAGCCATTGAGTTGCTCATTCTGCGCGACGAGTATATCGAGTTCTTGGAGAGCTGGAGAGATAGGAAACATCAGCCAGGGTTCACAAACCTAGAGGAGAACTGTTATAAAGGTCTCCAGGACGCGCCAACAGTGACCGAGCTTGCTGTCCTCGCACTTTTTGGTCTAGCAGTCTCTATCCCATATATGGAGACCATGCGATGTGATGATTATCTCTCGCAAAATATGTTAGACATGGGACCATTCCATGATCAACTTAAGATGCACCTGGAATGCTTAATCGCAAATCCGGACTTACTCCTTGACACAACGACGCACGGGAACAAGGGGCACCTGATGAGAGGAATATGGCACGAACCATTAGTGTTTGAGGCACTCAAGAAGGAGCAAAAGAGGGGATGCCTTCCACACCTTCGTAAAATGCTGATCGAGTTCTGTTGTGGAGCCTTAAACAAGTGGGCAAACTTCACCTCCGAGTTCGCAAGTGATGGAACCATTGCATCCCTCACCCCAGCAGAGAGGGAAGACGCTTTCACGCCAACAACCAATGATGCTAATGAAGGCATGTTGGGCACTTGGCGGGTTTGGGCACGACGGTTTCCGTCCCTCAGCAAGCACCGCTTCAATGCAATAATGATGTACAGTCGAAATAACACTGAAGCCTTCATCAAGGCACACTTCACTGAGGCTCACCATGCATATGTCAGGGCGGAAGCTCGAAGGCGCGACAAACTCAAGCTAGAATCAAACCAACGGGTACAACTGATTAAAGCGGAGGAGGCAAGGATTGCAAAGGCTCGTCAAGCTCAAATAGATCGCGCAAGCAAGAAAGATGCAGAGAACAGGAAGATGGAAGGGACTCAACTTCAACTGGATATCACGGAGGTCGCGAAGATGACAGGTGAAGCTATGATTGAGCAGATCAATAAACACCGGTGGCTCGCACCAGATGATGCATCAATTCCGAATCGAACAACTGTCAAGAAGATGCGCGTCAGTGATAGGAGGACACTGCTTCAACATATAATAGAGCGCTATAATACGCAGTAGACAGAATCACAGGAATACACTCACTGGAGGTATCATAATCCGATCCCTTACTTTCACATCTTATTTACCACTGATCTTTCCGATCAAGTCTCAAAACTATAGTACACGATGTATACTTTGCTTAAATAATCTCATATGAGGTTTGGGAGAGTGAGGATGTGAGTTATGAGGAAGTTGTTTCGGGGCTCATGTTTGAGACGATTCTGATTACATAATCGGGACACGGAACTAACCTGGGTTGCCCACCCCCACTATTTACATAAATAGTAGACAGGGAAATGGAAAGATAAAGGGAATTAGGGCCGAGGTGAGGGAATGGCCAATGTTTCTCAATGATTTCAAACATTATACTCTGCCATGGTGCTTTCAAGGGGATTTTTAATGCTTATAAAGATTTTGGAGATTTTACAAGCCATTGTAGATAACCATATCCGGTATGCACCTACTATGGGTAGCTTGCAAGGCACTGAGAAAAAAAATTCCATGAGAAAATCCTCCGCGAAGTAGGATTAAAGTCCCACTGAGAAGCAGGATTTTGTCTAAATTTTCCGTGTTAGACAAATCCTGCTGCCATACATGATTGTGACCAGAATCATGTCAAAAAGTCCTGCTGAATAACAGGGAATAATCCTTTTATCGTGTAATTATCCGTGATGATATCATAGGGAATCATGCTCTAATGCAGGTCAGGCCTTGTTTAATGACAGCTTATGTCTGACTGGATGAAGGATTATATATTGACTAGTCAACACGATGGTATGGGACAATATGACTAGAGAATCACAAAAACATAATGAAACGACAATCGTTGTCACAGTGTCAGGAACTT
This sequence comes from Cantharellus anzutake, assembly GCF_015039405.1. Classification (NCBI taxonomy): domain Eukaryota; kingdom Fungi; phylum Basidiomycota; class Agaricomycetes; order Cantharellales; family Hydnaceae; genus Cantharellus; species Cantharellus anzutake. Next base: position 364,861 of record NW_024067024.1, on the reverse strand, counting down.
GAACAGTGAAAAAGCTTTTGAAGTGAACAACGGGAGGCCGGAAGTGCCATGAGTGTTGTTGGAGAAAAGGATAGAGGTGGGGGTTTGGTGCGACATATTATACTGTGGTTGAGTTAAAGGTAGTGCCTAGCACTGTTACTAGTGAGATGTTAAGCACCCACATGTTGGATTATGCGTTATGTTACCATTCAGGCAACAGCACAGTGCTAGCGCGCAACATCCCAAACACGCAACACTGCCTTCCCAATTGGATTGTGCACCAATCACCTTGTAGCATGGCTTTGATGTACTATAAAAGACGCCATAGTTAAACACAACAATAGTCAGCTTTGGTACTTACCTCAGTCCCTTGGTATCACGCGAGTGCAGCTGCTGATGGCCAGTCTACTCATAACAACAGTGCGCAGTAAAGATGTAACGCCTTGCGATTTTTTGCTGATGCCCTAGTACCGGTGACAGGTTTTGAGGTCGAAGCGACAAGTTGGTAAGCATTCAATGATTTGATAGTATGAGAAGGCTTACACACATTATGGTCATTCTATCTCAGAGCCACATGACATTGGAATCAGCCCTGGACGCGTTTCTATTGTGCTGTGTGACTCTAGTCGGTTGTTGAAGATAAAACAATGGTCTTCATGTTTCCTTACACATGTTAACTTCCGCCAGAAGCTCTACCAATATTATGAAGATGGCATGGTCATGACACGAATGTGAACCACACATAAGTGCATTAATGTTCCAAGAGAAAGGGCACACCTTCATGTGCTGCTTCTAGCCTCCCCTGCCCCCGATCAATTCCTCATTTCTGGCTAGATTGAGGCATGGTGAGTGAGTTGTATCATGGAGTGTGAGATTGGGATTGAAATTAACCCGAGGGCCAACATAAACAGGGCCAAACAGATCGACACAACGCATCGAAGTGCTGCATGCCCAACTCCCTCAGTTGCAACATCCCCATTACTAATGGGTCTCTGCTACTCTGTGTCCAGCAGTTGTATCTGTTAATAGGTCCAAACTAAGGGCTCCATCACTCTTATGGACCACAGCTTCTCGGGAACGCCACAGCTTGTAGATGCCCACTAGCATCTTTGTGATTTTGCGGCAAGCAAGATGGGTCTTCTGCTGTCAGAAACATGAATAAAGGTTCCTATTTGCCATTTGTATTGTCCGCTGCCTCACTTTCCCAGTAAAGTCGCTATATCAAGTGCCTTTGGAAAATCTTCTGGGCACTTTGGGCTCGATCAATGAGGAGTGGCATCTGTGGCAATGGGGCTTCTTTGTGCGGTCCCTTTGCATTGATGTGTATGGATCTTGAGGGTTGGGTATGCGAGTTTTGGTTAATTGGTCAATTTTTGGTGCGCTCACGTTATTGTTTCTGACTTTTGCCCCTGAGTCGCCATGCTAACGTTCTGTCAGGGCCCGGCCTCTGTCCGGGGGTGGCCCTACCTCAGAACTGGACACTTGCAGTGTCCCAGGCAGCCAAGTGCTGGATCCTACCCCAAGCTCCTCAAACTCACTAAGCGGGGATTGAGTTGTCATGTATTATGGAAGGTAGCTACAACTTGCCTAAGTGGGGATTGAGTTGAGTCGAAGGGTAAGTTTCCCTATTCCCCGCTTGGCTACCATAAAAGGGAAATGTACTATACAGTTTGTAACGTGACTAAGGGTAGGAGCTGAGCATGTTCCTGCAATGTGGAAAAGGTGTCACATGGGTTAAGGCGAGTTGCTCACCTTGACCCACGTGATTTTTCCCGCGGGTTCGCGTGCGGGCTGTAGTTGCGAAAGGTGTGTGGAGATGGGAGGATGAGGGAAGTGGGGGGAGGTCAGGGAAGGTGGTTCTGGGGTTGTATGGTCAGGTGTGGTTGCCCTGACACGTTCTATGATGCACTTAGATTCCTTTCCTACTCCCATTTACCCTTCCTTATCATCCATTTCCATCCCGACACGTTTGCTACTCCCTGTTTCGAAAAACTTGACCTCACGCGCTTTTATAATCCGGCGCTTCTCATGATCATAGAGCACCCAAGCGCTCACCTAAATCCGATGTGGATTCCTTCGACAGCTTTTCTGGAAGTTTTCGGGGACATGAGCATGCGCGATGCACCCGAAGAGCCGAAGAGAAATGAGGCTTGGCCACCTTCCAAAATTAACATCAATATCAAAATGTGTCGTAATTGCAAAACCAGACATGATGAACTCAGGATTGGGGAGGTGGGCAGTTGTAGATCGCAGCGGATCCTTGAATATATGTCATAACATGTGTTACAAGGTAGTAATATTATAGCTGAAAAATTATGGCGTATATAAGTTTTGATGATAAAATCCTCCTCATGCAGGATTTTAGATAACCTGGAACCCCAATCCTGTCATGCAGCAGGATCGAGGGAAAATCCTGTCATGGAAAATCCTGCCCTTGCCAAGATTTTCCATGAAATCCTCACATCCGCATGATTTTGTCATGGAATCTTTTCCCTCAGTGAAGGCTGGCATCTCTGTCAAATCTCCACCAATTTGGAAAATCCATTGCTTACAAGTACATACAAGCTCTGGCTAACATTCTGTAAGGAAATGTATAACCTTATAGCTAGGTATCAGAATGAAGGACACACATGTCATGTCATATATATTACCTCATTCAAGTTCTAACGTGTGTTGTCATGAATATTCACCGAACATGGATTGTGTGGGAAAAGGGAATAAGTCGACATTCAGAGTCTCTCAGGAGCCTCAAAAATATGAAAAAATATTCTGAGTGCCCGTGGAGAATATTCTTCCTATAGTACCAAGTTTGAGAGAAATCGATGGCATTTTTGTCAATATATTTGCAAGTTATGCCGATTGATGGCAACACAATGAATAAAGTTGACGATCTCCACAACGGGTGAACCAAATCTCTCCGCTACAGAATAGTTCGACTCATTTTGATAACAGCTTTCCAATGATACAAAATATGTGTAAATCGACGAAGAAATGGGGGAGAAATGGGGGAAATACTACTGGAGCAGCCTGACATGAAAGAAGGTCGACGCGAAACCAAACCGTCCCTTTCCATGCCTTTTTTTGACCCACAATAACTTCTCCTCTCCTCCAGCTTTCCAACAAGCTCAATTTTATTCAAATTGGCCCTGTGGTTCTTGAGGTACCACCATTAACAGGTGCTGTCAAGTCCATGTGAGATTCAGCGTGGTGTTGAATCAGAATCTCTACTAATATTTGGCCATTCGGCACGAAAATTGGCATGGTAGGAGAGCTAATCGTGCTCTATCGATAGAGCATAAGAACGTTGGGTAGAAATGCGTAGTTGTGGAGACCGTCGAGTAAGAAGTTGAAAGTTATGCTGGGCATGAGAATCCTGCTTAGGAACTGAAAATGGTTTCAGAAAAATAGAAAGAAAATTGGAAAGAGTGAGCAATGTGGGTCATAAATGGATGTGAAAATAGAGGCAAGACTGGGCCTGTGCACTGTGTGGGCTACAGTGTAAAATTCATAAAAATAGTTATTTTGTGGTGTATGAACCTTTCCCTGCAGAAACAAACAGAAATAATATGCTATGGTAGCTTCAAGAACATTCCAATTGGGATTAAGAAATGGAAAACACTAATAAAATAAATTGAAAAAGACAGAACAATAAGAAAGTGTCAGGGCACACCCACCTGACCTGGTTCCACCCGGGCCCACCTGGGCCCACCTCACCCGCTCACCCGCTCACCCGCTCACCCGCTCCCCGCTGAAGGAGAGAACGAAGGAAGGTCAGTTGGGAGGTTCAAACGAGACCACCACCAAGCTGTTCCCTGGTTCTTTAGTTAGGATGGGGAAGTGTACTAGTGTTGTTTATTGTAAATATAGTACCAATCCGAGTGTTTTGGCTAATTCTATTTTTATGGGTTAGTTTTAAAGTTCCTGGGAATTGACTTACAGATAAACCGAGCCCTGCGGAGCTGTTTCTTTATTGAAATTTATTAATTTGTCTAGGTGTAATTTTGTGTAGCGTTGTTTAATTTGGATTTAAACTTGAATTTAATCTTCTACTTGGTGAAAGTTTCAAAGATTCTATTCAGTTAATGAATTTGGATGGTGTCTGGAGTGTCCCTTGAGTTCGTTTTATTTTTGTCTTTATTTTATTGCTTGTTTTAACAGTAGCAAAATAACTGTTTTGTGTTTACACTTTGAAATCTGGAGTGTTAACCAGCTCTCCTGTTGAAATATCTACTTAATATTTCTCTCCTTAATTGCTGCCTTTTACTACAGTGGCAATCTTAACTGTATATCACTTTTTCGCACTGGAGTGACAACCAGAAATGCTTGAGAAAAATAATACTCTATTTTCTTACTTCTCTGGGGGGGGGCGAAAGGTCGCAGAAAGGGTCTCCCTTTTATACTCCTTGGGTCGCCTTCCTTTTTCACGCTCTACCTTCTATTTACAGGATTTATTTACAGTGTATTTTTCTCAAACTGAATAAAAAGTGAAATTTTCACGCTATAGTTCCGCTGCGCTTTGCTGCGCTGAACTGCGGTCTACTGCGGTCAGACTGCGCCTGGAATCCTTATTGTCCTTCCTTGCCTAAGCTATTTTAATGGTTAATTAGAATTTGTCTGCGCCGCATTTGCCGCAGTTCCCTATTTCAAATTCCCCATATTTCCCATTAAGTTCGCTATGACTCGGTCATACTGAATTCAAACCTCGCATTACTATGCATGCGACTGTGCTGAGACCTTCAGCTGATTTATTCCAATTTTATTTAGTGACATTTTAGTTAAAATGAGACTGAAATGATAAATGAGTGAATTATTCAGGTTTAAAACTGAAAGAAAAAGTTGCTAGTAATCAAGAATTACTCAAACGAATGTGTTATAGCTCTCTACTTCATTAGAACATCGTTCCCTAAAATTCCGCCATGGTCCGTCATAGTTTAGTAGTTTTCGTGAATTTCGTTCATATTCCCTGATTCCCCTTTGTATTATCACATCCTAATCCTCCAATCTATTGTTCGTTGTTATAGTAGGTCGTCCTCGAAGATATCATATTTTTATGTATTTTATTTAGGGCTCTAGACCTCTTGAAGCTGTCTTCCCGCGTGTTTTCAGGTTTCTAACTTCATGTCCTTGTATCTCATTCATTTCTGGATGTTTTCTCACGTTCTTGGTATCATAAATTTCCATTTATTCCCACCTTTCCAATGGTACTAAGGTTGTGTCCTATTTCCCTGTATTCGTTGAATTAGCAAAGTTTCGCGCGCACATTCGGTAATCACGTGCGTCGTTCCCATAGTTGTTCGTATGCGGGAGCCGTTTTCGTTTAGTTGTTCGGGATTTATGATATGCGCGGGTGTTTATTTCTTTCATATGGGCTTCTGTGATTTATTTCAGATTTTTCCCTCATGATCTAAGGTTGTTTTGCACCTTTCGTGCTTTGTTTTGACCGGGCTCTTCCTTATTTGGACGGAAATTGGTCTTCGCGATCTGCCGAAGTGCGGATCTCGGTTCCGACGGCTGGTTCCCTGCGCATCGCCACCCTCACGTGTCATTACACATGATGCGGATTCCTATATTCCTGTCATGGGTATAACTTCACAACGGCTGGACCGTTTGGGCTGAGAATTTGCATAACTATAGTTTCCTATTTTTCATAATTTCCGTGTAAATTTCGTTGTATGTTTTAATTATGGATCCTACGCAATCATCGTCTTGTCCCTGAGCTCGGACTTTTGATGTCGCTATTCCCGTTATTGGATTTCTCATTAACGCATGATCCTTTTATTATGGAAATTTGGGAGGATTAAGAGTAGATCCTTTCCTTTCTAATGGGCTATCAAGCTTGTCTCGGTCGTTACTAGTTAATCTTCGCGCTTGCTTTTTAGACATTGTCCTCGTTTTGCAGGAGTTTTAGTCATATCTCCGTCGTTTATGGGTAGTTTCCCCTATAATTACTCTCATTGGTTCCGTTTGGGTGACATCTACATTTCCTATTATAAACACGACTTTGACTTTTGCATTAGTTCCTGAGGAATCTTTGTTCCGTGGTACTTCCATCCTTGCTATGTGTGCGGACGTGGGAAAGTAGTTTCCGTGGAGGTTCTCTGATTATTTTTATAGTCAAATCTTGGTCGATTGTCCTAATTCTTGGTTTAATATTTGCTATAAATTCCCCCGAGAATTCCGTCTCGTTGATGGTAAGCTTGAAGTATTTTTGTTATTTTTCTTTCTTTCGATTTATCATGTATAGTCGTAATAATTCGTAAAAATTCGTAAAATTCGTTAAAATTCAGGTCCTTCTATGTTCTCATATCTACTTGTCGTATGAGGTTTTGTGATTTATCTGGCATATTTTCATAATGGGTTTCCATAGTGTGGCCGTTATTTCTCCTACACCGCTACCCATCCTTCCTCCCTCTTCCCCTTCCTCCCTTTCCTCCCTCTTCCCTCTTTCCTCTTTCTCCTTTATTTCACTCTCCCTTTCTGTTTATTCTTTCTATTTACACGGACCACCTTCCCTTGTATCATTGTACTGTTGACCTGTCTGGCTCGGACACCCCGGACGACTTCCCGCTACGCCCAGCATGCGCACCTGCAGCGGACGCCCTCGGGATCCCGCGGGGATACCCGGATGGCTGCGGCCCTCTCCGTAGATGACGTGGCACCCGTCATGTGACCCAAGCCGCATGTACATAAATGTACCTGAAGTGGGAACTGAAGAAGTAACCTTCTTCTCACGTTTTCCACTTCAGGTAAGTAGTGTAGTTCTTCCTTTTAATAACAATTCACGTTTTCCACTTCAGTCCAAGTGGCCAGGGACTACAGTCCCAGATCGGGCCCGTCAGTACGCGTGCCCACTTCGTCCCCCAAGAGGGTCCCTCCGTCGGGCGCTACAGCCGGGCCCCCTCCACCCTGGATGCGTCCCTGACAGAAAGTGGCCTGGAAACCCGGACTTGTGTCCTCAACCGTTCCCCATAACCATAACCATTCTAACTTTACACCATTCAACTATACTAAACCTTAGCTTTACAACGCAGTTGACCTCATTCCAAATGGTGGAGAAATGAGCAAGATAGTAAGGGAGGTGCAGGGAATACATTAGGGGGCCTCACAGTTGATTAAAGTGGAGCTAAACTGGGTTCTGAAGTGGTTCAAAATTGACCTAAATTCCACCTCAAGTGGGGCCTCAGTTTAGAGCGAGTTTAGGTCGAGTTTAGGTCACTTCAAGGGTGCTCACAGTTAGAGTGGTTCTAAAGTGTGTCCAAAGTAGCTCGGGCCTGGATCTCATAAGTCCGTTCCATTCTGTGTCGTGCAGTCGCTATACATCTGAATGCCATCTACTTCCGACTGCCAGCTCCTCATACATGCAGTGTGCTCTGTTGGAGGAACAACCTCAGAGCATATTTACGTTGAACACATTACATAGAATCAATTGCCATCCTGACTGAGTCAAGCCTTTGAACTGGTTCTTTTGACAAAGACTTGGGCAAACGGGAGCATGAAGTCGAGCTAGAGCACGATGTTGTTTATATAGGTGTAATGTACAATCCATTGGGCTAATGACAACAAAGGAAACAGTGAACGTGAAACTAGTGCCTCTGACACTTTGGCTGAAGCTGCCCCCTCCCCCTTCGTCCTTGTGTCACATCTGCCATGACAACATGCGGCCCTCCAGCATGCTCTGTGAATACATGCATGTCACCATCAACAACGCCAATGTCTAAAATTAAGGATCCACTCTTGAGTTCTAGTTCGGACACTGATGACAACAGTGACAACAATATCCATGTCAAGCAGCAGCAGCAGCATGGTGAAGGGAACGGACAGGTGACCTAGGTAGCAAACTGTACAGTTAGTGTTAATGCAGACTCACTCAGTTTTAAAGCCGAGTTTAGATAGGTGACTTTAGGTGAATGTCAGGGACAGCTCCGAAAGCGGCGAGGTCCCTGCACACAGGACTCGGTGGGACAAATAGCAGCTGTGTGTAGCGGCGATCCCATCGCGGGGTGAGCGTCCCCGACCACTTAGTCTGAAGTGGGAAGTTGAGAAGAAGGCTGCTTCTTCTGTTCCCACCCCAGGCACTATTATATACATGTGGCTAGGGTCATGTGGAGGAAAGCCACATCATCTCCACACACAGCCACACCTCCCTGGGTGTCTCTGTGGGAGATCCCAGAGGTGGCCACTCAGTAGGTGGGAGTGTGCGCGGCGCGTGCGGCGATCAGGGGGTGGGGTTAGGTATGTGGTTGTTACAGGAATGGGTTCCGGGGAACCCAACCTGAGCCGTTCTGCTCACGGATGGAGGTGGCTGCGTAGCCGCTGAGGGGAGAGCAGGAGGAGATCCGAGGCCAGGTGGACTAACAGTAACTTGGCACTCCGAGGAGCGTACCGGCAGCGGGTATAGTGGGGGCTCCTTGAGGGAGCCACCTAACAGTCAGCTAGCGGTGACTTGGCGCTCATGTGAGCGTACCGGTAGCGTGGGTAGTTGGTACTCCTTGAGGGAGTAGCCCAGTGGTCGACTATCGGTTACTTGGCGCTCAGGGGAGTGTACTGGTAGCGGGATTTGTTGGGACAGACAGGTTGGTTGACCAGTACACGGTAGTGAGTGACCATGGGAATTTGGGCCCGTGGGTTTGTGACCAGGCATCCTGGAGCTGCCTGAGTCACCTCTCCCTCCCAAGAAGGGAGGAAGGGTTGTGGGACCCGGTAGGGTACTACAGGAAGGGTCATCAGCAAAAGTCCGTTATGCTCCGGAGCATCAGGAGTGGCTGGAGCATGTGGGAGACAAAACAGCAGATTGGGCACTCCTGGAGCCAATAGTGTTCTCCTGGGAGGGGGTTCAGGAGCAGCTGGGAGTGGTGAGGAGTATGCAATGTGCCAGGAGCAGTGGGAGGAAAATTTTAGTCTCTAAAAAGTTGAAAAAAAAAATTTAGGGAAAAAAATCAAAAAAATTCAGGAACTATAGTGCCTTTAAAGTGCTTTCAGGACGTATAATTATTTGCGAAATTGAGGAAGAAATGATGGAGAAAAATGGAAAATACTTTCGGAGACCCGAGAAGTAATGAGAACTGAATTGATGGGAAAGTCTGAAAATTGAATAGGAAAGTGAGGGGGAGCCTTGTAGCATTGTTATTTTCTGCTGTTGTGATTTTTCCTGATTGTTCTTGGTCTCACTCCCAGCTGCTCCTGGACCCTCCCAGGAACTTTCAGGAGCTTCCAGGAGTATTGAGGAGCAGCTGGGAATGAGACCAAGAAGAATCAGGAAAAATTAGAACAGCAGAAAATAACAATGCTACAAGGCTTCCCCTCACTTTCCTATTCAATTTTCAGACTTTCCCATCAATTCAGTTCTCATTATTTCTCGGGTCTCCGAAAGTATTTTCCATTTTTCTCCATCATTTCTTCCTCAATTTCGCAAATAATTATATATCCTGAAAGCACTTCAAAGGCACTACAGTTCCTGAATTTTTTTTTGATTTTTTCCCTAATTATTTTTTCAACTTTTTAGAAGTCCCTATTTTTCAAATTTTCCTCATTTCCCTCTGTATTCCCCCCTCATTCTCCCCCTCATTTCCCCCTCATTCTCCCCCTCATTTCCCCCCTCATTTCCCCCCTCATTTCCCCCCTCATGTCCCCCCTCATTCTCCCCCATTTCCCCTTCCTCCATATTCTGCAAGTCCGAAAGTGATTAAGTTGCCAGATTAATCATATATCAGGCCATAAATTTTGACTGTGTATTGGTGAGTCTCAGCGTCCTTGATGTATAGTATAGTGTTTGACCTAAATGTTAAGTAGTGTCTTGTTGTGTTAGTCTTGTGGTAGGAGGAGGTATTCATGGGGAGTCTTCCCTCTTTTTTTTTCCTTTTCATTTTCAAATGCTCCAGGAGCTCCCAGAAGCTTCTCACCCCTATACATTTTGAAGCATTAAATTGTATTTACTGGATATGTTTGTGCACAAAGCAATGCTCCATGCCCTCCTGGGAGTGCCCTGGAGTACCTGACCAACTCCGGAGGAAATGAGCTGTTCCTGGACTGGCCAATCTCCTCCTGATTCTCCCAGTGCTCCCCATACTCCAGAGCACTCAGGAGCATAACAATTTTTTGCTGATGTGTCAGACTGCCAGAGTGCCCATGTCAAGCTTCGAGCATCAAAGAGACCACATCAGTGAGGCGAGAGCTGAAGCTAAAAGAGCTAAGGCCTCCCAGCCATTGCCCAAATCCAAAGTTTTGCCCAGAAATGGCTTGTTGCCACGTCGCTTCCGCTATGCCAAATAGCATCACCCAGCCCAAGGATCCTCTGTCAGGGCACGCCCGCCTGACCCGGCCCCACCTAACCCGGTGCCCCACCATCCACTCCCCAACCTCCCCCCTCTTCCCCTTTTCTCCCTTCCCTTCCTTCCTCTCCTTCTTTTCTATTCTCTCTCCTCTTTATTCCTTTCTTATCACACGGACGACTTCCTTTGTATCAATGTACCATTGACCCGGCTGCAGCGTAACGCGCCCGAACCCGGACACACCGGACGACCCCCCGCACACCGGACGCTCCTAGGACCTCTTACGGAGGTACCCAGACGGAGGTGGCTGTGTGCTCGGATGACGTGGCGCTTCCCACGTGGCCTTCAACCACATGTATATAAACACAGCCTAAGTGGGAACTGAGAAGCAACCTTCTCACATTTCCCACTTTAGTCTTAGTGGCCAGGGACCCTTGTCTGCTTCGGGCCCACTGCTACGCGGGCCCGCGTCATACCTACCGGACCCTCAGCCTCGGGCGATACACCCGGGCGCTCTCGACCCGGGTCGGTCCCTGACATCCTCCTAGCGAGGGGAGTGATCATATCATGTCAGTTGAGGTATTGCTGAGTACTCTAGAGTCACCCAGTGTTGACAGCCCAAAGTTGACCATACTCGATGGCCGAACACATGCACGAGAGTCAAAGTCAAAAGAGCTCAGGCCTCCCAGCCTTCACTATAACACAGTTGCGATGCACACAGAGTCGCAGAGTAGCCCAGAGTCAGAGACGGGTGAGTGCAAGCTCAAAGAGCTAAGGCCTCCCGGCCTTGAATGTCATTGAGTTCCATATGACAAAGTCAACAAAATTTATCGCAGCGTTGAGCTGACAGTCACACGTATATCTCAACACAAAAACCCTCTGATCATCTGGAGAAGTCATAGCATGACATTTAGTGACCCACATGTGTGGTGGCCAAAGATCCACATCTCACGGTTCATGAGATTGATGACATTGTGTCAAAGTGGTGTTGACAGCTGAAGGATCCCAGAGAGTTCCAAGTGTTCCAAGTTGGCTATTCATGTATCTGAAAGCCTAGAGCTCACAGGCGATTGCACAAAAAGAGGCCAGAGTCATCTGACGGGGCAAAGACTTGAAGATGTCACATGTCGGCACAGGAGCAGATACCCAGAAGAATATTTATTTTGCGCAGGATTTCACACTGTTGGACCAAGGTGATTTGTTAGGAGGATTTGAGGATATCGTGAGGGACCATGACAAAGAGCTAGGCCTGATGTAGGCGGGCACAGCTGGTACCACGCAAACAAGCCGACTACCATTGTTCCATATATCCCTTCCACGTTTTTCATATTTCTTCCGATTTTTTCAAGCCATTCCCGACCACGGACAACCATCAGTTTCCAAATTGGGCAACTGTCACCCGCATATTCCGCCGCTTCCTCCATATCTCCATCAATTCTCCACCGATCCGGACGAATTTGGTATTGTTGGAAAGCCCTTGTCAACACGAGTCGAACGATGTTACGAGTGACGCATTTGGTTCAGCGGTTGTTCCGATCGCCATGGTTCTTTATTTCCTTAACAACATCAATATTGCTTTGATATTGCTTTTTTCTTAAGTGTTCCTTGTGGATCTGTTGCCTTCCTAAACCTGTCGGATCATTCGGATTTCCACAGATACTTTTTTCATATTTATAACTGCCTCTTCCCTGTATTTACAAAAAGGACTCCCCCAACAGAGAGAGGTGCTCCCCAACAAGAACATGAAGTTCTAGCAAAGTTTACCAGCGCCCAGAGCGGCGAATACGAAGCCAAAGAGGCTCAAGACATAGTGCAGGGACAGAGTTCCCATCAGTTTGATTTCTAGTGAGATTTACGAGATTTATCATTTTTATCACATAGCACCAGACCATTTCTCCCCCCCCCCCTTCCTCTTCATCCGAACCTCCCCTGAGCATTCCCAACTCTGTGGCCCCCTCTCTTTCTCGTTAGGGTGGTAGATCCCTTGCCCCCTTACAACGACGCCATCTTTGGCGCCCCCTGGTTAAACAAAAACCAGGTAAGCTTAGACTTCCGGTCCCACAAAGTGAGAACGGCGAACAAGGGCAACATAGACACCCTTGGAATAAGCGAAGACCGTGTGACGAGATCACACGGATGGAAAACTCAAGCAAGAGCCCAAGAACAACCAAAAAAGAAGCCCGCCTGACAGGGAGGCGGGATTGAAACACACCTCAGGGTAATCAAAAGAAAATACCCTGAAGGTTGGCCCAATCCTAGTCTGGAAGGACTAGAACTTCCAGACGTACCACACCTGGAAGGTCTCTCCATGAACAACCCCGAGTTCAAAATACTCAGGGAGTGGTGGAGAGAAAAATTTGAAACCATAATGGCGCCAGCGCCATTAGAAATGCCTCCCTTGAGGGAGGTGAACCATTGAATCCTGTTGAAGGATCTGAACAAGAAATTTCGGGAAAACACCCCAAGATGTCCCGCAGCACTGCAGGAAGCACTAGCGACCAAAATAGATCGCTATGTAAAAGCAGGATGGTGGTATCCCACGAACAGCGAGCGAGCATGCCCGCTACTGTGCATCCGCAAAGCAGATGGATCTTTGCGCATGGTAATAGATGCGAGGAACCGTAACTCAAACACGATCCTCGACGTCACACCAATGCCAGACATGCGACTGATCCAAGATCGATATGTCGGACGCATACAAACAAATACATGTGGATCCAGACGACGTCCATAGGACGACATTCTCCACGCCCCACGGGACGTTGTAGGCAGGATAATCGCCCACATGCAGACCCGGCTCGGATATCCATTTTCACCATGCGAGAATCATCTTCATTCGTTCCATAATTCGATACAAACTTGGTACCTAAAAATACTCCTAATTCCTACGAATCCGTCGATGTCAAGATCGTCCCAATCGGTGGAGATTTGGTGGAGTTAAGTGTTGGGGAGGTTGGCCACGGCGCGGGTCATGGGATCTGGTCATGTGCTGTCGGAAAATCGCGAGATCGATCAAAAACACGAGACTTGACATTTAAAACGCCAAAATTTGACGTTTAAATGTGAAATTTGGCATCTAAACATTGTGATAAATTGTTTATGGCGTTTTTTGATATTATTGAATGCGTTTTTATACCCCTCAAACACTCTGAATATGTTTTTAATAACTTAATAAATGTGTCATAAATGCTTCCTACAGCATCAAAATCGTCAAAAATCCGTCTCATATAACACATAAAGTAACACCACATCTGACCAATGTATTCTCATCGGCTGTTGGGTAGTTGTTGTAAAAAAACGCCATGAAACGTTTCCGGGGCGTTTAAATGATATACGGGATTTTCCGACAGCGGGCGTGGGAAGTTCAATTTAGGCAAGCGGGAAGTCAGAAAAGCATGCTTCACACATTCCCAAGGCATCAAATAAATTGGGAAAAATGTTCTTTAGCCGCGTAAAGGTTATTCCCAACCACATTTCCAGTTTCGGGTACTAATTTTGTGAAATCATTGATAAATTCTCGATTTTCTTCATATTTTCACATTTTTACCATCATTTTGATATATTGGATGATATTCTTTTATTCTTTTGATGCTATTTTCAAATATTTCGCTTACGATGGGGTCCAGGAGCCATATGGCGCCAATATTTCCCATCAATCATTTCTAAAAATGTTTATTCTTTATAATCCTGTACATACCGGGATTGAAAAATGAAGTTCTCCCCTCCTCTAAATTTCTCTAAGGCGCTAGGACGCGTCAGAGTTAGTGTGAGTGTGTTAGAAGTTCCTACAGTAGGAGTAAGGGCAGTCGTCTAGCCCACAAAGAGTGGGTAGTGGACACTGAGCCCGGACCTTGCGGAATTTCTGGAGAATTTCCCGGAGTTTTAGGATCGAGGCCAGTGGAGAAAAAGGGTTTTAGTGGAGAGTTTCCCCCACGAGCTTGGTTGGCGCTGAGAGCCCCTAGCTCTCTTGCAACGTACAACTCGAACACGATGCAGCAAGGAGACTGCAACGCTCCCTGCACCTTCCAGCGCGCACTGACCTGGGAACTACGAGGAGAAGTAGGCAGACGCCTACACATCTGGTTCGACGATATATTCACCAGCACAAGCTCGGTGGAAAACCACAATAAAGCACTATTGTGGTTATTCACTCGCCTAAAAGGGGCGAAATTCTACATAAGCCAGAAAAAATTCCAGCCATTTGCCCCAATCCTAGACGTTCTAGGAAGCCGAGTGGACGAACAGGGCATCCACGCTCAAGCAGATAAAATGGAAAAAATCTGCAACTGGCGAGAGCCAGTAGACCACACAGGAGTCCTAAGATTCCTGGGAATGGTAGAATATCTATCGATATTCATGCCAAACGTCAGCGGTTACACAGGACCACTGCAAACAATCTGCTCAAACAAGCAGACATTCAGGTGGACACCACTCCACCAGAAATGCTTCGATGAAATCAAACGTCTAGCATGCAGGGCTCCGATCCTGAAGCCCATCCAGTGGAACCCACCGGAAAGCCTCTCAGAAGAAGAGAGGACCAAACTCCATGTCTGGGTCATAACAGACACATGCCCAGCGGGCATGGGTGCATTAATTGGACAAGGCGAAAGGTGGCAGACTTGCTGCCCGGCCGCATTCATGTCCAAAAAGTTCACCAACACACAACGTAAGTACTTTGCCTACGAGCTCGAGGCACTGGGTGTCCTTGAAGCACTCATGAGATGGCAAGACAACCTCATGGGAGGCCGTGAATTCACAGTAATCACAGACCACAAAGCTTTGGAATATTTCAAAGCAAAAAACCACAACTCAGGGAGACACCTGAGATGGCAAGCCTTTTTCGCAAGCTTCAATTGTGAAATAAAATACGTGGAAGGCCACAAAAACAAAGTGGCAGATGCACTCTCACGGTACTACAACTCGTCAACGGACGAGGATCTGCATTTCGATGACTATGTGTCGGCGGACATCCACCTGGACAAAAATGCAGAAGACATCATCCCCAACAGAATCGAGGAATACGAAGAACTGCTACTAAGCAGTACCCTGAGTAAAAACTCAGAGAGAAAGAGACTCGCAGCGATATGTGCGAGAAATCCCCTAGAGGAAGCTCTAGGGGGGAGCAATAACCTAGAGGAAACTCTAGGGGGGAGTGCCCAAAATCTGGAAGAAATCATAATTCCAGAAGAGAACCTTCGAAAACAATTCAAAGAAAAAGACCTCATTGAGGCAATAAAATCTGGATACTTGAAAAGCCAGATCCACCGGGAAATCCTAGAGAACCCAGGGAACTTCAAAAACTTCTCCGTAAAAGATGGGCTGATAACCCGACTTGGAGAAGGAGGAACGACCCAAATAGTAGTCCTGAAAGGAAACTACGAAAGGAAGTCCATTTGGGGAATAATCCTCGAGAACATCCACGAAACACTTGGACACCTAGGATCCAAGAAAACAGTGGAAATCCCCCGTTGACACTTCTGGTGGAAGTCGATGAGAAAGGATACCCACAAGTTCTGCAGGTCTTGCGGAACTTGTCAAACGACAAAGAAAAGCACCAGGAGAAATCCCGGAATGCTTCACCCACTCCCGACCCCGGAGACACCATGGTCGTCAATAGCCATGGACTTCACAGGTCCATTCCCAACAAGCTTGGGATATGATTACCTCTGGGTAATCATTTGTAGGTTGATGTCCAACATCCACCTAATTCCAATAAAGACAACAATGAACGCACTAGAACTAGCATTCGTATTTCTTGTGAAGTTGTAAGACTCCACAGTCTACCACACTCGATCATATCAGATCGAGACTCAAAATTCATGTCAAAATTTTGGTGCGAACTACACCGAATACTCAGTGTACAGTTGAAATTCACAACTGCATTCCACCCGCAAGGTGACGGCCAAGCGGAAAGAATGATACAAAAAGTAGTACAAATACTACGCACGATGGTTAGACCAGACCAATGCGACTGGGCAGCGAAACTGTCGATGGCAGAATTCGCGATCAATGCGAGCTCGAACACATCGACAGGATTTGCCCCATTTGAATTAATCTACGGCCATATGCCAAAGATGTGCCTAACAGCACCACTCTCAGACTACCCAGGAGTAAATGACTTTGCTCAAAAAGTGAAGGAAAACCTCATGGCAGCACATGACGCGATAATACATAATCGCGCTGCTCAAACAATCCAGGTGAATAAGAAAAGACGCCCGGACCCACCTTTGAGAAAAGGCGAGCTCGCATACTTATCCACGGATAAGCTGAACCTACCCAAAGGCAGGGCAGGAAAACTAAAGCCCTTATACATAGGGCCTTATGAAATTCTGGAAACATTTCCAGAGACGTCAAACTACGTCCTCAAGTTGCCACCACAACTTGAACAATGCGGAATCCACCCAAGATTCCATGTATCCCGGCTCGTACCTCACGAGCCGAATGACCAGGAAATCTTCCCAAATAGGGAAGTAAACATATTCTACGATTTTGGGGAAGACCCCAATCGTGAAGCAGTAGTTTGCGAAATCCTAAACCATGTGTGGGTTCACAACGAACTCTGGTTTAAGGTCAAATGGGAACTAGGGGACACCACATGGGAACCCCTAGGAAATTGCAATGACCTCGTCCACCTGGATGAGTACCTCATCTTACAAAATGTAAGGGAACCAGAAAAACTCCCTATCAAAGAAGACAGGGAACTCTCGGCATCACTATGCCCCCAAAAACGGAGGCAGAGGAAGTAAAGCTGAGGGACGATGGCCCACAGCCAAGAGCATGGGAAAGTTCTGGGCGAGTAACTTGCCCGGACAGCCACACCATGTACTAGAGATCACATGGGCTAGGCGAGTAACTCGCCTAGACCACGTGAACCACAGGCTCACGTGCAAAAGAACACACAACTGCAGCGAATCCCATGCACGCAAGAACGAAAACCCCTCCCACCACCATGAGTAACATAACGATGAAATGTCGTTCTCTGGGGGAGGCAACCCTCGGTTCGATCCAAACAAACCACCGGATATCAAAATACAACAACCCAGGGAGCAAGGCTCCCCAGAACAACAACAACACCAGGCGCAGATAAGCTGTCAGGGACAGCTCCGAAAGTGGCGAGGTCCCGGTGCGAGGGACTTGATGGGACAAGTGTCGGCTATGCATAGCGGCGGTCCCGTTGTGGGGTGAGCGTCCCCGACCACTTAGGCTGAAGTGGGAAGTTGATTATCATTAAAAAGGGGGAAGCTACAGTACTTACCTGAAGTGGGAAGTTGAGAAGAAGGCTGCTTCTTCTGTTCCCACCTGTCAGGGCACATACCCTGACTTAGCCCGGACCCGGACCCGCGTCCGGACCCGCTCCACTTCCCGCGCACTTCCTGCACCGCACGCTCCGCGTGCCGCATGATCCGACCCCGGATCCCACCTCATGTGACTTCCGGGTATCCCCGGAAGTTTTCGCCATATTGGGGCCACTGTGGGAAAGTGAGAAGTTAACCTTCTTCTCACTTTCTTACCCACAGTAGGCAAGTGTAGCCTACTCTTCATTTATCTATACACTTTCTTACCCACAGTAGTTATGCCCTGAGATGGGCTGTGTTTACAGGCTAGACTGTGGGCTGTAGAGAGGGGTCATGGGGACCCGGGGTCCGTCCCCTGACACCACCCCAGGTGTCAGAGACCAGGGTTGAGACGAAGGAATGTCTCTGTAATGGAGGGCTTCGGCCTCAGCGACTTCTGCCAAGAGCGCTGTGCCTAGTGACACGTCCGTGCCCTAACTTACTGACTGGCAATTAGAACCTAGGGGGGTAACTCTAGTTGATTTTTCTACTGGGGCGTAACCTATGTACAAGTGGGATATATATATGGTTACAGCGGAGACGGTTCTGCAATTGGCGGAGCCGAACGGAGCAGAGCTAATGGGGTTTAACCATTAGCCGACTGAATATTACCGACAAGTCGGTTCGCGGGGTTAGCGGAAAGGCAGGCGATAACCCAGAAACGGAAAGGAGGGATAAGCCCGAAGGTGGGCTCTGCAGGGCAGGCGATTGTATTGCCCAGCGGAGGCAGGGGTGCGCTAGCGGACGTCGGAGCTGTCCGGAAGTCTTCGGGGCTCCGTACTTAGGGAGGCATAGGTAATAAATTGAAATGAGGGGGTGGTGACCATCGAGGGGTACCGAGAGGATTGCGGAATAACAGGGGCTCCGAGGTTAGTGAGGGAGGAGCGGAGTTGGAACGGAGGAATCGGAGGGACCGGAAGTCGATGGCCGGGGATGGATATGACACCAGGTGCTATTATATACATGTGGTCAGGGTCACGTGGGAGGAGCCACGTCATCCCCGCACACAGCCGCACTCCCCTGGGCATCTCCGTGGGAGATCCCGGAGGTGTGCCGCTCTGTGAGCGGGAATGCGCGCGGCAGGCGTGGCGATCGGGGGAGCGGGGTTAGGTGTGTTAGTGATACATAGAGAAAGGGAAGTCGACCATAGAAGGAAATAGAAAGAAAGAAGGAAGGGGGGAGAGAGGAGACAAAGGGTGACAGCGGGGAAGCGGAGTAGGGCGGTACGGCGTGGGGTGCGGCATAGGGTCAGGCGGGTGTGCCCTGACATAAGCGCCATGGATTACACGACGCACGCAGCACAAATGAGTGCTGCGAACCAACAACCATCCACATTGCTAACAGGCACCGCATACCCCCAGCCTCCCCAAAGAGGCTTCCAACCATATGTGGTGCAAACTGCACCGATGGCGCAACAAGCGCCATTCCAGGGGCAGCATTTGCTGCTGCAGCCCCAGGCATACTCCCCAGGGAACTTCCCTGGCCAGATCAACCCCTGGATTAGCCAATTCGGCCCAGGTCCAACAACACCCCAGCCAAATGCAGGCTGGGAATCAGCCATCGCGTCAGCGGTAGCTGCTCAGACAGGTCAGCTCCATGAGGAGCTGAAAGAGATGAAGTCCCTTGTAGGAGGGAGACGAGGGAGCGACAGCGGCTCCTCGTCCAGACCGTCCAAACGGGCACGGTCTGATAACTCAAGGGCGTCAGAAGACGCCTGCGACCATTGCGCCCACTGGAGGCACGAATACAACAGAGCACGAAGAGATGCTGAGGGCATCTTTGACTCTCTGAAAGACACAGAGAGAGAAGTCGATCTCCAAAAAAGGGAGATCGAATTACTGAAACGCGAGCTGAGAGAGGCACATGCACTGGCAGACCTCGCTGCCAAACCCATCATGACGGGGGCCTCCCAGGTCAGGGGGAGGGGATACGGTTCCGGGCCTCATGAGACCCAACCCCACATGGGGACTAGCGCATCAAGGGGTGGGGCACCGACTATCCCACCACCCCGTGGGCAGGTGACCCTGTCCGGGTTGCATAAGGGCCCGCCCTCAGAGGGGCAAACCCATGTCGAGGGGAAGAGGGAGAGCGGTAGGCAACCGACGGCAGACCCTAAAACGGGGACCACTGCCAGAGGCGGCGGGCCGCTGAGTACCTCAGCACCCTATGGGCAAGCTACCCTGCAGGGAAGTGTCCACATGCTATACGAGACCGCTGAACTCAACGAGTTTGGCAAAGTCAAAGCTCCAGTCGACATAACAATCGACCCCAACTTCCCCATGAGGAGAATAGCGGGGTCAGAAGCAGCGCATGATGCCACATACGCTTGGTGGACAAGCATGAGTGGGAAAGAATTCGTACACTGGTGCGAACAGGCCGAAGCCGCCTTCAAAAGCGGCAAGGTACACAGAATGTCAGGGCACACCCGCCTGACCCGGCTCCACCCGGCCCAACCTGACCCGGTACCCTGCCGGTTCACCCTCCCTTACCTCCTCCCCCTTTCCCTTCTTCCCCCCTCATCCTCCCCTCCTCAGTTTCTCCTTATCTTACTTCTTCTTTATTCTCCCTTTATTCTACATGGACGACTTTCTCTGTATCAATGTACAATTGACCCATCTGCAGCGCGCCCACCATGTACCCGGCCCGGGCACCTCGGGCGACCTCCCGCTGTGCCCAGCACGCGTGCCTGCACCGGATACCCTCGGGATCTCCCACAGAGACACCCAGGTGGTTACAGCTGTGTGTGAGGGTGACGTGGCACCCGTCATGTGATCCAAGCCGCATGTATATAAACGAACCTGAAGTGGGAACCGAAGAAGTAGCCTTCTTCTCAACTTTCCACTTCAGGTAAGCAGTACAATATCTCTCCTTTAATGATAATAACAACTTTCCACTTCAGTCTAAGTGGCCAGGGACCACTGTCCCGCATCGGGCCTGTCAGTACGCACGCCCGATCCGCCCCCCGCCAGGCTCTCGGTCCCGGACGCTACACCCGGACCCCCTCGACCCCGGACGAGTCCCTGACACAGAACCCTTCGCAAAAAAGCGAAGGAAACCGAGAAATACTTCTTGGGACTCCCGAGTATCGCAAGACTCGCGGAGGAATATAATTCCCCAGAGAATAAGGGAAAAATCTCCTGGGAAAGTCTAGGCAAAGCTGCCTACTTAAAGTCCCAGTTCAAACCACTCAGGACTCCTGAGGAACATGCTGCAAGAACTGCGGAACGGGAAGCGAAAGCTTCCAAATACTGGGAAAGAGATGCAAGTCTCCATGCTGGACAACCAGCCCAACGACCACCCTTCCCCATGGGAAGAACGGTAGACCTACCGTACTCTACACCTGAGCCAAGCAGCTCAGGAACACAACAACCCGCTCCCACCCAGGGAGCACCCACTTCGTCGAGCCCACAGCCCGACAATGTAGCCCAGGCTACGTCATCACATCCGACGCAGCAATCAGATGTCCAGATGAACAACCCGGAGGAAAACCCTCCTCCGGGGCAATGACTCCACCCTTGAGAGAGGGGAAAGTGACATGGTAATACGCCATCGAGGCGCTGTAGGCAGGATAATCGCCCACGTGCAGAGCCGGCTCGGATACCCGCTTCCAACATTCAGAAACCACTTCCATTCACGCGACAACTCGATACGAATTTGGTATCCAAAAATAGTCCTAATTCGTACGATTCTGACGATACCAAGAACGTCCCAATCGGTGGAGGTTTGACGGAGTTCTATGTTGGGCATGTTAGGCATGGCAGGTCACGAGTATGTGCAGGCGTGGGAATCTCAAGCAGCAACCCAGAATTCCAGCCTCACTCGTTCCCACGGCGTCTAATAAATTGGTAAAAATGCTCATTGGCTGCATAATAGTTCTATTCAGTCACATTTCCAATTTCGGATCTTAATTCCGTAAATCCGTTGAGAAATCGCTTATTTCCTTTTATTTTCATATTTTGCCATCATTTCAGATATTGATTGATATTCTTTTATTGTTACTGTTACCCTTTTTTATTATTTCGCCTAATAAGGTATCCAGGTGCCATATGGTACCAATATTTCTCATCAATTATTCTAAAAATAATTGTTCCTTATATCCTGTACATACCGGATTTTGGAATAGAAGTTCTCCCCTCCCCCAAAATTCTCTAAGGTGCTAGGACGCGCTAGAGTGGGTGTGAGTGAGTGGATTCCAACAGTAGGAATAAGGGCAGTGATCTAGCTCACAACGAGTGAGTAGTGGACACTGAGCCCGGACCTTGCGGAAATCCCAGAGAACCCACCACGGAGTTAAGGATCGAGAGCATAGTGAAGTTTAGTCAAGAAAATAGGATTTTGGAGGGTTTGGCCCCACGAGCTTAGTCGGCATAGAGAGCTGCGAGCCCTCTTGCAGCGCCGCACACAATAATGTATGCAAGGAACCGCAAGTAACAATTGCGGAAATCTCCACTCCATCAAAAGACCCACATCCACCACCGCTTGTGTGTAAACACCACTTACACACGAACCCTCACAGAACAAGTGAGGAACACCAAAGACATACAACCTTTGGGTCGAAATTCATTTTCGACAAACTCCACCAATTTTTTTTCTCTCCCTGCGATACCAATGTATCGCCGTTCACTTCAAAGTAACGGCCCACACTCATTCATTCCTTAAACCCCCTCTCTTTTCTTCACTGACATGTACAAAATCGCCCACTTTAAAGTGGCGACAACAAAACACTCATTGATAATTCCAAACTCAATGTAAATCAATTATTAAAACTCTGTTTTATTCACTATCAACCTTGTATGCATCGCAAATGCAACGCAAGGGGGGAGAATGTCAGGGCAATAGCCCCGAACCCCGAGTCACATGTAAATTAGATCCATATAGTCACGTGGGCAAGTGGGAACCTCCGGGTAACTGCTTACACACCACCGTAAAATACACAAACTTGTATCACTTATGGCCTTGTGTGCTGAGCTACCCTAACTTTCGATAAAAAAGGAGAATGGAAAATGGCATAAAGGGCTGCATATTTTGTGATCGAAGTCTCAATGCTTTTGACAGTAGAGGCATCACCAGGGGTAGGGTCATCACTATCAGTGCCATTGTTGTTGGTGTCTCCAGCAACTTCACTGTCATCAGCTTCACCATGCACATCAGTGTTGATGGGCAGATCAGACACAGTAGGTGGTTGCACTGGTGTAGAACTAGATGGTGCCTGGAAGCCATGGGATTGGAAGGCAGTAGAGCTTGGTGAGGCAGACATAGCAGTAGTACTTGTGCTAATGAACCTAGTTGTGATTAAGGCTGGGGGAAAGGAACATCCCCAGCAAGTCTCAGCTATATACATGAAGAGCACGGTATTTAGGAAACCAAACAATACACCGATAGGATCACATGATCATAGAATATGCAAGAATATCACAGGGCGCGGGTAATCAGCGTGTATGAATATAACCGGTAATATTCCCATGCGCATACACACACGGTCCATCAGCACAGTATCAGATTGTACAACAGTGCTGTGGTTGTTTTATGGGTGGATAGATAGCCAAAATTAGATTGCTCACATCTAATACTACTGTACATTGAGTAAAATAGTAATATGTGGTACAGCGCTGACGGACGCGGCAATGGGAAATGGAATGTGCAACAAACGGCACTGAAGATGCCCCACCCAACCTAAACGTCGCACAAGCCCAATCAACTTGATGGAAGCGGTGGGAGGAAAATGGCTTGCGGATATGAGGTAGGATGCCGGACAGGGGGAGTTTGCAACAGTTCGGCCCGACACCAAATTGCCGATGGTGATGGTGTGCAATAGTTGAAGACCCCGGAGGTGATGGCAACAGCCGTGATTTGGTGGGTGTGGGCGGTGTTGCGGCGGTAGTTGGAAGGTGCCCATGCCGGTTGGGTTGGTTCCAGGAAGGCTGGGGCATTATGATACAGTGGGTATGGAGTGGGGAGTGATGAGACAGTGGTGGGGATTCAACGTTGGTCAGCACAATGTACAGCAATGTCAAGGCAACACCTGCAATATGACACCCAACGTCCCCATGTCATACCCAGGTGAGCCATTTCACAACATACTGAATGTTATGCACCTAATACCACTGAACAACCCCTCTCCGTGGCGTCGAAGTCACCCGGCGCTCTGATCCACCTTGCCTGCAAGTGAGCAGGTATGGATTTTGGGCGAGATCTAGGTTGCGCAGGGTGGGGGTGCGTTGCGCGGGTTGATCGATAAGATGTTGATTGTTGGATGGTGGTGAAGGGATATGCACAATTACAGATTGTGCAAGTGTGATACTAAGTTGCACAAACGATCGATCAGGTTTTGTGGTTGAGGCAAGTGGAGAGATGGAGGGAAAACGGGAATGAGATAATGTGAGAACAGCGACACTCTCTGATAAGGAAGCGACCTGGTAAACACAATGAAAGGCGAAACAGGAATGGAGGAGGATAATGCCGAAAGTAGAACAGCGGATTCATTCTATGAGCCTGGTTCGGAGTCTCTCCAACGTCTCTAGCTATATATAAGAAACCTAAGGTTGACCCTGAATCAGTAAGGGCTCGCTGGCCGAGTGGTAATGTATGTATTCTTGTAGTCATAGTATATTGTGTAATACATTGTATGTCGGCCTAATGCTCCCATGGTAACTCCAAGGTCCGGTGTTCGAGTCCCAAGTATGACAATGCAATATAATAAATTACTTTTTACCGCAATACAACCCCTAGTGTTGTAATGTATTGAAACCTAATGGGTCATGTTGTAATGTATTTAACCCAATAGGCTGTGTTGCAATGGAACCAATGTATTGCAACGCTGTGGGTCATGTTGCAATGTATTGGGCCCCGGCCTCTGCCATTGCAACGTTTAAGTGTTCGATGCAACTGTTGCATCGCCCCATACCCATTTTGGTCATTGCATCACGTTGCAATGTATTGATGCGGATTTGAACTTTTTCTGACATGGGGAAATACACAAAAGTACCCAAGGAGAAAGGGAAGAAGGACCAAAAGTCCATTGAAACCCAGACCCCCTTGTTTGATGCGAAATTCTGCATCTCGAAAGATGTGGGGAAATACCCCACAAACAGACCACTCTCAACAAAGAGAATGCTGACAGCTCATATAAAAATAGCAGGTGTAAAAGCCTACATGCTATTTGACAGTGGAGCCGAAATGGACGCTATATCACCGGACTTCATCTGTGCAGTCCATATCCCAATTCTCCAATTGGAGAACCCAGTCGTCCTTCAAATGGGGACAAAAGGAACAAGATCACAGATCCTGTTTGGAACAAATGTGGACATTGAAATCAATGGCCACATAGAAAAACACTACTTTGATGTAATTAACATCGATAGATATGACACCATATTCAGTGCCCCCTGGTTAAACAAAAACCAGGTAAGCTTAGACTTTTGGTCCCACAAAGTGAGAACAGTGAACAAGGGCAACATAGATACCCTTGGAGTCAGCAAAGACCATGTGATGGGATCACATGGATGGAAAACTCAAGCAAGAGCTCAAGAACAACCAAAAAAGAAGCCCCCCTGACAGGGAGGCGGGATTGAAACACACCTCAGGGTGATCGAAAGAAAGTACCCTGAAGGTTGGCCCAATCCTAGTCCAGAAGGACTAGAACTTCCAGATGTACCACATCTGGAAGGTCTCTCCATGAACAACCCCGAGTTCGAAATACTCAGGGAGTGGTGGAGAGAGAAATTCGAAACTGTAATGGCACCAGCACCGTTAGAAATGCCTCCCTTGAGGGAGGTGAACCATTGAATCCCGTTAAAGGATCCAAACAAAAAATTTCGGGAAAACACCCCAAGATGTCCTGCAGCACTGCAGGAAGCACTAGTGACCAAAATTGCTATGCGAAAGCAGGATGGTGGTATCCCGTGAACAGTGAGCGAGCATGCCCACTACTGTATATCCACGAAGCAGATGGATCTTTGCACATGGTAATAGATGCGAGGAATCATAACTCAAACATGATCCTCGATGTCACACCAATGCCAGACATGCGACTGATCCAAGAATCAGTCGCCAGAGCAACATACTGATCCAAGATCAATATGTCGGACGCATATGAACAAATATGCATGGATCCAGATGACATCCATAGGACGACATTCTCTATGCCCCATGGGATGTACAACTCGAACACAATGCAGCAAGGAGACTGCAACGCTCCCTGTACTTTCCAGCATGCGTTGACCTGGGAACTACAAGGAGAAGTAGGCAGACGCCTACACGTCTGGTTCGACGATATATATTCACCAGCACAAGCTCGGTGGAGAACCACAATAAAGCACTATTGTGGTTGTTCGCTCGCCTCAAGGGGGCGAAGTTCTACATAAGCCAGAAAAAATCCCAGCCATTTGCTCCAATCCTAGACGTTCTAGGAAGCTGCATGGACATCCATGCTCAAGCAGATAAAATGGAAAAAATCTGCAACTGGCAAGAGCCAGTAGACCACACAGGAGTCCTAAGATTCCTGGGAATGGTAGAATATCTATCGATATTCATGCCAAACATCAGTGGCTACACAGGGCCACTGCAAACAATCTGCTCAAACAAGCAGACATTCAGGTGGACACCACTCCACCAGAAATGCTTTGACAAGATCAAACATCTAGCATGCAGGGCTCCGATCCTGAAGCCTGTCCAGTGGAATCCACTGGAAAGCCTCTCAGAAGAAGAGAGGAGCAAACTCCACATCTGGGTCATAACAGATGCATGCCCAGCAGGCATGGGCACACTAATTGGACAAGGTGAAAAGTGGCAGACTTGCCACCCGGCCGCATTCATGTCCAAAAAGTTCACCAACACACAACATAGGTACTTCGCCTACAAGCTCGAGGCACTGGGTGTCCTCAAAGCACTGATGAGGTGGCAAGACGATCCCATGGGAGGCCATGAATTTACAGTAATCACAGACCACAAAGCTTTGGAATATTTCAAAGCGAAAAACCACAACTCAGGTAGACACCTGAGATGGCAAGCCTTCTTCACAAGCTTCAATTGCGAAATAAAATACATGGAAGGCCACAAGAACAAAGTGGCAGACGCACTTTCACGGTACTACGACTCATTAACAGACAAGGATCTGCATTTCGATGACTACATGTCAGCGGACATCCATCTGGACAAAAATGCAGAAGATACTATCCCTGACAGAATCGAGGAATATGAAGAACTGCTGCTAAGCAGTACCCTGAGTAAAAACTCAGAGAAAAAGAGACTTGCAGCAATATGTGCGAGAAATACCCTAGAGGAAGCTCTAGAGGGGAGCGCCCAAAACCTGGAAGAAATCATAACTCCAGAAGAGAACCTTCAAAAACAATTCGAAGGAAAAGACCTCATTGAGGCAATAAAATCTGGATACTCGCAAAGCCAGATCCACCAGGAAATCCTAGAGAACCAAGGGAATTTCAAAAACTTCTCCATAAAAGATGGGCTGATAACCCGACTTGGAGAAGGAGGAACAACCCAAATAGTAGTCCTGAAAGGGAATTACAAAAGGAAGTCCATTTGAGGAATAATCCTTGAAAACATCCACGAAACACTTGGACACTTAGGATCTAAGAAAACAGTGGAAACCCTCTGTCGATACTTCTGGTGGAAGTTGATGAGGAAGGACACCCACAAGTTCTGCAGGTCTTGCGGAACTTGTCAAACAACAAAGAAAAGCACCAGGAGAAATCCCGGACTGCTTCACCCACTCCCGACCCCGGAAACACCGTGGTCGTCAATAGCCATGGACTTCACAGGTCCATTCCCAACAAGCTTGGGATATGATTACCTCTGGGTAATCATCTGCAGGTTGACGTCCAACGTCCACCTAATTCCAATAAAAACAACAACGAACGCATTAGAACTAGCGTTTGTATTTCTTCATGAAGTTGTAAGACTTCACACTCTACCACACTCGATCATATAAGATCGAGACTCGAAATTCACGTCAAAATTTTGGTGTGAACTACACTGAATACTCGGTGTGCAGTTGAAATTCACAACTGCATTCCACCTGCAAGGTGATGGCCAAGCAGAAAGAATGATACAAAAAGCAGTACAAATACTACATGCGATGGTCAGACCAGATCAATGTGACTGGGCAGTGAAGCTGTCAATGGTGGAATTCGCGATCAATGTGAGCTTGAACACATCGACAGGATTTGCCCTGTTCGAATTAATCTACAGCCACATGCCAAAGATGTGCATAACAGCACCACCCTCGGACTACCCAGGAGTAAATGACTTCGCCCAAAAGGCAAAGGAAAACCTAATGGCAGCACACGATGCGATAATACACAATCACGCCACTCAAACACTCCAGGTGAATAAGAAAAGATGCCTGGACCACCTTTGAGAAAAGGTGAGCTTGCATACTTATCCACAGATAAGCTGAACCTACCCAAAGGGAGGGCAGGCAAACTAAAGCCCCTATACATAGGGCCTTATGAAATTCTGGAAACATTTCCAGAGACATCAAACTATGTCCTCAAGTTGCCACCACAACTTGAACAATGAGGAATCCACCCAAGATTCCATGTATCCCGGCTCACACCTCATGAGCCGAATGACCAAGAAACCTTCCCAAATAGGGAAGTAAACATATTTTGCGATTTTGGGGAAGACCCTGATTGTGAAGCAGTAGTCCGCAAAATCTCAAACCACACGTGGGTTCACAACAAACTCTGGTTTAAGGTTGAATGGGAGCTAGGAGACACCACATGGGAACCCCTAGGAAATTGCAACGACCTCATCCACCTGGACGAGTACCTCACATTACAAAATGTAAGGGAACCAGAAAACCTCCCTATCAAAGAAGACAGGGAACTCTCGGCATCACTATGCCCCCAAAAATGGTGGTGGAGGAAGTAAAGCTGAGGGACGATTGCCCACAGCCAAGAGCGTGGGAAAGTTCTGGGCAAGCAACTCGCCCGGACAGCCACACCATGCGCTAGAGATCACATGGGCTGTTGGAATAACCATCAGGGATGGAGTAACCTCCCTGGCATAACGGGCGAGTAGTGTATGGATGCACGCTAGAGGTTCTGGGTTCGATACCAGGCTTGTCCATTTTATGTCATTTGTCCAGTCACCTGGTTTACCTCATGACATAAGTCTATAGCGCTAGCAGTGTTGAATTTCTTCATGGGCCAGGCAAGTAACTCGCCTAGACCATGTGAACCACAGGCTCACATGTAAAAGCATACACAACTGCAGCAAATCCCATGCATGCAAGAACTAAAACCCCTCCCACCACCACGAGAAACAGAACGATGAAATGTTGTTCTGTGAGGGAGGTAACCCTCGATACGATCCAAACAAGCCACCAGACACTGAGATATGACAACCTGGGGAGCAAGGCTCCCTGGAACAACAACAACACCAGGTGCAGATAAGCGCCATGGACTATATGACGCATGTGGCACAAATGAGTGCCGTGAACCAACAACCATCCACATTGCCAACAGGCACCGCATACCCCCAGCCTCCTCAAAGGGGCTTCCAACCATACGTGGTGCAAACTGCATCAATGGTGCAACAAGCACCATTCCAGGGGCAGCATTTGCTGTTGCAGCCCCAGGCATACTCCCCAGGGAACTTCCCTGGCCAGATCAACCCCTGGATCAGCCAATTCGGCCCAGGTCCAACAACACCCGAGTCAAATGCAGGCTGGGAATCAGTTATCACATCAGTGGTAGCTGCTCAGACAGGTCAGCTCCATGAAGAGCTGAAAGAGATGAAGGAGGGAGACGAGGGAGCGACAGCGGCTCCTCATCCAGACCATCCAAACAGGCATGGTCTGATAACTCGAGGGTGTCAGAAGACACCTGCGACAATTGTGCCCATTGGAGGCATGAATACAACAGAGCACAAAGAGATGCTGAGGGCATCTTTGACTCTCTGAGAGACACAGAGAGAGAGGTCGATCTCCAAAAGAGGGAGATCAAATTACTAAAACATGAGCTCAGAGAGGCACACGCACTGGCAGACCTTGCTGCCAAACCCATCATGACAGGGGCCTCCCAGGTCAGGGGGAGGGGATACAGTGCCGGGGCACCGACTATCCTGCCACCCTGTCCGGGTTGCATAAGGGCCTGCCCTCAGAAGGGCAAACCCATGTCAAGGGGAAGAGGGAGAGCGGTAGGCAACCAATGCCAGACCCTAAAATGGGGACCACTGCCAGAGGCGGCAGGCTGCTGAGTACCTCAGCACCCTATGGGCAAGCTACCCTGCAGGGAAGTGTCCACATGTTATACGAGACCGCTGAACTCAACGAGTTTGGCAAAGTTGAAGCTCCAGTCGATGTAACAATCGACCCCAACTTCCCCATGAGGAGAATAGCAGGGTCAGAAGCGGTGCATGACACCGCATACACTTGGTGGACAAGCATGAGTGGGAAAGAATTTGTACACTGGTACGAACAGGCTGAAGCTGCCTTCAAAAGCAGCAAGGTACATAGAGTCCTTCGCGAAAAAGTAAAGGAAACCGAGAAATACTTCTTGGGACTTCAGGGTATTGCAAGACTCGCAGAGGAGTACAATTCCCCAGAGAACAAGGGAAAATTTTCCTGGGAAAGTCTAGGCAAAGCTGCCTATATAAAGTCCCAGTTCAAACCACTCAGGACTCCTGAGGAACAACATGCTCAAGAACTGCAGAACAGGAAGTGAAAGCTTCCAAATACTGGGAAAGAGACGCAAGTCTCCATGCTGGACAACCAGGCCAATGACCACCCTTCCCCATGGGAAGAACAGTAGACCTACCATACTCTACACCTGAGCCAAGTAGCTCAGGAACACAACAACCTGCTCCCACCCAGGGAGCGCCCACTTTGTTGAGCCCACAGCTCGACAATGTAGCCCAGGCTACGTCATCGCATCTGACACAGCAATCGGATGTCCAGATGAACAACCCGGAGGAACACCCTCCTCTGGTGTAGGAGAAATAATGGTCACACTATGGAAACCCATTATGGAAATATGACAGATAAATCACAAAACCCCATATGACAAGTAGATATGAGAAAATAGAAGGACCTGAATTTTAATGAATTTTGACGAGATTTTACGAATTATTATGACTATACGCAAGAAAGGAAATTAGCAAAAATACTTCAAGCTTAGCATCAACAAGAAGAAATTCTCGGGGGAATTTATAGCAAATATTAAACAAAGAATTAGGACAATCGACCAAGATTTGACTCTAAAAACAATCAGAGAACCTCCATGGAAACTACTTTCCCACATCCACACATGTAGCCAAGGATGGAAGTACCACAGAATAAGGATTCCTCAGGAACTAATGCAAAATTCAAAGTCGTGTTTATAATAGGAAATGTAGATGTCCCCCAAACGGACCCAATGAAAATAATTACAGGGAAAACTACCCATAAACGATGGAGATATGACTAAAGCTCCTGCAAAACGAAGACAACGTTTAAAAAGTAAGCACGAAGACTAACCAGTAACAACCGAAACGAGCTTGATAGCCCATTAGAAAGGAAGGGATCTAATCTTAATCCACCCAAATTTTCATATAAAAGGATCATGCATTAATGAGATATCCAATAACGGGAATAGCGACATCAAAAGTCCGAGCTCAGGGAAAAGATGATGTTTACATAGGATCCACTAGAAATCTGCATCATGTTTAATGACACGTGAGGGTGGCGATGCAAAGGGAACCGGCCGTTGGAACCGAGATCCGCACTTTGGCAGATCGCAAAGACCAATTTCCATCCAAATAAGGAAGAGCCCAGTCAAAACAAAGCACAGAAAGTGCAAAACAACCTTAGATCATGAGGGAAAAATCTGAAATAAATCACAGAAGCCCATATGAAAGATATAAACACCCGTGCATACCATAAATCCTGAACAATTAAACAGAAACAGCACCTGCATATGAACGACTATGGGAACGATGCACATGATTACCGAATGTGTGCACAAACTTTTGCTAACTCGACAAATACCAGGAAATAGAACACAACTTTAGTACCATTGGAAAGGTGGGAATAAATAAAAATTTATGATACCAAGAATGTGAGAAATCATCCAGAAATGAATGAGATACAAGGACATGAAGTTAGAAACCTGAAAATGCACGGGAAGACAGCTTCAAGCGGTCCAGAGCCCTAAATAAAATACATAAAAATATGATATCTTCGAGGACGACCTACTATAACAACGAACAATAGATTGGAGGATTAGGATGTGATAATACAAAGGGGAATCAGGGAAGATGAACGAAATTCACGAAAACCACTAAACTATGATGGACCATGGCAGGAATTTTAGGGAACGATATTATAATGAAGTGGGGAGCTATAATACATTCGTTTGAGTAATTCTTGACTACTAGCAACTTTTTCTTTCGGTTTAAACCTGAATAATTCACTCATTTACCATTTCAAGTCTCATTTTAACTAAATGTCGCTGAATAAAAATGGAATAAATCAGCTGAAGGTCTCAGTGCAGCCATATGCATAGTAATGCGAAGTTTGAATTCAGAATCACCGAGTCATAGCAAATTTAATGGTATATATGAGGAATTTGAAATAGGAAACTGTGACAAATGCAGCGCAGTCAAGTTCTAATTAACCATTAAAATAGCTTAGGTGAGGAAGGACAATAAGGATTCTAGGTGCAGTCTGACCGCAGTAGAACCGCAGTTCAGCGCAGCAAAGCGCAGTAGAACTCATTTTTTATTCAGTTTGAGAAAAATACACTGTAAATAAATCCTGTAAATAGAAGGTAGAGTGTGAAAAAGGAAGGCAACCCAAGGAGTATAAAAGGGAGACCCTTTCTGCGACTTTTCGCCCCCCTAAGAGAAGTAAGAAAATAGAGTATTATTTTTCTCAAGCATTTCTGGTTGTCACTCCAGTGCGAAAAAGTGATATACAGTTAAGATTGCCACTGTAGTAAAAGGAGAGAAATATTAAGTACATAGATATTTCAACAGGAGAGCTGGTTAACACTCCAGATTTCAAAGTGTAAACACAAAACAGTTATTTTGCTACTGTTAAAACAAGCAATAAAATAAGACAAAAATAAAACAAACTCAAGGGACACTCCAGACACAATCCAAATCCATTAACTGAGTAGAATCTTTGAAACTTCAGCAAGTAGAAGATTTAATTCAAGTTAAATTCCAAATTAAACAACGCTACACAGAATTACACCCAGACAAATTAAGAAATTTCAATAAAGGAACAGCTCCGCAGGGCTCGGTTTATCTGTAAGTCAATTCCCAGAAACTTTAGACTAACCCATAAAAATAGAATTAGCCAAAACACTCGGATTGGTACTATATTTACAACAAATAATACTAGTACACTTCCCCATCCTAACTAAAGAACCAGGGAACAGCTTGGTGGTGGTCTCGTTTGAACCTCCCAACTGACCTTCCTTCATTCTCTCCTTCACCGGGGCAATAACTCTACCCTTGAGGAAAGGGAAAGTGACATGGTAATATGCCATCGAGGCACCCATGAAAACACCTTCCCCCAACTTGAGGCCCCGCACACAATATTGTATGCAAGGAACTGCAAGGAACAATTGCAGAAATCTCTACTTCATCAAAAAACCCACATTGTTATGGAAATGGAGAATCTTATGGTCCATGACAGGCAACCAGACCTTGAGGCCCTTTGCTATGGAAATGGGCCTAGACTCCTATAGACCAGGCACACAGGTAAGATATTTCTTACTTCTTCTCACTTCATTCTCTGCCAAACCCCATGCCAAGCTTTCCCACTGGGTTTTGGTGCTGGCTGGGGGATTTGTTGATTTCCAAGGGACTTCCTTTGGCCATTATAACAGTTGTATTAGATAGATACAAGTCATATGACATGTATGGTAATTGCTGAGATGTTTTCTCATTATCAAATACATAACCCACAAACCTTGTACTGTGATTGTAACATCCTCACCATTGTGTCACCACTGTAAACTCAACCTGTACCCCTGGAACCATGTCCACCTCCCTATTCCTCCTCTCCATGACAAAACCGCAACGAGGAGGGCATTCCCATGCCCAACCTCCTGCTGCCCACTCCCACCAGTCCACCGGGTGGTCAAGTGGTTACTCCCATCCAACCAGAAGTTCCCTATCAGGAACTGTAGCCTATCCCACCTCCTCAGGGGAAGGATACGGTCCAGGCAGCTCCAGGATGCCTGGCCATGCACCCATGGGTCCCACTTCCCATGGTCACCCACTACCGTGCACTGGTCCACCAGCCCGCTTTCCCCAACAACTCCCACTACCAGTACGCTCCCATGAGTGCCAAGTCACCAATAGCCACCAACTGGGTGACTCCCTTTGGGAGTCCCAGTATCCCTCACTACCGGTACGCTCCATTGAGTGCCAAGTCACCACTAGCCAAACACTCCCAGCACACCCGCTACCGGCACGCTCCCAGGAGCGCCAAGTCCCCATTAGCAGACAGCCAGGTGGCTCCCTCAAGGAGCCCACATCATACTCGCTACCGGTACGCTCCCAGGAGCGCCAAGTTACTGTTGGCCGACACACAGGTTGTACTTCCATACACTCATCCTATTCTGCTCTCCCTCTGATGGCTATGCAGCCACCTCCATTAGTGAGCCGAACGGCTCAGGTTGGGTTCCCCAGAACCCATTCCTGTAACACACATCCACCACCACTCATGTGTAAACACCATTTACACACAAACCCTCATGGAACAAGTGAGGAACACCAAAGACATACAACCTTTGGGTCGAAATGCATTTTCAATAAACTCCATTACTTTCCTCTCTGCAATACCCATGTATTGCTGTTCACCTCAAAGTGACTGTTAGAAACGGGCGGATTCAGACAACTCCAGAGTGGAATCGGAGACTTAGTGTGGAAGGACCTTGGCCTCAGCGACTCAAGCGGAGCACTGTGCCATTGCTGTTTGTCCATTTGGTCCTTAATTTCACAGTAGGCAAGCAGGAAGTCTCTAGGGGGCATTTCAGGTCGATTTCGGACTGAGCCTCCTACGAGTATGTACAAGCGCCGATATATATAATGGAGGGGTGTCAGGGACAGCTCCGAAAGCGGCGAGGTCCCGGGGTGTGGGACTTGGGGGGACGGATAGCGGCTATGCATAGCGGCAATCCCGTCGCAGGGTGAGCGTCCCCGACCACTTAGTCTGAAGTGGAAATGTGAGAAGAAGGCTACTTCTTCAGTTCCCACTCCAGCTGTTATTATATACATGCGGGAATGATCACGTGGGGTGCGCCACGTCACCCTTGCACACAGCCACAGCTCTCCGGGTGCTTCTGCGGAAGATCCCGAGAGGGCCCGCTGTGGGTGCAAGGCAAGTGCGGTGGCGGTGGCAGCAGTATAGGGATGTAAGATACAGGAGGGGAGATGCGCGTGTGCGCCGGTGATACATTGAGCAGGGGGAAAGGTGGTCCATGTAAGAGAAAGAAAGAAAGAAAGAAAGGAGGGAGAGGCGGCACGGAGCAGGGAAGTGGAGCGGGGATTGGGTGGGGCATGTCAGGGCATGCCCTGACAAGGGGGTGAAAGCACAAGGAAACAAAGGGGATCCGAATCAGGATGAAGGCGTCTGAACGGGAACAAAGGGATGACAGAAGCGGAGCAGTACCGAAGGTCATAAGGCAGAACCTGTGATATGTCCGAAAGGAGGTAAGGAGGGCGAGGCCCAGAGGGGCAGGAGGATGAGGGGAAGTGGGGATGATGACTAACTGGCTAGAATGGGAAGAAGCAGCAGTCCAAATAGGGATGAGGGGAAAATGTGAGAGATACATTACAAGCGGCGAAAGTGCTGAAGATGATCCACGAAGCTCGGAGGTTGCAGAGCTTACGGAGGCGGGGTTGAAAGTCCGAGGAATATTGGCAATGGTGTTTACATAGTATGAGGTCACCAATGCAATGGACTAAGACTGAGGTGGAGTCAAAGTCCGAGGTAGGAACTATGATGGAGGCTTGGAGCAAAGGTATGAGCGGTAACCGAGTACGAAGTACAGGGCAGTGGCGGAAGGTCATAACTTGGCAGGGGGTCGATGGAAGAGGGCCAGAGGGAAGAGAGAGGAAGGAGGAAGGAGAGGTGTCAGTGTCGTATCCATACAATCCCGACCTCTGCTCCGGGCTCCCGGAACTCCAAAACTGACTCCGGAGCCCTACTTCCCTTCCATCACCCTCCTTGCCAACTCCTAAGAGGTTATCCCACCTCTGGCTCCGACACCACCTTTGGTCCGACTCTGGAACATTCCGGGTCTGACCTCAACCTCGACACCTTCCAGATGAGCATGCAACACCTATGCTCCCAACTCCAGCCAGACCTCTGCTCCAGAATCCCGTTCACGTCTCCATTTCCGGAACCTCCGGTCTTAGCTCCGACCTCGGAATTTGACCCCACCTCCGCTTATATCCATTGTATTGGTTAGCTCATTCCATTTAATTACGTTTGCCAATATTCCGGAGTTTTACTTCCGAGTTCGGACTTTCCAGACTTATCTCGGACCTTGCAACTATTGCATTGCTCCATTCAATTCCGCTATACTCCCTCATTCCTATTTGGGCTGCTGCTTCCTTTCTATTCAGTCAGCTGGCCATTCCCCACTCCCATCCTCCTTCCTTCCTCCTTGGGCCTTGGCTCTTCATTCCTCCTTTGAGAAACACCATTGAGTCAAACCCTTGACCATCATTGTTGTTCCTCTTTCCATCTCCCTTTGTCTCCTTTTGTCCTACCCTTGTTCCTTTTGATTCCGGACCCCTCCTTATATACAATGTACATAGTAACTTGTAACCTCAGTCCAAAATCAGCCTGAAATGCCCCCAAGAGACTTTCCCTCTGCTAGATCCGAAATTAGGGACCCCTAGGACAACCAGCAATGGCACAGCGCTCTGCTTGAGTCACTGAGGCTGAGGTCCTTCCATGCTAAGTCTCCGATTCCACTCCGGAGTCGTCCGAATCCACCTGTTCTAACAGTCAGGTCCGAAGGTGAGTATCGGAGTGGACGGGAGAAGAGTAGGAGGATTATGGAAGGGTGGAGGTGTTGTGGGGAGGAAGCAGAGGAGGAGTAGTAGGAGGGTGGCGAGAGGGGTGGTGTTCGGTCCGAGGTGGGTATCGGAGCAGATGGAGATAAGACAGGAGAGGGACAGAGGAGTGGAGGTGGCATGGGAGCTGAGAGGAGGTGTGGTGCCAGGACCAAAGGTAAATATCGGAATGGGCAGCGGTAGGGCAGGACTCTGGAGGTGGTGAAGGAGGAGGTCCAGGAGTCAGGTCGGGATCGGGTGTGCACAGATATGACAGAAAAGTGGCAAACTTGCTGCCCTGCCACATTCATGTCCAAAAAGTTCACAACACACAGCATAGGTACTTTGTCTATGAACTCAAGGAACTCATGAGATGGCAAGATGATCTCATGGGAGGCCATGAATTCACAGTAATCACAGATCATAAAGCTTTGGAATTCTGTCAGGGTACAGCCCTTGACCCCACTCACCCTCAGACACCCTCACCCTCTCCCTAACCACCCTCTCCCCACATTTCCCCATTCCCCCTATCCTTCCCCCCACTGTTCCACATAATGATGCGCACACGCAAACCCATTATGGAAAGTCAGCAGCAAGCGGGAACTGTATAGTTCCTAGGGTCCTTTTGTGTTGGCCTCACAGGGGGCTGAGAAGCTTACCCTTCTTCTCAGCTCATTCCCTGTGAAGGCTGAGGCTAGTCCCCTCAGCGACTTCGAGGAGTTAGCAGCTGGGGAGAGTACCCCAGCTTCCACACCCAGCCTTGCCCTCTGGCCACTCCCAGCTGGGGTCCGGATCCTGACAAATTCAAAGCAAAAAACCACAACTCAGGAAGACACCTGAGATAGCAAGCTTTCTTCGCAAGCTTTAATTGTGAAATGGAAGGCCACAAGAACAAAGTGGCAGATACACTTTCACATTACTATGACTTGTCAACTGACAAGGATCTGCATTTTGGTGACCACATGTCAGTGGACATCCACTTGGATAAAAATGCAGAAGACATCATCCCCAACAGAGTCAAGGAGTATGAGGAACTACTACTAAGCAGCACTCTGAGTGAAAACTCAGAGAAAAAGTGACTCACAGCAATATGCACAAGTAATAACCCAGAGGAAGCTCTAGGGGGGATGTTATAGGAATGGAGTCTCTCGCAACCATGTTGACTGAACGTCAACCACAGCGGGTCCTCCTTGTCCACATCCTCCCATCTCTTTCTTACATTCTCCCATTCCCCCCTTTCTTAT
The DNA here is from genome assembly GCF_015039405.1 of Cantharellus anzutake. Taxonomy (NCBI): domain Eukaryota; kingdom Fungi; phylum Basidiomycota; class Agaricomycetes; order Cantharellales; family Hydnaceae; genus Cantharellus; species Cantharellus anzutake. The sequence continues at coordinate 327,016 of NW_024067024.1, read as the reverse complement.
ACATCCACTCCGCACTAAGCTTTCCCTTATTGGGTTTTGGTGCTGGCTGGATTATTTATTCCATTTCGCAAGACTTCTTGTGATCATTCACATTCAATAGTTAGCATCACGTTCATGTATGGCTACAGCCAAAAAAGGCAGAACTTAATGAATGACACACTCCCACCTTCTGTGCAACAACTGTAAACCTCCTTGTGCCAACATTGTAACGTCTGTGTAAGGTTGTATATGTCTTGGACACCATCTATATGGGTCATCCCTACCAAGGTTGACGACTCTAGCCATGGATCATCAAGTTCACATGTGACTCAACTCAGGTATGCACAAACATCTTCTGTTACGACTCATGTCACTTGCCCAGGTACCGGACTCTCGTCTGTCTCACCACATGGTGAGAATCTGGTTAACTCTATAGATGGATTAGTACTCAATACAAGCCTGTTCCCCTCGTCGCCAGTATGCTCTTGTGAGTGCCAAGTAGCTGCCAATCCCACAACATGTTGTTCGACCTATGAATGACTACCCCCTCCATCACTGGTATGCTCGTATGAGCGCCAAGTACCCATTGACATGAACACAGACCGTTCACCCAACGAACAGTCTTATACCCCATTGCCAGTATGCCCATCTGGGTACCAAGTACCCATCAACCCAACCTCAGGAAGCTCCCTCAAGGAGCTGTTATATCACTCGCTACCAGTATGCTCCCTGGAGCGCCAAGTACCCATGAGCCCCCTGCCCTCGACTATTTGGGATATCCCCTTTACTTGTGATCCTATACATCTGTGCACGGTATGCTCACATAACGAGTGCCAAGTACCCATCACAGCAGACCCCCATTCACCACAAGGTCCCAGCTTTCTGTCAAAAGCTCTAAGGTTACCAGATGATGCTCATTACATGATTAGGCCACCATACATACATGAGGTCGATGACTCCAAGTTGTCTATAAGGATGGTGTCATATCCATACATACTTGATCCCGAACCAACTCCCGGACCCTCATCCTCACCACCTCCAGAGTCCTACCCTATCTCTGTCCACTCTGATACTCACCTTCAGACCTGACACCTTTCCTCTCCTCCACTCCTCTCCCTGCTCCTCTCTTCTCTCTCCTCCCTCTGACCCTCTTCTGCCAAACCTCCGGCAAGTTACAACCTTCCACTGCTGTCCCATACCCTGTACTTGAACACCGTTCATACCTTCGCTCCGAGATTCCATCATAGTTTCGACCTTGGACTTTGACTCCACCTCAGCTTAGAGGTACTCTCCAAAAGTGTAATCCTGCATCATGAAATCATGAGGAGTCATGACATGTCACAAAATTTCATGACCCCTCATGACATGTCATGACAATTGAATTGAATCAGACATTTTTTACATTGAAAATTTTGGATTTCATGACAGTTCATGACAAATTGTCATGAACTGTCACCAAATTTCGTGAACCGTCATCAACCATCATGTGCTGACAAGGTTCATGACTGCTGGTGACACAATATGACATGATGCCTCATGGAGGTTCATGAGTGGTCATGGAGTGTCATGGAGTGTCATATGTTTATTTTGACCTTTCCCCATCATCTAAAATGCTGTAATGTCCCATGATGCATCATGGACATTCATAATGCTCCATGAACATGTATGATGAGTCAATGCATGAGATGTCACAAGCACTTATGAACTGTCATGTGACAGACCTTATTTGTGACAGCACTGACTGATCAACCTCCAACTCATGGACTTGTGTCAGCACTGCACTGAACTCTGCTTTTCCTCCAGCCACCTTTGCTGCTTGGTGTCAGAAACAGTGCTTGAGGGTATTCATGGGAAGTGGAGCAGAGTATGGCAGTGTGAGTGATCACTTAGCTGATAGGTTACTCCATTGCAAGGCATCAGGGGGTTGGGATGTTGGTTTCAACAACTCAGTGGGAGCGTTGTGCCACATGCTCTAGGCTATCCTGTATTCAGGTGTAGTGGAGGGAACCTGGTGGTGATGTAGGCTCAAGTGAAGATGAAGTCAGAGGTGAACTATTGTCAGGGCATACCCTGCCTGACCCCACGCCGCACTGTGCTGCCCTACTCCACTTCCCCTGCCATCGCTTCTTGCTCCTCCTATCTCGCCTTCCCCCCTCACCTTTCCTTTTTCCTCTTTCTCTCTATTTCTGTTCTATGGTCAACTTCCTCTTTCTCTATGTACCACCAGTGCACCCACATACCTGGGAACACTGCACACCCCTCCTGTACCACTACACCCTAATGCCACTGCCCGTATCACTGCACCCACTGCACACATTCCCACCCACACAGTGGCCACCCCCAGGATCTCCTGCAGAGACACCCAGAGGGGTGCGGCTGTGTGCAGAGATGACATGGCTCCTTCCATGTGACCTCAGCCACATGTATATAACAGCACCTGGGGTGGGAACAGAAGAAGCAGCCTTCTTCTCGCTTTCCCACTTCAGACTAAGTGGTCAGGGATGCTCACCCCATGACAGGACCACTGCTATGCATAGCCGCTACTCGTCCCATCGAGTCCCCCATGCTGGGACTTTGCCACTTTTGGAGCTGTCCCTGACAACTATGGACAAGAGGACTTGGGGGGTATTCTAGTTGACATTCAAACTGGGGTACATAAGTAGTATACTATCTACAATGCATAAATATGAAAGGGAGAACAGAAGAGGGGCTGGTCAGTCTGGCACCCGAATGGGAGGCAGAGTGGTGAACATGACAAACTAAATGAGGGATGAGAACCAGGGAGACAGAGAGTGAGAGAATGAATGAGAGTGGAATGAACAATTAAACAAAGAGGCAAAGTAGGGAGGCAACTGACAACCTGGGTGCCAATATAGTAGCAGTGTCAGAGACCGGATTCGAGACGAAGGAATGTCTCCATAGCGGAGGGCTTCGGCCTCAGCGACTTCTGCCAAGAGTGCTGTGCCTAGTGACACGTCTGTGCCCTAACTTACTGACTGGCAATTAGAACCTAGGGGGGTAACTCTAGTTGATTTTACTACTGGGGTGTAACCTATGTACAAGTGGGATATATATATGGTTACAGCGGAGACGGGTCCGCAATTGGCGGTGCCGAACGGAGCGGAGCTAATGGGGTTTAAACATTAGCCGACTGAATATTACCGACGAGTCGGTTCGCGGGGTTAGCGGAAAGGCAGGCAATAACCCAGAAATGGAAAGGAGGGATAGGCCCGAAGGTGGGCTCTGCAGGGCAGGCGAGTGTATTGCCCAGCGGAGGCGGGGGTGCGCTAGCGGACATCGGAGCTGTCCAGAAGTCTTCGGGGCTCCATACTTAGGGAGGCGTAGGTAATAAATTGAAATGAGGGGGTGGTGACCATCGAGGGGTGCCGAGAGGATTGCGGAATACAGGGGCTCTGAGGTTAGTGAGGGAGGAGCGGAGTTAGAACGGAGGGATCGGAGGGACCGGAAGTCGATGGCCGGGGATGGATATGACAGTATCCCCTTCTTAGGCCTGAACCCTTGAAGGCCCAGAATTAGTAAGACGAGGGGAGCTGCACTTACAGGAAGAAAAGCAAATGAGGAAATAAAAATGAAAACGGAAGTGAGGAGCGGAGGGGAAAGGAGAAATGGGAGAGGAGTCGGGGTTCCTAAGGAGCTTCGGGTCCAGGCTTCGCTGGATACCGAGAGTGGAACGCTTCGACGAGGTCGGAGGCGTGATCGAGTTCGCCGGCAAGGAGCCATTGTGTCTCCTCGTCGGTCCCTTCATAGCCTAGCCACTTGACCAAGTAGAGCAGCTTGTTGCGTCTACGTCGGTCGATCTTGGAGTCGAGTATTTCCTCGATCTCGCCTTCGATCTCTACGGGAGGCGGAGGTGGCTGGTGGCGGTTCGGAATGGTGTTCGGGACGGATGGTTCGATCTGCGAGACATGGAATACCGGGTGAATGGCTCGCATGTTTTCCGGCAGGCGGAGAGTGAGGGAGTGGGTTCCAATGCGGGCGATGATCTCGAATGGGCCGAGGTTTTTCTCGGAGAGCTTTTTGGAAGGTCGAGTGGAACGGAAGTACTTGGCCTTTACGTAGACCGAGGTTCCTACTTCAAAAGCTGGGGCAGGGCTCCGTCGAGAGTCTGCCGGGCCCTGGTAACGGATCTGAGCGAGATGCATTTCCTTGTGAAGGAAGTGGTGGAGGGAGTCGAGGTCGATGGAGTACTCTTGGGCGCATACCGATGTCAGGTCTCGCTCCGGGTGAACGGTGGTGTTCGGGTGGTAGCCCTTGTTGGCAAAGAATGGGGAGACGCCCATGGTGGCATTCGGAGCGTTGTTGTATGCGAACTCTGCGAGAGGCAGGAGTTCGGACCAATTGTCCTGCTGGTAGTTACTGTAAATGCGCAGGTACTGCTCAAGCGTCTGGTTCATCCGTTCGGTCTGACCGTCTCCTTCCGGGTGATAACCAGAGGTGAAGTGGAGGCGGATGTCGAGGGCCTTACCAAGTGAACGGTGAAGGAGCGGAGCTGGATCACCTTATGTAACCAGTTTCCTACGTCCAATAACGATATTAGAGTTTGTGCTGATTTGCGTACTGACCGTGTTTTGGTTGCCAAATATATGATTGTTCACTGTCTAAACAACAATAAACACCCCCCAACGATCTCACCTGATGTATAGATCGTCTACGGATAAAATTCTATATTGACTTTACTATGATTTCTAGTCAATATTACACCTATATTTACCACTTTTCAGTAGGATGTGATTTTCCTGATAATTTACTGAAGGAAAACTGCTAATAAAATAATTCCGCAATAAATGTTACTCAATACAGGAGTGACCAAACTGCTCTTTCTATCGCTTAGAGTGCGTGCTAGTTATCTAGCAGGTTCAGGATCGCTCACTTTTCTCCTGTGGTGTGATAACCAAGTATTGCTGAGAGATTATTCAATTAAGAAGTCCCTCCACCAAATTCTCACTAATTCTCACTATGACACTTTTGTTCAGCTGTGTCTAACTGACCCTAACTCACGCTTAGAGTGACGTGTTAGTTTTATATTAGCTAACAACTAATATTTGCTTTTATCTTTTGGAGCAAACGAACCAACCACTGGTGAGGAGAATTAAACTTTTATTTCTACCTGAGGTTTGAGAGGGGGCAGAAGCGGTGGCCTTTTATGCTTTTCAGAGGCCTCTCTACTCCCACGCCTCGCACTAGTTACATGTGCTACATTTGTATTATAGATAGTTCTAGAATGATATAGGGGGTTGGGCTGTGTAAGCTTAATAATGGACTTAGGACATGACTCAGCAATAAGTAATTCATTTCTTTGTCTTTTGGGCCGATCTCAGCGGGATCTTGTAGCGCTGAAGCTATGCTCTACACCGCCTTAATTACGAACGGTTATCTTTAGAAATGACTCGGCTATAAAGGAACTTTCTAGACTGTTCTCTAATTGACCCCTTTTTGTGAAGCCGCATCATTACTAATGTTCTAGAGCCTTCCCAATTAATTAACTGATCCGCGGACTTTTGAATCACTTTATGCTTATGATCCGAGATCCAGATCATCAATCATTCCTTTGTTCCGATTTATTTGGGCTTAAAATCAAAAAGTTTTGATGAATCATGGGAAAATATACAAGATCCGGTTTTTTAGCATTTTCTCCTCTTCTGATGCGATCAAAAACTGTCCGCCCGCGCCGGGGAATACTCTATCATATGGTATTCGGTCCGCCAGACTTCCGGGCGCCAATATATTTCCCTTGAGTCACATTACCTTTTGTAAGAATTAGCAAATAAATATATATGAATTATAAGGTGTTTCGCCGTTTGAGCGATATCTCCGTCAGTTTTGAAGCTTTTAGAATGAAACAAAACCGTGGATAAAGTTAAGAAACAGTCCTTCCAGATGGTAAAAAGATTACAGTCAAAAGTTTACTGGTTCCCGAGATATTTACATTTCTTTCCCAATGTTCCTTCTTATTCTGCCGTCTATGTGCTATTTTCCTGTTGTAGGGATATATTCTTTGAATATTACACCTATGTCAAGTTCTAGGCATGATTGTAGTAGATTAAATCTCATACTACATGGGTGTAGATATTTTATAATGATCTTCTAATGTCTGTCCAGTCTCATAAAGATCATGAGATCTGTTAAACGTCTGAACTTGTCACCTGTTCGTTGACTATTCTGATAGATCATTGTTTTATTCTTTGAATATTATTTCTCCTACAACGGAAGAAATGAGAGACAAACTCCGGACCCCTGTCGGAGGTGACGTGGGATGGAACTCCGTGCTTGGAGAATACATGGAGGAGGAAGAGCTTGGCCAGTTCCGGAGAGGTGATGGTATCGTGGGTAGGGATGAAGATGCACTGTTTGGACAGGCGGTCCACGATGACCAAGATGGAAGTGAATCCGGAAGAGGAGGGTAGCTGTTCGATGAAATCCATGGAGATGGAGTTCCAAGGACGTTTGGGGATGGGGAGTTGTTTGAGTAAGCCGTAAGGCTTGTGACGGGGGACCTTGGCACAGGCGCACGAAGTGCAGGAGGATACGTAACTCTTGACGAAGTTACGGATGCCCGGCCAGGTATACTCACGACAAACTAGATCCAGAGTCCGGTTTTGTCCGAAGTGTCCGGAAAGTTGGTGGTCGTGTTTGTCTCGCAAAACGCGGAGATGGAGATCGTTAGAATCCGGCACGTAAATGCGATTGTCCAGCCTTAAGAGGCCTTCGGCATCAACGGACCAGCGGGAGTTGGGGAGGTTGGGGGAAGCGAGATGAGAAGAGATTGTGGTGTCGGAGGAGAGGGAGGTTAGGATGTCTCGATGAAGAGCCTCTGTGTTGACGAGTACAGCTGCTCAGATTACTGTGGCAGCTAGGAACGTAGCTCGTAAGGACACAGTGAGCTGCTCCGAAGTGAAGACCGGTTGGAAGTTCTGCGGGTTGACGCGAGCATAGTCCATATCCCCTTCTTTGGGATAGACGTCCCAGTGTCTTGTCAACGCATCTGGTTTAACACCGAGTCTTCCGGGACGGAATCGGACTGTCATGTGGAATTGGGAGAGGAACTCTGACCAGCGGGCTTGCCGCCAGGTCAAGAGTTTGGTGGTGGAGAAATACTCGAGGTTCTTGTGGTCGGTGACGACGTCGATTGGGGTTCCTGAACCTTCGAGGTAATGACACCATGATCGGAACATGTCATGAATGGTGAGGAGTTCCTTGTCATGGGTGTCGTAATTGAGCTCCGGCGCCGAGAGTGTTCTAGAGCGGAAAGCAACGGGGCGAATCTCTCCGTCATCACAGCGAATGGAAAGGATTCCGGAGATCGCGTAATCGGAGGCGTTGGTTTCTACAATGAGGGGGGCATCGGGTAGCCAATGTGTGAGGATAGGAGCGGAGGTGAAGGCTTCTTTCAAGGTGTTGAAAGCAGAGCGGCAATCGTCAGAGAATAGCCAGGGGGCTCCTTTACGCGTGAGGCGCATCAAGGGGACCACAATGTCAGAGTATTGGTGAATGAAACGCCAATAGAAGTTAGCGAAGCCAAGGAAGGATTGGACATCCTTGACTTTACGGGGCTCAGGCCAATCTTGGATGGCTTTGACCTTCTCGATGGACATGGTGAGTCCGGAAGGAGAGAGGCAGTAACCGAGATATTCCGTAGTGTCCGTATGGAACTCGCATTTCTTCGGATTGGCGTATAGGCCGTGTTTGTGGAGTCTCTTAAGAACTTCTCGGACATGCTCCTGATGCGAAGCCATGTCTTTCGAGTAGGTAAGGATGTCGTCTAGGTAGACTACCACAGAAACGTCCAAGAGGTCGGCAAAGATCATGTTGACGAATCGCTGGAAAGCCGCAGGTGCATTTGTGAGACCGAATGGCATGACAAGCCACTCATAGGAACCATAGCGCATGCGGAAGGAAGTCTTCCATTTGTCGCCTGCTGCAATGCGAACCAGGTGGTAAGCATGCCGGAGGTCGAGTCTGGTATAGACCGTGGCATGGCTAGGTGCGTCAAGGAGGTCGGAGATGCGGGGAAGTGGGTAGCGATCCTTTTTGGTGATCTTGTTCAGCCCTCGGAAGTCGACGCAAAGACGGAGGGATCCGTCCTTCTTGCAGACGAAGAGGACCGGTGCCGCATGAGCGGAAGTAGCGGGACGAATGAAACCGGAGGCCAGGTGTTCATCTAAGAACGCCCGGAGGGCCTCGAGTTCCGAAGGAGAGAGAGAGTACATGGTACCCAAGGGTGGGGAGGTGCCTTCCTCAAGGTCGATCTTTAGGTCATGCTCACGGTGCGGTGCCAGCGTCGAGGCTTTGCTCTTACTGAACACATCCGTGAACTCGTGATACTCCTTCGGAACGGCCGAGAGGTCGATGGAATCAGTGTGGGATGAGGCAGCCCTCAAGCGGCTTTCCTCGGAAGGGATGGTTAGGCTGAAGGATACCGATCCTTCAAGTCGGCAAGCCTTCGCGAATGTGGAATGGCTGACGAACTCAATAGATGGTAATGGAGGAGTAACAGCCTGTGACTGAGGTGCTGGCGAAACATCAGATGGTTGGATGTCGGACGATGGCAGTGTTGCCGGAGACGACAGGGGAGAGCTCGGAGTGACTGTCTTGGTAGGTTCGGAAGTTCGGAACGTGATACTGCTTGAGACCCAGTCAATCAACGGATTGTAGCGGGTAAGCCAGTTGTGTCCTAGGACTAGGGAACATGATCCATCCAGCGATGTGACAAAGAAAGTCGTGGGGGTGATGTTTCCGGAAGCGAAGCAGAGGGGAATATCAACGGCACGGGTTATGATTGAGTTGGTGCTACCATCGAATAGGCGTAGTTGTAGGGGTTTGATCTGGTATGTCTTCAAGGCCAGCTTTGTTACGAAGGTGTCATCGATGAAGCAGTCCAAAGACCCAGAATCTACGAGTGCGGGTACGTTCTCATAGGAGCGGAAAAGTTTATTTTGTGTCCTACTATTGGACGGAGGAGAAACAGGAGGAGAAGAAGAAGAGGAGCGGAGAGAGGTGGATCGATCTATGGAAGTAGTCGGAGGGGGCGGAGGAGAGAGTGGTACATCAGCAACACTATCTACAATGGGTAGAACATTGCCCGAAGGGTCAACATTGAAAGGAGAAAATAGACCATTTGAAAGAGAAAAGGAAACGGGAATGTGGAGGGAGGATAAGTCGGAAATGGAAGACGCGTTTAAACGCACTTCTTTGAGCGCACGGAAGGAAGGATCGCAACCCCCGGTCCGTGCGGAGTCCACAGGGGTGCGGACTAATTTTTTGCTTCTGCGGAAGTGGATCCTTGCTCCTCGGTCTGGGCTGAACGGGCCTTAGACGTGCGAGAAGAAGACTTGGGACAGTCCTTGACCATGTGGCCAGACTGACTGCAGAACATACACAGTTTCTCGTCGAGACGACGCTTACGCTCTTGTGGCGTGAGCTTACTGTTGTCTCCGAGTTTAGACGAGAGGTCCGGTTTAGCGGAGCTGGCCTCGGACTTCTTATTGTCCTTCGGAGGCCTACTACCGGAAGCGGAGTTGAAAGAGGAGGAGGAAGGGTCGGGGTCGGAACGAGAAGTGGCAGTGGACTTGTCGAAAACGTTAGAGGAAGAGGGTTTCGCGTGACGTGTAACTTCCAATTTACGCTCCCAATAGCGCGCATCGAGAGTTTGGGAAAGGGTGCGAAGCTCAGAGAGAGTAGAGGGTTTACCTACTCTGGCAATATCATCCTTGATACGTTCCGGCAATCCGTTATAGAAGAAACGACGAAGCGCGGCTTCTCCGTAACCATGAAGTTGAGAGGCGTGTCGATTGAACTTGACGACGTATTTATTGATGTGGTGCCCGTCCTTCATGTCCAGTGTCATCAGTTGAACCTCGGCGTCGCCCACAGGATCATGAGGGCCGAAGTTAGTTTGAAGTTCATTAACGAACTCTTGATAGTCGTTCATCCATCGCGGACGAAGCATGGAATTCTGGTCGAATAACAGGTCCGGCTTGAACCAATTGAGGGCCATTCCCTTGAGGTAGGACTGCGCAAATATGACTTTAGCGCGGTTGCTAGCAAAAGCGAGGGGACGGTCCTGGAAATTGAGCTCGCATTGGACCAAGAATACTCGGAGTTCTCGGGGATCCTTTCCATCGAACTGTTCGGGTTCGCGGACCTTGGTCCGGAGAGCAGAAGATGGTGGTGGTCGTGGTTGTCCGGTGTGACGAGCCAGACTGGCAATGGCTTGGGCCAATTGTGTAATGGCCACGTTGGAGGTGGGTTCGGCATCGTCGGTGGTTGGGGCAGTGGGGATGGGAGGATCAGCAGGAGGGGGGTCGACGAAGTCAGGGACCTCGGAACCGAGTCCAAAGAAGTGGACAGGATCTATGGGTTGTTCCGTGGTGTCTCCGAAGTCGGAGTCTGCAACTGGTGATCGATTCCTAATGGGGCGCATGATCGGAGTCGATGGGAGAGGGGTTTCAAGGTTAGAAAAGCTTTGAAACTCAACTGGGTTTCTCGCCAATCGACTAGGACCAGGCTGAGAGGGTTCTGGGGAAGGTGAAGCGGAGTTGGGAACTAATGTGCGTAGTTGCGAACGAGTGCGAAGGACTTTTGGTGCCATACAAGATGTGTACTAGTCAGGGAGTAGTAAAATACTGTCAGAGACCGGATTCGAGACGAAGGAATGTCTCCGTAGCGGAGGGCTTCGGCCTCAGCGACTTCTGCCAAGAGCGCTGTGCCTAGTGACATGTCCGTGCCCTAACTTACTGACTGGCAATTAGAACCTAGGGGGGTAACTCTAGTTGATTTTACTACTGGGGTGTAACCTATGTACAAGTGGGATATATATATGGTTACAGCGGAGATGGGTCCGCAATTGGCGGAGCCGAACGGAGCGGGGCTAACGGGGTTTAAACATTAACCGACTGAATATTACCGACGAGTCAGTTCGCAGGGTTAGCGGAAAGGCAGGCGATAACCCAGAAACGGAAAGGAGGGATAGGCCCGAAGGTGGGCTCTGCAGGGCAGGCGAGTGTATTGCCCAGTGGAGGTGGGGGTGCGCTAGCAGACGTTGGAGCTGTCCGGAAGTCTTCGGGGCTCCGTACTTAGGGAGGCATAGGTAATAAATTGAAATGAGGGGGTGGTGACCATCGAGGGGTGCTGAGAGGATTGCGGAATACAGGGGCTCCGAGGTTAGTGAGGGAGGAGCGGAGTTAGAATGGAGGGATCGGAGGGACCAGAAGTCGATGGCCAGGGATGGATATGACAAGCAGATCAAGTGTCAATATTTTACTTATTCATTCTTCACCTGGGTTCTTGTCTTTGATAATCCCCACTCATTTCTGCACTGGACTGACTGGCCCTTCCCATGATTTCTCTCCCTTATTTATACCTTGTAAATGCTTTCAGGGACCTTAGTCTGAAATCAACTAGAGCAACCCCCTCTTGTGTGATGCTTTCAACTTAAGGGTAACATGTAATTAACCATTATGCCCCCAACTGTCATTGTTGTATTAAGAATCCTAATTTATGATCAATCACAATGATTCTTGGGAAGACTCATAGTGATTCATGAAGGTCCATGAGGGTCCATGATCCTTTATGAAGGCTCATGACACTTCATGACACTTCATAGACAGGCATGTAACCACTCAAAACCTGCCTGGAACCACTTAAGTCATGAGCAATCATGACCCCCCATGCAGGTTCATGACATCTCATGAAATTCCATGATGGTTTGTCATGAACCAGCATGACTCTGTATGACACTTCATGCTGCTTCATGAAGTTTGGTGACCATTCATGAAATGTCATGACTTCCATGATGGTTCATGAACCGCCATTACACTTTTTGCAAGTTACTGTCAGCTTAAGTCCATTGCATTGGTGACCTCATACTACATAAACACCATTGCCAACATTCCTTGGACTTTCAACTCTGCCTCTGTAACCTCTGTAACCTCTGCAATGTCAGGGCACATACCCTGACTTAGCCCGGACCCGGACCCACACACAGACCTGCTCCACTTCCTGCATGTGCTTCCCACACCGCATGATCCATGCGCTGCATGCTCCAGTCCCCGGATCCTACCTTCATGTGACTTCTGGGTATCCCCAGAAGTTTTCATCATATTGTGGCCACTGTGGGAAAGTGAGAAGTAACCTTCTTCTCACTTTCTTACCCACAGCAGGTTGTGCCTTAGGATAGGCTGTTTACACACAGGGCTGTGGGCTATATAGAGAGGGGTCATGGGGTCCTGGGGTCCATCCCCTGACATGCAACCTCCAAGCTCCATGGATCATACTCAGTACTTTCGCCGATTGTAATGTATCTTTCACGTTTTCCCCTCATCCTTATTTGGACTGCTGCTTCTCTCCATTCTAGCCAGTTAGTCATCATCCCCACTTCACCTCATCTTCCTGCCCCTCTGGGCTTTGCCCTCCCTATCTCCTTTTGGATGTACCACAGGTTCTAACCTATGACCTTTCGGTGCCACTCCACTTCTGTCATCCCTTTGTTCCGATTCGGACCCTCTTTGTTTTCCTTGTGCTATCGTCTCCCTATTATATACAGGCGCCTGTACATACTCGTTTTGGACCTTCAGTCTAAAATCGACCTGAAATGCCCCTAGAGACTTCCTGCTCACTGCCTCTGAAATTAAGGACCAAATGGACAAACAGCAATGGCACAGCGCTCTGCACGAGTCACTGAGGCCAAGGTCCCTCCTTGCTAAGTCTCTGGTTCCCCTCCAGAATCGTCTGCCCTCGCCCAGTTCTAACAGATGGAAATAAATGGATTACCCAGAACCCATTTCTTTAACATTGGTGCCCCAACCCCGGTGCGACTAGATCGCACCATGCCACTAAGGATGCTGGCTCAATCAATGCACAACCATGATGCTTTGGTGTCATCCACACAAGACACCCTCTCCTACCAGGTACCCGACTCTGCAGCAACGTCTTCCTCATGGGGTGATGTGAAAACCTCACCCAAAGCCGTTCAGAGGTGATGAGATCTCACACTCATCATATAGGCCATCAGAGAGTTTGAGGGTGGAGTTTTCAACGATCCCGATGCCCCTATGACCAAAATCCATAATTGGTGGAGAATCATGCCAGCCCAGCTCGAAAGAGAACTCATCCCCAATGACAGTGCTAAGCCAACACTGCGATATTGGCTCGTGCCCCTAGATCAACTATGATTGACTGATATGTTCTCGAAGATTTCAGCGTTCATGCATCTGGCTGCTGCCACCAATTATGCCACAGGCAAATTTGTAATAGACCTGCATGGCGATTTCTCACTCATGCTTGCTGAGAAGGGCTGGGCATCACAGAAGGAATTCGATATCATATGGCACTTCCTTGACCAACGACTCAATGCCTTCGAGAAGCACTTCGATTCCATAAAAAGAGCTGTCGACCCTTCATGGGAGTTTGACAAATCGCGACTCGGTGGTTTCAGGCCAGCCAGTGTGCCACATACCACTTTCACTGATCAGGAATTGGTCAAAAGGGCTTGGTCCACAGAGATTAGGAGCATTAACGTCACTGCAGCTATGTTACAAAGGGATGAAGGGACTGTACCAACGATGGACCGTCCTTGTGAATCCTACATGCTCCACGATCCCAAGAAGGATCTGGACTATGCAGAATTTGTTCAGGGCCTCAAGGGCAGAAAGACAGAGGTGGGCCCTGCTGATGAGAGGTATCAGAACGATAGGTATAGACCTGGGCCCAATACAGGCCCCACCTGCTCATTGTTTCGAGACCCTTTTGCTCCCATAAACCTTGGTATGGAGCCAGTTAGATCTGGACCCCAACCTTGGCCACAATATTGCCGAGGTGATGAACCACCACAACCACCTGCTCCTCCAGACCCACCTCTGTCAGGAGGTCAAGCAGGGGCACCTCCACCTCCACCACCTCCAGGGCCGGGTGCTGTAATTCCTCTCCAAATACCAGGAATCAGGCTATACCTCCTGTTCGACTGGACGCAACCTTACATTGATCGTCAGGGAACGACTCCCAGGTCCCCATGACCCTCCCCTATGGTCCACAGCCCTATGGTGTAACCAGCCCTATCCAGGGCACAACCTACTGTGGGTAAGGAGATGAGAAGGAAGCTAACTTCTCACCTTCCCACAGTGGCCACAATATCAGGCAAACTTCCGGGGATACCTGGAAGTCACATGAAGGGATAGAAACCGGGCCCGGAGCATGCAGCACACGGAGTGTGCGTATGTGTGGGAAGCGCAGCAGGCGGATGCGGGTCCAGGTCCGGGCTAGTCAGGGTGTGTGCCCTGACAACTATGTCAGATTTCCCCGAGTTCGATGGCTCGATCAACAGTTATATAACCTGGTGCAGTATATGTCGAAATTTAGCAAGACACTCGGTGACCTTCACCCAACAAATGGCAGGAGTCCTGCCCAAGAGGTTCAAGGGCAAACTTGCGGACTGGTGGACTACTGTCCCAACAGCTGACAAGCTGTACTTCACTTGAAATTGGGAGGCTCTACACAGTTATATATTGCACTACTTCTTGACACCTGCATTTATCGACAAAATACGAGAGTGTTACCACTTGTGTTGATACCGTAAAGGTGAGGGTCACATGAGGGAAACATCACTCGATTTCGTGACATGCAAGTTGCAATTATTGTGCACTCTCTATGTCAGGGCAATAGCCCCGAACCCCAAGCCATATGTAATTAAAAGATACATATAGTCACGTGGGTAAGCGGTGCCCTCTGGGTAACTGCTTACACACCACCATAAAATAACACCATTGTATCACTTACAGCTCTGTGTGCTGAGCTACCCACTGAGACCTCACACCCAGACCCACCCGATCCCATTGTCCTCCACCCAGTACCTCTACCCTCACCCTGCCCTGCTTCCTCCCTCCTCCCTTCTTCCTTTCTTCTTCCTTTCTTTTTTCTTTCCCTTTCCTTCTCTTCTTTCATTACATGGACAACTTTCCTTATATCAATGTACCATTGACCTGACTGCGATGTAACATGCCGGACCTGGGTGCATGTGAGGTCTTTGGGTAGCTCAGCACACAAGGCCGTAAGTGATACAAGTTTGTGTATTTTACGGTGGTGTGTAAGCAGTTACCCGGAGGTTCCCGCTTGCCCACATGACTATATGTATCTAATTTACATGTGACTCGGGGTTCGGGGCTATTGCCCTGACATTCTCCCCCCTTGCGTTGCATTTGCGATGCATACAAGGTTGATAGTGAATAAAACAGAGTTTTAATAATTGATTTACATTGAGTTTGGAATTATCAATGAGTGTTTTGTTGTCGCCACTTTAAAGTGGGCGATTTTGTACATGTTGGTGAAGAAAAGAGAGGGGGTTTAAGGAATGAATGAGTGTGGGCCGTTACTTTGAAGTGAACGGCGATACATTGGTATCGCAGGGAGAGAAAAAAAATTGGTGGAGTTTGTCGAAAATGAATTTCGACCCAAAGGTTGTATGTCTTTGGTGTTCCTCACTTGTTCTGTGAGGGTTCGTGTGTAAGTGGTGTTTACACACAAGCGGTGGTGGATGTGGGTCTTTTGATGGAGTGGAGATTTCCGCAATTGTTACTTGCAGTTCCTTGCATACAGTATTGTGTGCGGCGCCTTGATGGCGTATTACCGTGTCACTTTCCCCTCTCTCAAGGGTGGAGTCATTGCCCCGGAGGAGGGTTTTCCTCCGGGTTGTTCATCTGGACATCTGATTGCTGCATCGGATGTGATGACGTAGCCTGGGCTACATTGTCGGGCTGTGGGCTCGACGAAGTGGGTGCTCCCTGGGTGGGAGCGGGTTGTTGTGTTCCTGAGCTGCTTGGCTCAGGTGTAGAGTACAGTAGGTCTACCGTTCTTCCCGTGGGGAAGGGTGGTCGTTGGGCTGGTTGTCCAGCACGGAGACTTGCGTCTCTTTCCCAGTATTTGGAAGCTTTCGCTTCCCGTTCCGCAGTTCTTGCAGCATGTTCCTCAGGAGTCCTGAGTGGTTTGAACTGGGACTTTAAGTAGGCAGCTTTGCCTAGACTTTCCCAGGAGATTTTTCCCTTATTCTCTGGGGAATTATATTCCTCCGCGAGTCTTGCGATACTCGGGAGTCCCAAGAAGTATTTCTCGGTTTCCTTCACTTTTTTGCGAAGGGTTCTGTGTACCTTGCCGCTTTTGAAGGCGGCTTCGGCCTGTTCGCACCAGTGTACGAATTCTTTCCCACTCATGCTTGTCCACCAAGCGTATGCGGCATCATGCACTGCTTCTGACCCCACTATTCTCCTCATGGGGAAGTTGGGGTCGATTGTTATGTCGACTGGAGCTTTGACTTTGCCAAACTCGTTGAGTTCAGCGGTCTTGTATAGCATGTGGACACTTCCCTGCAGGGTAGCTTGCCCATAGGGTGCTGAGGTACTCAGCGGCCCGCCGCCTCTGGCAGTGGTCCCCGTTTTAGGGTCTGCCGTCGGTTGCCTACCGCCCTCCCTCTTCCCCTCGACATGGGTTTGCCCCTCTGAGGGCGGGCCCTTATGCAACCCGGACAGGGTCACCTGCCCACGGGGTGGTGGGATAGTCGGTGCCCCACCCCTTGATGCGCTAGTCCCCATGTGGGGTTGGGTCTCATGAGGCCCGGAACCGTATCCCCTCCCCCTGACCTGGGAGGCCCCCGTCATGATGGGTTTGGCAGCGAGGTCTGCCAGTGCATGTGCCTCTCTCAGCTCGCGTTTCAGTAATTCGATCTCCCTTTTTTGGAGATCGACTTCTCTCTCTGTGTCTTTCAGAGAGTCAAAGATGCCCTCAGCATCTCTTCGTGCTCTGTTGTATTCGTGCCTCCAGTGGGCGCAATGGTCGCAGGCGTCTTCTGACGCCCTTGAGTTATCAGACCGTGCCCGTTTGGACGGTCTGGACGAGGAGCCGCTGTCGCTCCCTCGTCTCCCTCCTACAAGGGACTTCATCTCTTTCAGCTCCTCATGGAGCTGACCTGTCTGAGCAGCTACCGCTGACGCGATGGCTGATTCCCAGCCTGCATTTGGCTGGGGTGTTGTTGGACCTGGGCCGAATTGGCTAATCCAGGGGTTGATCTGGCCAGGGAAGTTCCCTGGGGAGTATGCCTGGGGCTGCAGCAGCAAATGCTGCCCCTGGAATGGCGCTTGTTGCGCCATCGGTGCAGTTTGCACCACATATGGTTGGAAGCCTCTTTGGGGAGGCTGGGGGTATGCGGTGCCTGTTAGCAATGTGGATGGTTGTTGGTTCGCAGCACTCATTTGTGCTGCATGCGTCGTGTAATCCATGGCGCTTATCTGTGCCTGGTGTTGTTGTTGTTCCGGGGAGCCTTGCTCCCTGGGTTGTCGTATTTCGATATCCGGTGGTTTGTTTGGATCGAACCGAGGGTTGCCTCCCCCAGAGAACGACATTTCGTCGTTATGTTACTCGTGGTGGTGGGAGGGGTTTTCGTTCTTGCATGCATGGGATTCGCTGCAGTTGTGTGTTCTTTTGCATGTGAGCCTGTGGTTCACGTGGTCTAGGCGAGTTACTCGCCTAGCCCATGTGATCTCTAGTACATGGTGTGGCTGTCCGGGCAAGTTACTCGCCCAGAACTTTCCCATGCTCTTGGCTGTGGGCCATCGTCCCTCAGCTTTACTTCCTCTGCCTCCGTTTTTGGGGGCATAGTGATGCCGAGAGTTCCCTGTCTTCTTTGATAGGGAGTTTTTCTGGTTCCCTTACATTTTGTAAGATGAGGTACTCATCCAGGTGGACGAGGTCATTGCAATTTCCTAGGGGTTCCCATGTGGTGTCCCCTAGTTCCCATTTGACCTTAAACCAGAGTTCGTTGTGAACCCACACATGGTTTAGGATTTCGCAAACTACTGCTTCGCGATTGGGGTCTTCCCCAAAATCATAGAATATGTTTACTTCCCTATTTGGGAAGATTTCCTGGTCATTCGGCTCATGAGGTACGAGCCGGGATACATGGAATCTTGGGTGGATTCTGCGTTGTTCAAGTTGTGGTGGCAACTTGAGGACGTAGTTTGACGTCTCTGGAAATGTTTCCAGAATTTCATAAGGCCCTATGTATAAGGGCTTTAGTTTTCCTGCCCTGCCTTTGGGTAGGTTCAGCTTATCCGTGGATAAGTATGCAAGCTCGCCTTTTCTCAAAGGTGGGTCCGGGCGTCTTTTCTTATTCACCTGGATCGTTTGAGCAGCGCAATTATGTATTATCGCGTCATGTGCTGCCATGAGGTTTTCCTTCACTTTTTGAGCGAAGTCATTTACTCCTGGGTAGTCTGAGAGTGGTGCTGTTAGGCACATCTTTGGCATATGGCTGTAGATTAATTCGAATGGGGCAAATCCTGTCGATGTGTTCGAGCTCGCATTGATCACGAATTCTGCCATTGACAGTTTCGCTGCCCAGTCACATTGGTCTGGTCTAACCATCACGCGTAGTATTTGTACTACTTTTTGTATCATTCTTTCCGCTTGGCTGTCGCCTTGCGGGTGGAATGCAGTTGTGAATTTCAACTGTACACTGAGTATTCGGTGTAGTTTGCGCCACAATTTTGACATGAATTTTGAGTCTCGATCTGATATGATCGAGTGTGGTAGACTGTGGAGTCTTACAACTTCACGAAGAAATACGAATGCTAGTTCTAGTGCGTTCATTGTTGTCTTTATTGGAATTAGGTGGATGTTGGACATCAACCTACAAATGATTACCCAGAGGTAATCATATCCCAAGCTTGTTGGGAATGGACCTGTGAAGTCCATGGCTATTGACGACCATGGTGTCTCCGGGGTCGGGAGTGGGTGAAGCATTCCGGGATTTCTCCTGGTGCTTTTCTTTGTCGTTTGACAAGTTCCGCAAGACCTGCAGAACTTGTGGGTATCCTTTCTCATCGACTTCCACCAGAAGTGTCAACGGAGGATTTCCACTGTTTTCTTGGATCCTAGGTGTCCAAGTGTTTCGTGGATGTTCTCGAGGATTATTCCCCAAATGGACTTCCTTTCGTAGTTTCCTTTCAGGACTACTATTTGGGTCGTTCCTCCTTCTCCAAGTCGGGTTATCAGCCCATCTTTTACGGAGAAGTTTTTGAAGTTCCCCGGGTTCTCTAGGATTTCCCAGTGGATCTGGCTTTTCAAGTATCCAGATTTTATTGCCTCAATGAGGTCTTTTTCTTTGAATTGTTTTCGAAGGTTCTCTTCTGGAATTATGATTTCTTCCAGATTTTGGGCACTCCCCCTAGAGTTTCCTCTAGGTTATTGCTCCCCCTAGAGCTTTCTCTAGGGGATTTCTCGCACATATCGCTGCAAGTCTCTTTCTCTCTGAGTTTTTACTCAGGGTACTGCTTAGTAGCAGTTCTTCGTATTCCTCGATTCTGTTGGGGATGATGTCTTCTGCATTTTTGTCCAGGTGGATGTCCGCCGACACATAGTCATCGAAATGCAGATCCTTGTCCGTTGACGAGTCGTAGTATCGTGAGAGTGCATCTGCCACTTTGTTTTTGTGGCCTTCCACGTATTTTATTTCACAATTGAAGCTTGCAAAAAAGGCTTGCCATCTCAGGTGTCTCCCTGAGTTGTGGTTTTTTGCTTTGAAATATTCCAAAGCTTTGTGGTCTGTGATTACTGTGAATTCATGGCCTCCCATGAGGTTGTCTTGCCATCTCATGAGTGCTTCGAGGACACCCAGTGCCTCGAGCTTGTAGGCGAAGTACCTACGTTGTGTGTTGGTGAACTTTTTGGACATGAATGCGGCCGGGCAGCAAGTCTGCCACCTTTCGCCTTGTCCAATTAATGCACCCATGCCCGCTGGGCATGTGTCTGTTATGACCCAGACATGGAGTTTGGTCCTCTCTTCTTCTGAGAGGCTTTCCGGTGGGTTCCACTGGATGGGCTTCAGGATCGGAGCCCTGCATGCTAGATGTTTGATTTCATCGAAGCATTTCTGGTGGAGTGGTGTCCACCTGAATGTCTGCTTGTTTGAGCAGATTGTTTGCAGTGGTCCTGTGTAACCGCTGACGTTTGGCATGAATATCGATAGATATTCTACCATTCCCAGGAATCTTAGGACTCCTGTGTGGTCTACTGGCTCTCGCCAGTTGCAGATTTTTTCCATTTTATCTGCTTGAGCGTGGATGCCCTGTTCGTCCACTCGGCTTCCTAGAACGTCTAGGATTGGGGCAAATGGCTGGAATTTTTTCTGGCTTATGTAGAATTTCGCCCCTTTTAGGCGAGTGAATAACCACAATAGTGCTTTATTGTGGTTTTCCACCGAGCTTGTGCTGGTGAATATATCGTCGAACCAGACGTGTAGGCGTCTGCCTACTTCTCCTCGTAGTTCCCAGGTCAGTGCGTGCTGGAAGGTGCAGGGAGCGTTGCAGTCTCCTTGCTGCATCGTGTTCGAGTTGTACATCCCATGGGGCGTGGAGAATGTCGTCCTATGGACGTCGTCTGGATCCACATGTATTTGTTTGTATGCATCCGACATATCGATCTTGGATCAGTATGTTGCTCTGGCGACTGATTCTTGGATCAGTTGCATGTCTGGCATTGGTGTGATGTCGAGGATCGTGTTTGAGTTACGGTTCCTTGCATCTATTACCGTGTGCAAAGATCCATCTGCTTTGCGGATGCACAGTAGCGGGCATGCTCGCTCGCTGTTCGTGGGATACCACCATCCTGCTTTTACATAGCGATCTATTTTGGTCGCTAGTGCTTCCTGCAGTGCTGTGGGACATCTCGGGTGTTTTCCCGAAATTTCTTGTTCGGATCCTTCAACGGGATTCGATGGTTCACCTCCCTCAAGGGAGGCATTTCTAATGGCGCTGGCGCCATTACGGTTTCAAATTTTTCTCTCCACCACTCCCTGAGTATTTCGAACTCGGGGTTGTTCATGGAGAGACCTTCCAGGTGTGGTATGTCTGGAAGTTCTAGTCCTTCCGGACTAGGATTGGGCCAATCTTCAGGGTATTTTCCTGTGATTACCCTGAGGTGTGTTTCAATCCCGCCTCCCTGTCAGGGGGGCTTCTTTTTTGGTTGTTCTCAGGCTCTGTCATATCCATACAATCCCGACCTCCGCTCCGGGCTCCCGGAACCCCGAAACGAACTCTGGAGCCCTACTTCCCTTCCATCACCTTCTCCTTGCCGACTCCCAAGAGGTTATCCCACCTCCGGCTCCAACACCACCTTCGGTCCGACTCCGGAACATTCCGGGTCCGACCCCAACCTCGACACCTTCCAGACGAGTATGCAACACCTATGCTCCCGACTCCGGACCTCCGCTCCGGAATCCTGTTTGCGTCTCCATCTCCGGAACCTCCGGTCTTAGCTCCAACCTCGGACTTTGACCCCACCTCCACTTATACCCATTGTATTGGTTAGCTCATTCCATTTAATTACGTTTGCCAATATTCCGGAGTTTAACCTCCGAGTTCGGACTTTCCGGACTTACTCCGGACCTTGCAACTATTGCATTGTCCATTTCAATTCCGCTATTCTCCCTCATTCCTATTTGGGCTGCTGCTTCCTTCTATTCAGTCAGCTAGCCATTCCCGACTCCCATCCTCCTTCCTTCCTTCTTGGGCCTTGGCCCTTCATTCCTCCTTTGGGAAACACCATTGAGTCAAACACTTGACCCTCGGTGTTGCTCCTCTTTCCATCTCCCTTTGTCTCCTTTTGTCCTACCCTTGTTCCTTTTGATTCCGGACCCCTCCTTATATACAATGTACCTAGTAACTTGTAACCTCAGTCTCAAATCGACTTGAATTCCCCCAAGAGACTTTCCCTCTGCTAGATCCGAAATTAGGGACCCCTAGGACAACCAGCAATGGCACAGCACTCCTCCTGAAGTCACTGAGGCCAAGGTCCTTCCACGCTAAGTCTCCGATTCCATTCCGGAGTCGTCCGAATCCCTGCGTTCTAACAGGCTCTTGCTCGAGTTTTCCATCCGTGTGATCTCATCACATGGTCTTCGCTTATTCCAAGGGTGTCTATGTTGCCCTTGTTCACTGTTCTCACTTTGTGGGACCGGAAGTCTAAGCTTACCTGTTTTTGTTTAACCAGGGGGTGCCGAAGATGGCGTCATATCTGTCGATGTTAATTACATCGAAGTAGTGTTTTTCTACGTGGCCGTTGATCTCAACGTCCATGTTGGTTCCCAACAGGATCTGTGATCTTGTTCCTTTCATCCCCATTTGAAGGATGACTGGGTTCTCCAATTGGAGAATTGCGATGTGGACCGCGTGGACAAAGTCCGGCGATAAGGCGTCCGTTTCAGCTCCACTATCGAATAGCGCATAGGCTTTTATGCCTGCTATTTTTATGTGAGCCGTTAGCGTTCTCTTCATTGAGAGCGGTCTGTTTGCGGGGTATTTTCCCGCGTCTTTTGAGATGCGGAATTTCGCATCAAACAAGGGGGACTGGGTTTCGATGGACTTTTGGTCCTTCTTCCCTTTGTCCTTGTTTTCCTTGGGTACTTTGGTGTATTTCCCCAAGGCGTCTTTTCTTGGTGCTTCCACCAAGGCTTCAGCAACTTTTTCGTCTGCTGTGTTTTCTAACTGGTGTGCTACAGCCAGTTTGATTTTGTAATTTATGTCGTCGTGATTGACAACTGACATTGGGCCCATCCTTATGGTCCCGACGTTGACTTCCTCACCCTCTGAGTCGGGTGAGTATTGAGGTCCTTCGTATGGGTCCTCTACTTCGAAGCTTGATGCTTCGGAGTTACCAGAGTTGTTCTCTGGTTTCTCATCTGATGAGCCTTTCAACTCTTCATCCATTGAGTTCGCAATCTCCATGGCAGCTATGCGCCTTGGTTTTTCATCGCTCATTATATTGTGTCTTGGGCAATCTTTCGTTTGCCCTATTTTGCCGCATTTGCCGCAAATTGGAACTGACTTTTGGTCAGTTTTCCTCGACTTTTTCGAGGATGTATCCTCTTTCCATCTGGGTTTCAGCTCTTCCGCCTTCTTTCCTGATGGAGGGCTCTGCCACGGCTCGTGGTTGCCATGGTAGTTGTTCGGGTATAGTAACCTGATTTGTAGGCTGAAGACATCTTCAGCCTGTCAATTATCTCGTCTACACAAGATATTGCTTTTAACATCTCCTCGTTTGAGGAGAAGTCTGCTCTGATTCTATCATGAGCAATCATTTCCCTCTTCCATTCAAGGGGAATGTAGTTTAGGAACCTGGCGTTGAAGGACGCCTGGTCTGGCGGCGTCACCATCTGGGACGCTGCTTTTGACAGTTCTAAGTAGAACTGTTTTAGGCCTTTTTCCGCTTCGTATTTGATGTTGCGGTATTTCTTTGTCGTGTTCAATGCAGTGGAGGCTTTGATGAAGGTTCTCATCAATATGTTGAGAACTTTGAGGAACATGCCCTCATCTCCTCTGAGGAGAGTTTCGTCTCGGAGTCTAATTCCGAGGTCGAACGCGGGCCCCCCTAATCCACAAATCAAGCAGTCCAGGTGGACTTCGTCAAATTGGGGACCTTTGCATCCTCGCGAGGCGAGGAATCCCAGTAGTTCTGTGAACCACTGCCAGAACGATTCCATGTCATTCTCTCCTGACCATTTCTTGTCAGGGAATGCCGGCCCATTCTTTAGGGCTTCTGGCTTCACTCCTTCTGGGTAGGGAGTGAGTATTCTC
This sequence comes from Cantharellus anzutake, assembly GCF_015039405.1. Classification (NCBI taxonomy): domain Eukaryota; kingdom Fungi; phylum Basidiomycota; class Agaricomycetes; order Cantharellales; family Hydnaceae; genus Cantharellus; species Cantharellus anzutake. Next base: position 303,407 of record NW_024067024.1, on the reverse strand, counting down.
ACTTCGGCCATTCTTATGGCCTTTTCGTACCATTTCTCCAGGTACTCTTCTTGCTCCCCTGCCTTCGCAGGGTCGCTATCCAATGGAGATCTCTCCTTTGGGGGGTTTTTGCAAATCTTCCTCGCAGCGTTTCTTTGGTTTCAGGCGAATTCGCCTGAAGTTGTATTTGTATTCTCTCATTGTTTTGAGAGGGTGTGAATGAGTTACCTCTCTGTTCGAGAGGTCCGTCATAAGTGGACGTTTGGCCGAACCTTTGGTACGTGCCAATTCTCCTCCTAATCTCTGAATGATGCCCTCTTTTGGCATCGTCTTCTCCTATCCTTGGGAGAAGGATCTCCTTAGCGTCTCTGTCAAGTCGCTGATGATATTCCAGTGTGCTTTCACTGGTGGTTCTTTTCGTGAATTTTTCATGAGTTCTATTTATGTCCTGGACCATGGTCCAGGGGTGTTTATTCGTTTCCTCACTTTTTTGTGAGAAACTCACCCCCTTCAGCAAGTCTGTTTGTTCGCTGATTTTTTCAGTCAACATGTCGATTGCGTTGGCCATTCTTTCTAGAGTTATCTCTAGACGAGCCATGCTATTATGGTTCGTTTCCTCGATCTTTTTTTGGATCGAGTTTATCGCATTCATTATGCGCGATTCCTGGTTTTCCAGGAGGAAGTTTGGTTGGGCGAGCAGAGACTCTCCCCAGTTGACATTTCCGCTTCTGGGGGTTCCAGAATGGGTTCTTGGAGTGAACACTCCACGCTCGCTTTGTTTAGGCGAGGCTGTTGCGGAGGGTGCTTCCCTTTCATAGAGGGGTCTGTTCACTGGTTTTTCCTTACTTTTCCATAAGGCTTCCTCAGCGAACTCCCTCATTTCAGTTCGCCTCCTCTTCATTATCTCGGAGACCTCCTCTGAGGTTGGCGACCTTGCCTTGTCTGGGATGGTGTGTGGGAGTGTAAACAGTGGAAGTTCTTTTGGAGCTTCCGCACTCTGGGAGATCCTGCTCTCAGGGCGTATCTTCGCGCCTTCTCGGGCTTTCAGCCTGAGAAGAAGTTGATCTTCACTTTCCATCCTCCATTCAGATGGAACCTGGAACAAGTCCAGTAGTTTTTCGGATAGCTGACGCGGGGGCTCTTCCCTTTGTTTCCCTTTGTCTGCCTTTGGGGCTTGACTTGGAGATGTGAGGGGGACTCCAGGGGATAGTGGGGCCCTGGAGTTTCCTGCAACTCTATCCGATCAGCTTTTTGGGCTGATCGTTCGGTGCTCACGCATTTTTCGCACAAGTCGATCACCTCGTGAGGAGGTGAGGGATCTTCCCCCGCTTGGGTTAGATCGGTGTGTTGTGGAGTTCTGGGGGTAATTGGCCCCACACTTACTCCACGTAAGTTTCTAAAGCCTTCAGGGACCAGCCCTGAGGTGGTTGCTAATACCGGATCATGTTGATCCTCGTCGTCGTCCGACAACGGCTTTTGGTTTGAATCTCCCATGATGGGAGATTGCGGTTTCTTAATAAACCGCTCGTTTCTTTTTAGTGTTGCTGCAGATGCAACCTTGCCCTTGCGGGCATGTTTAGGTGCCATAGGCACTTCCGAGTCAGATGTTAAGATTGTAGAGTTGTGGGTTGTGTTGTAAAACACACCTCATGCACTTAAAAAAGTGTGAGGTCTTTGGGTAGCTCAGCACACAAGGCCATAAGTGATACAAGTTTGTGTATTTTACGGTGGTGTGTAAGCAGTTACCCAGAGGTTCCCGCTTGCCCACGTGACTATATGTATCTAATTTACATGTGGCTCGGGGTTCAGGGCTATTGCCCTGACAGGTTTCTTTATGAACCACTCGTTCTTTTTTATTGTTGCTGCAGAGGCAACCTTGCCCTTGTGGGCATGTTTTGGTGCCATAGGTGCTACTGAGTCGGAATGTTAAAGATGTAGTATGAGTTTGTGGTTTGTGTTTACTTTTAAACACACCTCATACACTTAAAAAAGTGTGAGGTCTTTGGGGTCACTCAGCATGCCAGTCCATAAGTGTTACAATGGTGTTAAGTGGTAACTGGAAGTTGCCGCTTGACCACATGACTCTAAATACACCTTTGTTACATAAGACTCGGGGTTTGGGGCTATTGCCCTGACAGTTTTGTACACATGGTCTTGGGAACCTCAATGCTAAGGTATGGACATTCTGGGAATCAAACTGAACCCTGCATAGGTCCAAGCTAGTGTGTTGCCATTGAGATGTCGGATACCATCAATTAGTTAGGTAGTATTGTAAATACAACGATGGTGGACTTGCCTGAGATGTCGGATACCTCGATTAGTTGGGTATCCACATCTGCAGGCTTCACCCTTAAATACATGCATGAGTGGCAACAGTGATACGTGAGAGACAAAAGGAAATGAACTACAAAGGTAACTGGACACTTTGTGGTCCAGTACCAAGTTGCAGGAGCGCCCTGATGCCTCTCCCAAAGCTCAATTTGTCCGGTCCGAGCTCCTCCAATCCAGCTGTGACGTACCAGGTGGATTACCACCCCTGACCACCTGTGGCATTGGACTGCTAACTTCAACAGCCATTACACTAAATGCCTGCATTTAAGCAGAGGTGGTTTCTAACAGGTTTCTGGGACATTCCTATGATGCAAGCATGCATGACCCTGACAAACCCTCAGCAGAGCACAGAGATAGGAAGAGGGACAATCTGGAAGTTAGGTGGAGGCAACATGCAGGAGCATGTGGGAGGTGATGGAGTTACAATATAATAGGGCTGATGTGGCTACATTGGGTACATAGTCTTATGCTATATTGCTAGGGCAACAGGGAACCACTTACACTATGTTCCCTGACATGGATGTGCTTTTTGGGTTCTCATCTGCATGTCCAATTCAATATCAGAAATTGACTTGCCATGCTTTGTGCATTTCATACTCTGATCATAGTTCTGATTGGGACAAAGATGGCATGTGTTCCCTCCTTCATTTCCTCCACTTTTCAAGCTATGTATTATCCAGATCAAAAGATCATCATTCAAAGTATGGAGTAGTCACAACCCAGCATATCCACCACCTCCGTCAACATGTCCTAGTACCACTTGGCCCGTCCCACCTGCTACCATCATCATCCATCCATCCATCCATCCACCCATCACCCTCATCCACACTTTCTCCCTGCATGTGTACCTTCCAACCAAGGTTGCCTGTTCAAGTGGTTCATTGTTATCCACCCACCAGCCAGACAGCTTGCTAGACAGCTGGATGGCCTTTTCTTTCTTTTGTTCACTTGCGGACTATTGTTCTCCCTTTGCCACTCCTTGTTTCTTTATTTCCTTTTGTTGGCAAGGTTTGCCAATATTAACCATTTGTCTATTTCTCCATTCATTAATATTGCACTTGATCTGCCACTCCTTCCAGGCTGGTCCATTTAGTTGTGCTTATAACATGTGTAGGTTACACTGGATGTACCTCAGTTCATATATCGACTTGGATTTCCCCCCTTGTCTCTTCTCTACATTGTAAGGCTCCTGTATGAAATTGGGACAACAATGTAAGAACAAAGTGCAGCGCTCCACCTGAGTCGCTGAAGCTGAAGTCCTGCCCCTCTGACCTTACAAGCCTGGATGACTTCATGCACCTTGCGGATCATCCGGATATGCATCCGACACATTCCTGACAGGAGTCCATCTCTTCTGCTGATCTCTGTGCCTCCATTTTTCCACTGGATCCCATATCTCACACTGCTACCACTCAACCATGAGCAAATGCACACATGCTGCTGTTCAACCACACCACCTCTCATAATCCATGTGATTTCAGTGGCACACCCATTGCATCTAGGGGTGCCATGGTTCAGTTTGGTTTGGTTCTGGGGCCATTTTTGACAATAATGCCAAACCAGAACTGAACCAGCATCTGAACCAAACTGAACTGCATTTCAGTTTGGTCCCGGTTCAGTCAGGCACTCACATGAGTGCCAAGGGGGTCTCAAGAGAAATACATTAAAAATAACAGATAAGTCCGATCTGAGAACAGTCATCCTTCTTCATCTGAATGAAGTCCAAATCATATTTCCCTGGTAAGTTGTCAACAGATGTTCGGACATTGTGTTACCGATGCCAACCCCTAATTGCATCCTCACATGTCTGCTGTCAGCCTCTGAATCTTAAGGATGGAATTTCTCTTTTTCTTGCCGATGTTGCTCACAGTGATGTAACTTCAAGGTCCCTTCATTGCGTCATTTCAATGTTCCATCCACTCCCAACTTGGCAAATGTGAACGGTCTGCATGACTCCATTTTACATCTGAATTTAATGTATCCACACTCTTCCACCTCCATCTGAAGATCTCTATCAGTGTCAGACATGCTTAGCAAACCTGTCTGTCTGATATACATTGACTCCAAGGCAAATATTTGGCCACACCTCATCCTTTCCCCAATCACCCCTTAATTATCATGTTGCATCTTGAAGGAGACGTCAATATGTCTTCCTTCAATGTCACGAACATGTCATTGCTCTTTACAATATGGTCATTGGCCATAGCTAACGATGAATATTTTGCTCCCTTGTTGACCATCATTGAAGAGGCCCTGCCAATGATTGCGCGAAAATGGGCGAAAAGTTGGATTGTCCATTTGCGCGATGATGTCATGTCCACTGGTCATTCTATTGGTCCTCTCTCCACCACCTTTAATCCCAGCGTGATTGGGCAAGTGTTCATAGTGCGTCCTATACAGGCTATAACTGTGGGAAATCAAAAATAGGATGGGAAGAGTGGCGGGTTCTGCCGCATCAGGCAGACCCCACCAGTTAATCAAATTCTTGATGAGCTTGGAGACTCGCTTCCCTATGGGTCCCCTTCCATCATACCACCATCACATTGGAAGATGCTCCCAATGTACATACAGGCGAAAACCGGGTTGTATGTTGTACTGATACACTACTCTTTGGACATCCTTTCAGCTTGCCATCGGTTCTTCCTTCCTAAGTCCCCTGTTCTTCACAACTCATCCATCGACTACAGCCATGGAGTTCTCAACCGTGCTCATTCTCATCGCTATACTCGCTTCCACTACCACAATGACCCTTGGTGCCGCTATTCGTATCCGGATGCAGCAGGGTCCAGTAAAGCCTGACTCGTACATCGTGTATGTCCCACACACAGGCATAGCATAATACTGGCCAACTCCTACATAGTGTGCTGAAATCCGGTGTGAATATGGAAGACCATATCGAGAGTATTACTCGGATATCCGCCCGGAGCCCTGGGTCAGAATTCTCAATCACTCACCGGTTTGGATGTAAGTGGACATCAGTGAACCCTAAATATATGCTAACTTTCGCAGTCCTGAATGGGTACTCCGCACACGCAACCGCAGCATCCCTTACTCGCATTCTCATTTCCTCGGAGGTTGACTATGTTGAAGCTGATGGCATAGTTTCCGTCAACTACGATCACCAGGAGGATGCAAACGATGTTTCAGTTGGAATGGGGGATGATCTGGCCAGGATCCAGGGACGTGGCCCGGCTCAGGGGGACGGGGATGGAGCGACTATTTTTGTCATAGATTCTGGAATTTTTGTTGGACACATCCTCTTGGCCGGCCGGTCCGTATGGGGTGCTGTATGTATTTCTTTACCCACTCTTTCTCATATATGTTCCCTCACACCAGCTTGTATGTGCAGAGCGTTGGTGGATGGCCCCTGGTGGATAAAAACGGTCATGGGACATGTCTCGCTGGGATTGTAGCGAGAATCGCGCCTTCTGCCACACTTGTTGCAGTCAGGGTTACCGACGATAACGATGTTGCATCCGACTCCGCCTTAATCCTCGGCATCAACTACGCTAGGCTCCAATACTCAAAATTGCCTGGTCCTGCCATTGTATTGGTGTCCTGGACCACTCCCCCATGTCAAGCATTGGATCGTATGATCAGGAAAACAATCGCATCTGGGTTGCATGTTGTAGTCTCTGCAGGGAATGACGCGTCAGATGCAAAAAATTTCAGTCCTGGGTCTGTTGTTGAAGCTATCATTGTTGGTGCTGTCGACAGTTGTTACAGGATGGCATGGTTCTCCAACTGGGGACCTTCCATCACTGTTTCCGCCCAGGGTGTTAATATTAGAAGCGCTTCTATCAGTGGCCGGACCGCCTGGACTACCGCAAGTGGTACTAGCATGTCAGCTGCACGCGTTGCGGGCCTGGTAGCCGCTGCAGCAGGTCGATCTGTGACTCCTGCTGCCCTAAAAGCTGCCTTAATAACCCATGCCCTTCCAGCAATTTGGCCCAAGAGAGAGGACACCACAGATTTGGTGGCCATGCCATTCAGACTTGAATGACTGCTAATCCATGGAAATAGACATACTTTGCAATGTTTCCCCTGTTCCTACCCTTCTTGTACTCAGTCATTTATGTGTGTGCTATTCATTCTGTTTCATTTGGTAACACAGCCAGGTTGGTTTTTGCAAAGATGAACCTGGTGTTTAGGTAGATAAATGAGAACCTTGTATTTCCCACTGATGTTCATGGAACAGTTTAGTGCATCAGGAAACCCTGAGGCCGATTGGTGTGATTGAGAGCAATTCAATCTCTCAATCTGCCCAATTGACTTGACACTGCACTACCAACCATCTCAATCACCACAATCATGCATACTAGGCACATACTGGGCTGTGTTTTGATTACTATGTTTGTAGCATGTGTGTCAACTGTTGGAATTTTCACATGGTCTTTTGGGGAAATGTTGGTGTCAGGGAGCAACCCGGGGTCGAGAGCACCTGGATGTGTCACCCAGCACTGAGGACCCGATAGGGTGTAACACAGGCACACATACTAATGGACCTGGCACAAGAGGGCGTCCCTGGCCACTTAGGCTAAAGTGGGAAGTGTGAGAAGAAGGTTACTTCTCAGTTCCCACTTAGGCTGTGTTTATGTACATGCAGTTGAAGGTCACGTGGGGGGCACCATGTCATCTACGTGCACAGCTGTATATGCCTGGGTATCTCCATAAGAGATCCCAGGAGTGTCCGGTGTGTAGGGTGTCACCTGGTGTGTCCGGGTCCGGGCATGTTGTGCAGCCAGGTTAATGGTACATCAATGCAAGGAAAGTTGTCCATGTAGTAGAAAAGGAAAGAAGGAGAAAGAAAGGAAAGAAGAAAGAAGAAGGGAAAGAAAGAAGGAGAGAGGAGGGAGGGGAGAAGGGAGGATGGAGGATGGGGGCACCAGGTGAGGGTAGTGGGATCAGGTGGGGTCGGACCGGGTGGAGTGGGGTCAGGTGGGTGTGCCCTGACAGTTGGACATTGTCAGGGATGGCTTGGGGATGACAGGGGTCATGGTGTGGTGCACAGCACTAGTGGCCCAGATGGCAGCAGAGTCGTGGGAATGTATGTTGGGCAGCCCTTGCTCAGGCAGATATCCCTGCAGGCTTCTTAGGCTGAAGCAGAAATGGGTCGTTATTAAAATGAAAAGCTAAGCTAAGTTAAGCTACTTGCCTGAAGCAGAAATGAGGAGTGTGTCAAACACACCGATTCAGGGTGCAGACAGGGCTCAACTAGGGGATTCTGGGAGATCAGGTAGTGGACTGAAGCTTCTCCAGTCTGCCAGCTAGTACAAGAGTCTCTTAGAAGGACTTGGCCTCAGCAACTCAGAGGGGTGCGCTGTGCCTCCATTACATCTTAGTTGTCCTTAATTTCAGATGACTGAGGTATCTTGTAAGAGGGGAGCATGAATCACTCATAGTGTCATATCCATACAACTCCGGACCTCTGCTCCTGATTCTGGACCTCCATCTCCTCCTCCAGAACTCCAGAACCTCCACCTCCACCTCCCCCTGTTGGTTGTTGAGAGCCCACTCTACCTCTGGCTCCAACACAACATCCAACACTACCTCCAGTCCGACTCTGGTTTACTCCGGGTCCGATCCCAACCTTGTACCTTCCAGACCAGAGCTTGTGATGCTCCACACCTCTGGCTCCAGACTCCTGTACCGGAACCCCATCGCACCTCCACCTCTGGAACTCCAGTCACATCTCTGCCCCCAGACTTTGACCTCCTCCATCTTATCTCCTTGTATTCCTTATTGCATTTCATTTATTACATCTTGCCAATATTCCGGACTTAGACTTCTGATGTTAGAACCGGGCAGATTCGGACGACTCCGGAGTGGAATCAGAGACTTAGCGTGGAAGGACCTTGGCCTCAGCGACTCAAGTGGAGCACTGTGCCATTGCTGGTTGTCCTGGGGGTCCCTAATTTCGGATCTAGCAGAGGGAAAGTCTCGTGGGGGGAATTCAGGTCGATTTCGGACTGAGGTTACAAGTTACTATGTACATTGTATATAAGGAGGGGTCCGGAATCAAAAGGAGCAAGGGTACTCCGAAAGGAGACAAAGGGAGCTGGAAAGAGGAACAACACTGAGGGTCAAGGGTTTGACTCAATGGTGTTTCTCAAAGGAGGAATGAAGGGCCAAGACCCAAGGAGGAAGGAAGGAGGATGGGAGTGGGGAATGGCCAGCTGACTGAATAGAAAGGAAGCAGCAGCCCAAATAGGAATGAGGGAGAATAGCGGAATTGAATAGGACAATGCAATAGTTGCAAGGTCTGACGTAAGTCCGGAAAGTCTGAACTCGGAAGTTAAACTCCGGAATATTGGCAAACGTAATTAAATGGAATGAGCTAACCAATACAATGGGTATAAGCGGAGGTGGGGTCAAAGTCCGAGGTCGGAGCTAAGACAGGAGGTTCCAGAGCAGAGGTCCAGAGTCGGGGGCATAGGTGTTGCGTGCTTGTCTGGGAGGTGTCGAGGTTGAGGTTGGACCCGGAATGTTCCGGAGTTGGACCAAAGGTGGTGTCGGAGCCGGAGGTGGGATAACCTCTTGGGAGTTGGCAAGGAGAAGGTGACGGAAGGGAAGTAGGGCTCCGGAGTCAGTTTCAGAGTTCCAGGAGCCCAGAGCGGAGGTCAGGATTGTATGGATATGACATCTGACTCCAGACCTCTGGAACTTACTCAGGACCCTGCAGTCTCTACTGTATGGTGTCATTTAATCCTCTTGTTGCTTCTTCCTTATTTAGATGGCTGCTTCCTTTCCACATTAGTCAGCTGTCATTCCCCACAACCCACTCCACTCCTTCCCCTCTTAACCTTGCCCTTTTGGGAAGCACCATAGAGTTCCAACCCTTGGCCCTTGGGGTTGTTCCCCATCCAGTCCCCCTTTGTCTCCTTCCAGTTCCCTTTGTCCTCTGACTCCACTCCTGTATTATTATATATACACTCTGTACATAATTTCCTGTACCCCTAATCTGAAATCGATGACTAGAGAACCAGAATCGACTGGATTGTCCTCCAAGAAACTCCTCCTGCCAACCTGAGATTAAGGACCACCTTAGACAACAAAGCAACAGCACAGCGCTCCACCTGAGTTGCTGAGGCAAAGGTCCCTCCTTACTGAGTCCCTTCTCCGCTTCTGGACAATTACATGCTCTTCTAACACATAGAGGAGTTTGGGGGTGAGGTTTAGTTGAGATTAGAACTAACTTACAATGGGTTCTAATCTACAGGTATGCAGAGGAGAGGACTTTAGTTAAAGTCTGAATGATACCAAAAGGTACCAAAAGATACTGAAAGGTTCTGAAGGGTATCTTTAATGGGGAACTGAGGTGTCAGGTCGAGGGGGGCAGAGTAGAAGGCTGGAGAATGAGAAGTGGGTAATGTCAGAAACAAGGCGAGGAGGGGCAGTGTCCCTGGACCTTTCCCTGGAAGGGAGGCCAGAGGTAGAGAACGGGTGGAAGGACCATGGCCTCAGCGACTCAGAGGGGAGCACTGTGCCTATATTCAGTTAACGCTTTTAGAGTCTGGTCCTTAACTTCAGAACAAGGGGCATGAACTCTGGGGGATAGTCTTTGTCATCGATTTTGCACTGAGGTGCCATCAACTACAGTACATGACTTATATACATAATACAAGACAAATTGGAAACAAGGGAAAACCCAAGAGGGACTTACCCACTTGCCGGGTCAGCAAGCTCATGAGAGAATCGCCTTAACAAGCATTGTGGAGTGGGTAGGTGAAGGGTGGAATTAGTGACAGCTATTGGGAAGTGGGAAAACCTTTGCAGGGGTGGTGGAGGTCCTAGGAGGTCCATAGTAATATTGGGTGGATAGAAATATTAATAAACGTTTAGGGTGAGGATAAGAGGTACCGGAGATCGGAGGTGGAGGTGGACCGGAGGTGGACCAGAGGGTATGGCAGAGGTGTGGGGGGAGGACGGACTGGAGGTGGACCGGAATGGTGGCGGAGTAGGGCAGAGGTTTGGCAGAGTTGATATGGATATGACAGGTAAGGGGGCTGAATGAAAAGAAGATGTCAGCCATGCAAGAAGTGGGAGATGACTAATCAAGATGGTGAAGGGCAGAGTTGCTGAGGAATGTGGATAGCTCCAAAGCCAGAGTTACACATCTGAGAAATACTGGGTGACTCCAATAAATGAAATGGGTAGAAGAAGGATTTAACAAAATGTCAGGAAGTCAGAGCAGTCCAGGGATTCTGAAGGTTCTGGCTCAGGTCCGAGCATCTGGGGTGGAGATGGCTGAGGGTGAGTGTGCCAAGGTCCAGCCTGGAGCTGAGACAGTAGGGGTGGAAGTGGGGTGGGACTGTAGGGAGAAATGGTGTAGGAGATGGTGAGGTTGTTGTAAGGGATCAGCAATGACCCTGGACCTTATGCCGGCTGCACATATGCACATGGGAAGTATGCCAGCAATTCCCATCTACTCCAATTACCTAAGCCCTGGTAGCCCAAATCAACTCTGGCATTGTTCTGGAACATTCTATGATCATGTGATTCTATTGGCGATCTGTTTGGTTTCCTTATTGCCGGACTCTACATGTGTATAGCTGACTCTAAGATGGGGACATTCCTTTCCCCTGGCTTTAATCACAACTAGGTTATTGGAGCAACCTGCATGAGCATGTGCATCCCCTGACAGTTGTAAGGAAGGTGTAGTGAGGTGCAGAAGTGTGGGGTCAGGATTCTAGGATATGGCAAAGTGCTTCTTCAGTTCTGCTTTGGCTCAGGTTATATACAGGTGGTCATGTGGGGGTGCCATGTCAGCCTTGGATAGAGCCAAGCAATTGCAGGTGGTTCCGTGGGCAATCCCGAGTATTAGAAAGGAAAGATACAAGTAGGAATGCATGGTGCATCCAGTGGCACAGTGTCAGGGCACACCCGCCCGACCTGCCTCCACCCAGGCCCACCTCACCCGGTACCTCTTCTCTCACCCTGCACCCTTCTTTCCCCCCTCTATCCCTCTTCCACTTCTATTTCTATTTCTATTTCACACGGATGACCTTTCCCTTATATCTATGTACTATTGACCCGCCTGCAACGTGCACACGACATGCCTAGCCCCAGATGCCCCAGACGGCTCTAGGGCGCAACCTAGTGTGCACACCTGCAGCATATGCCCTTGGGATCTCCCATGGGGACACCTGGGTGACTGTGGCTGTATGCAGGGTGACATGGCGGACCTCATGTGACCCAAGCCGCATGTATATAAACACACCTGGGGTGGGAACCAAAGAAGTAACCTTCTTCTCAACATTCCCACTTCAGGTAAGTAGCATAGTTTCCCTTTTAATAATAACTCAACATTCCCACTTCAGTCTAAGTGGCCAGGGATCGCTGTCCTGCATCAGGCCTGCCAGTACGCATGCCCGATCTACCCCCCGTGAGGTCCTTAGCACCAGACACTACGCCCAGGCTGCCTCAGCCCTGGACGCATCCCTGACACACAGTACCCACATGGGGTGCCTGGCATTGGATGTGTCTGTGCTACAGGTGTAAGGAAAGGGGAGTTGTCATAGAGAGGAAGCAAAGGAAGGAGGGAGAGAAAGAAAAAAAAAAAAGAAAGGAGAGAGAGAGGGGGGGGTGGTGCGGTGTGGTGCAGTGTGCCCTGACAGACTGTCAGGGACAGCTCTAAAGAGGTGGGGGTAGTGGCATAGCCCTTGGTGCTAGCAGCCCAGATGGCAGCAGGGCAGTGAGACTGTATGGTGGGCAGCCCTCACTCAGGCTTGTGTCCCTGTGTGGCAAAGCAGGAATGTATTGTTATTATTAAGATGGAAAGCTAAACCAGCCTAAGCTACTTGCCTGAAGTGGGAATGAGAAGAAGGCTGCTTCTTCAGTCCTGCTTCGGCTTAGTTTATATACATGTGAAAACAGGTCATGTGGAGGTGCCATGTCAGCCTTGGACAAAGCCGGGTTGTTGTGGGTGGCTCTGCAGTCGATCCAGAGTGTCAGAGAAGAGAAGCACAAGTAAGAATGCATGGTGCGTCCGGTGTTGCGGTACCCATGCAGGATGCTTGGTGTTGGACGTGTCCATGCTACAGATGTGGGAGAAAGGGGGGGTCATCCGTATAAGGATAGAGAGGAAGAAGAGAAAGAAAGAAAGAAAGAAAAAGAAGAAAAGAAGAAGAGGGGAGTGATGTAAGTGGGCTAGGGATCTAACCCAGCAGGCAAACAGGAAAGGATGGGGACCAGATTGGTATCCAGCAGGTCAGGGGAAAGGGGTAATGGTATTGGTGAATATGGTCCGGTGCAGTGTGTGGTCAACTCCAGTCAGTCTCTCATCCCACCTCTCTGGGTGACACTAAGGCAAGGACTAATCTAGAGGTCTTCTTGGTCATCTTCTATGTCATACTACTCCCTACTAGCTTGGGAGGGGCAACAACTAGATGGTTTCTAATCCAAGGGGAAAGGTAGATACATCCTCATGTACAGTATATATAAGAAATGATCAGGAAAAAATAATGAAAAATATCCGATGAGTCCCATGTGCTTAGGTGGGTCATATCGGCAACAAACAATATCGGAAAAAGGAAGGGAAAACAATAATCAAGGAAATAATGAAGCAATAAACGGTATCTGACTGTCAGGGCAATAGCCCCGGGCCCCAAGCCATATGTAATTAAAGATACATATAGTCACGTGGGTAAGCAGCAACCTCTGGTTAACTGCTTACACACCACCATAAAATACACACCATTGTATCACTTATGGCTCTGTGTGCTGAGCTACCCACTGAGACCTCACACTTTTTGAAGTGTATGAGGTGTGTTTTACAGCACAACCGACCAAAAAACTCAACAATCTTAACATCTTGACTCGGTAGCACCAATGGTGCCTAAACACGCCCGCAAGGGCAAGGTCGCATCTGCAGCAACGATAAAAAGAAATGAGCAGTTCATCAAGAAACTGCAATCTCCCATCATGGGAGATTCAAATCAACAGCTGTCATCAGACAATGATGAGGATCAACACGATCCAAAAACAGTCACCACCTCAGGGCTGGCCCCTGAAGGGTTTAGAAATGTATGTGGAGTAAGTGCGGGGCCCAATACCCCAAGAACTCCATGACATACTGATCTAACCTAAGCTGGGGAAGATCCCTCACCTCCCCAGGAGGTGATCAACTGGCGCGATAAATGCGTAAGTACTGAGCAATCAGCCCAAAAAGCTGATCAGATAGAGTTGCAGGAAACTCCAGGGCCCCACTATCCCCTGGAGTCCTCCCCCATGTCCCCAAGTCAAGCCCCAAGGCAGACAAAGGGAAACAAAGGGAAGAGCCCCCACGTCGGCTATAAAAAAAACTACTGGACTTGTTCCAGGTTCCATCCGAATGGAGGACAGAAAACAAAGACCAACTTCTTCTCAGGCTGGAAGCCCAAGAAGGCATGAAAAAACGCCCTGAGAGCAGGATCTCCCAGAGCATGGAAGCTCCAAAAGGACTTCCGCTGTTTACACTACCCCATGCCATGCCAGACAATGCAAGGTCGCCAACCTCGGAGGAGGTCTCCAAGATAATGAAGAGGAGGCGAACTGAAATGAGGGAGTTCGCTGAGGAAGCCTTATGGAAAAGTAAGGAAAAACCAGTGAACAGACCCCTCTATGAAAGGGAAGCACCCTCCACAATGGCCTTGCCTAAACAAAGTGAATGTGGAGTTTTCACTCCAAGAACCCCTTCTGGAACCCCCAGAAGCTGCAATGTCAACTGGGGAGAGTCACTGCTCGCCCAACCAAACTTCCTCCTGGAAAACCAGGAATCGCACATAATAAACGCAATAACTCGATCCAAAAAAAGATCAAGGAAATGAACCACAATAGCATGGCTCGTCTAGAGATAACTCTAGAAAGAATGGCCAATGCAATCAATGCATTGACTGAAAAAATCAGCAAGCAGATGGACTTGCTGAAGGAGATAAACTCCACTGGAAAATCCTAGAGAACCCAGAAAACTTCAAAAACTTCTCTATAAAAAGACGGACTGATAACCCAACTTGGAAAGGAGGAACGACCCAAATAGTAGTCCCGAAAGGGAACTACAAAAGGAAGTCCATTTGAGGAATAATCCAAGAAAACAGTGGAAACCCTCTGTTGATACTCCTGGTGAAAGTCGATGAGGAAGGACACCCACAAGTTCTGCAAGTCTTGCAGAACTTGTCAAACAACAAAGAAAAGCACCAGGAGAAATCCCGGACTGCTTCACCCACTCCTGACCCCAGAAACACTGTGGTTGTCAACAGCCATGGACTTCATAGGTCCATTCCCAACAAGCTTGGGATATGATTACCTCTGGGTAATCATCTGCAGGTTGACATCCAATGTCCACCTAATTCCAATAAAAACAACAATGAATGCATTAGAACTAGCATTCGTATTCCTTTGCGAAGTTGTAGACTTCACAGTCTACCACACCCGATCATATCAGATTGAGACTCGAAATTCACATCAAAACTTTGGCACAAACTACACCAAATACTCGGTGTGCAGTTGAAATTCACAACTGCATTCCACCCGCAAGGTGACAGCCAAGCAGAAAGAATGATACAAAAAGTAGTACAGATACTATGCACGATGGTCAGACCAGATCAATGCAACTGGGCAGCGAAGCTGTTGATGGCAGAAGTTGTGATCAATGCGAGCTCGAACACATCGACAGGATTTGCCCCGTTTGAATTAATCTATGGCCACATGCCAAAGATGTGCCTAACAGCACCACCCTTGGACTACCCAGGAGTAAACGACTTCACCCAAAAGGCAAAGGAAAACATTATGGCAGCACATAACATGATAATACACAATCCCACCACTCAAACAATCCAGGCAAATAAGAAAAGACGCCCGGACTCGCCTTTGAGAAAAGGCAAGCTTGCATACTTATCCACAGATAAGCTGAACCTACCCAAAGGGAGGGCAGGCAAACTAAAGCCCCTGTATATAGGGCCTTATGAAATTCTGGAAACATTTCCAGAGATGTCAAACTACGTCCTCAAGTTGCCACCACAACTTGAACAATGCGGAATCCACCCAAGATTCCACGTATCCCGGCTCGTGCCTCACAAGCCAAATGACCAAGAAACCTTCCCAAATAGGGAAGTAAACATATTTTACGATTTTGGGGAAGACCCCAATCACGAAGCAGTAGTTCGCGAAATCTTAAACCATGCGTGGGTTCACGATGAACTCTGGTTCAAGGTTAAATGGGAGCTAGGGGACACCACATGGGAACCCCTAGGAAATTGCAATGACCTCATCCACCTGGATGAGTACCTCACTTTACAAAATGTGGTGGGGGGAGTGACTTTAGGTGGTTTTGGTCTCGGGGTGGGTGCAGGCACCAGCGTGGGTGCGAGCACAGGTTGGGGTTGGGTCTGAGCTTGGCTCTCTATGATGGCCTGGAGCTCTTGGAATCGGGACAGCAGTTCGTCATACTGCTCTTCAGTCACCATGGTGGGAGAGGTGGGGGAGGTGGGGGAAATGAGGTTGAAGCCTTCTTCTGCTGTCAGGGACAGCTCCGAAAGCAGCGAAGTCCTGGTGCAAGGGACTCGGTGGGACAGATGTCGGCTGTGTGTAGCAGCGATCCTGTCATGGGGTGAGCATCCCCAACCACTTAGTCTGAAGTGGGAAGTTGAGAAGAAGGCTGCTTCTTCTGTTCCCACCCCAGGTGCTATTATATACATGTGGCTAGGGTCACGTGGGAGAAGCCATGTCATCTCCGCACACAGCTGCACCTCCCTGGGTGTCTCTGCAGGAGATCCCGGAGGTGGCTGCTCAGTAGGCAGGAGTGTGCGCGGCACATGCGGCGATCAGGGGGGTGGGGTTAGGTAAGTAGTGGTACATGGAGAAAAGGGAAATCGACCATAGAATAGAAATAGAGAGAAAGGGAAAGGAGGGACAGGGAGTGATAGTGGGGGAAGTGGAGTAGCGCAGTGCGGCGTGGGGTGCGGCATGGGGTCAGGCAGGTGTGCCCTGACATCATGCCACCTCCACCCTTCCATCCTTCTCCTACCTTATCTCCATCTGCTCCGATACTCACCTTGGACCAAACACCACTCCTCTCGCCACCCTCCTCCTCTTACCCCTCCTCTTACTCCTCACAACCCCTCCACCCTTCCATCACTCTCCCACCCTTCTCCCGTCTGCTCCGATACTCACCTTCTGTCAGGGCACACCCCACCTGACCCCGTGCCATGCTACCCTACTCCGCTATCACTCCCTGTTTCCCCTTTTCCCTTTTCTTCCTTCTTTCTATTTCTGTTCCATGGTCGACTTCCCTTTATCTATGTATCACTGCACACCCAACTGTCAGGGACGTGTCCGGGGTGGAGGGGGCCCGGATATAGTGCCCAGCAGAGGGACCCTCTCAGGGTGCGAAGCGAGCGTGCATGCTGGCAGGCCCAATGTGGGACAGCAGTCCCTGGCCACTTATACTGAAGTGGAAAAGGGGAATTATTATTGAAAGGGAAAACTATGCTAACTTACCTGAAGTGAAAAAGGTGAGAAGAAGGTTACTTCTTCGGTTCCCACTTCAGGTACATTTATGTACATGCGGCTTGAGTCACATGATGGGTGCCACGTCATCCTCAGAGACAGCTGCAGCCATCCAGGTGTCCCTGTGTCCCTGTGGGGGATCCCGAGGGCATCCGGTGCAGGTGTGCGTGCTGGGCACAGCGGGGAGCCATCTGGGGTGTCTGGGCCAGACGGGTCAATAGTACATTGATGCAAGGGAAAGTGGTCCATGTAAATAGAAGGAATAAACAGGAAGAGAATGGTGGGAAGAGTGAAATAAAGAGAAGGGGAGAAAGAGGGAAAGAAAGGGAGAGAGAAAGAGGGGGAAGGAGGAAAGAGAAGGATGGGCAGTGGGGTAGTGGGTGAGGTGTGGCCAGGTGGACCCGGTGGACCTGGGTCAGGCAGGTGTGCCCTGACACTAACCCTGCTCCCCCGATCGCTGCGCCCGCCACGCACATTCCTGCTCACAGAGCAGCACACCTCCGGGATCTCCCACGGAGATACCCAGGGAAGTGCGGCTGTGTGCGGAGATGACATGGCTCCTCCCATGTGACCCCAACTGCATGTATATAATAGTGCCTGGGGTGGGAATAGAAGAAGCAGCCTTCTTCTCAACTTCCCACTTCAGGCTAAGTGGTCAGGGATGCTCACCCCGCAACGGGACTGCCACTATGCATAGCCGGCATCTGTCCCATCGAGTCCCTTGCGCTGGGACCTCGCTGCTTTCGGAGCTGTCCCTGACACCTTCGGACCTGACACCTTTCCTCTCCTCCACTCCTCTCCCCATTCCTCTCTTCTCTCTCCTCCCTCTGACCCTCTTCTGTCGAACCTCTTCTGGGTTATGACCTTCCACCACTGTCCCTTACCCTGTACTCGGACACCACTCGTACCTTTGCTCCGAGATTCCATCTTAGTTCCAACCTCGGACTTTGACTCCACCTGTCAGGGCACACCTGCCTGACCCGGGTCCACCTGGACCCACCTGGCCACACCACACCCACTCCCCACTGCCCAACCCTCTCCCTCCTCCTTCCTCCCTCTCTTCCCCTTTCCTTTCTCTCTTTCTTCTCCTTTCTTTATCTCATTCCTCTCATCTTCCTTTTCTTGTTCATTTCCTTCTATCTACATGGACCACCTTCCTTTGTATCAATGTACTATTGACCCATCCGGCCCACACACCCCGGACAGCTTCCCGCTGTGCCCAGCATGCATGCATGCAGCAGACGCTCTTGGGATCCCCCACAGGGACACCCAGATGCCCATGGCTGTCTCCGAGGATAACGTGGCACTCGTCATGTGACTCAAGCCACATGTACATAAATGTACCTGAAGTGGGAACCGAAGAAGTCACCTTCTTCTCACATTCTCCACTTCAGTCTAAGTGGCCAGGGACTGCTGTCCCTTCCCGGACCTGCCAGTACACACACCCGGTTTGCACCCCGCAAGGGCCCTTCTGCCGGGCGATACATCCCGACCCCCTCTACCCCGGATGCATCCCTGACACCACCTCGGCTTAAGTCCATTGCATTGGTGACCTCATACTACGTAAACACCATTGCCAATATTCCTCGGACTTTCAACCCCACCTCCATAACCTCTGTAAGCTCTGTAAGCTCTGAGCTCCATGGATCATATTCAGCACTTTCACCATATGTAATGTATCTTTCACATTTTCCCCTCATCCTTATTTGGACTGCTGCTTCTCTCCATTCTAGCCAGTTAGTAATCATCCCCACTTCACCTCACCCTCCTGCCCCTCTGGGCTTTGCCCTCCCTATCTCCTTTTGGATGTACCTGTCATATCCGTGCATACCCGACCCCGACCCGACTTCCGGACCTCCACCCTCTTCACCTCCGGAGTCATAACCTACCGCTGCCGTTCCGATACTCACCTTCAGTCCTGGCAACACACCTCCTCCTTACCTCTCCGACCCTATCTCCGTCCGCTCCGATACTCACCTTCGGACCTGACTACTCTCCTTTCCGCCACTCCCTCTCCCTTACCTTTCCCCTCTCTCCCCCCTCTGTTACTCCTCCGCCACCCTTCCGCCAAGTTATGACCTTCCACCGCTGTCCCGTACTTCGCACTCGGACACCGCTCGTACCTTGCTCCGAGCCTCCGTCATAGTCCCTACCTCAGACTTTGACTCCACCTCGGTCTTAGTCCATTGCATTGGTGACCTCATACTACGTAAACACCATTGCCAATATCCCTCGGACTTTCAACCCCGCCTCCGTAACCTCCATAAGCTCCGCAACCCCCGAGCTTCGCGGATTGCCTTCGGCACTCTCTGTCAGAGACTGGATTTTGTCAGAGGCTGGATTATTGTCAGAGTCGGAGATTGTGGCAGAGGTCTGTTGGAGCGCGCGCACGGATATGCGGGCGGAAATATGCGGCGCGTCCGGAAGCGCTGTCCAAGGTTAGCAGAGTGGGATCGCGGCCTCAGCGACTCAGGTGGAGCGCTGTGCCCTGAGCTTGACGTTTGGGGGAGATCCCGTATTTACAAACTGACACTTACAGCGGACTTCAAACAAGACTTGCGGGCGGAGCGGACCTGTAGGAGGAGCATGGACTCCGTGAGCATGGACTCAGAGGGGGGGAAGCCCCCTTTGCAGAAGGAGAGACTCAGACCAGACAGGGGGGTACTCTAGTTGATTTCAGACTGGGGTCCCCGAAAGTATTTACAAGGTATATAAATAGGCAAGAGGGAATATAGAAAGGCCGGTCAGTCCGGCGCGGTCCGGCGCGGAGATAAGCGGGAATTGTCAAACTAAATAAGGACAAGAGCCCGGGAACTGGAAAGGAGGAACAGATCACTAAACAATAAGTGGCAAGAGTTATTGATGAATAACTGAATGAGATCAATAACCTAGTGCCAATAAAGAGGGGATCAAATGCCGATATTGGCAGGGAAGCAAACAATAAATGGCACTCGGCAAGGAATGAATGATAAGCTGCCAAGTGACAAATGGCCAGAGGAAAAGTGGAGGTCAGCGCGCGGCGCCGATACAAGTCCGCAAATAAGCGGGGTCGGTGCGGTGCCGACACAAGTCCGCGAACAGAAGTTGATCTGCCAGCACTGTCACACAAGGACAGCATGAAGGCCAACAGAGGTACAGAGGGGAGTGGGAGTGTTGACCTGACCAGAGGTGTCAAGGGCAACCAGAAGTGGCCAGAAGGTGCAGAGATGGGCAGAGGGTGCGGAGTGGGCAGAGGGTGCGGAGTGGATGGAAGCGGGGCATGGCTGTGACCACATAGCGGGAAGCGATGAGTGTGGTTCAGATGGAGACAAGGCAGGCGTGACTGAATGCTGGGAGCGCCAAGGGCTCAGGAACTGGAGGTAAGGTTGGAATACCGGCAGGGTCTAGGTTCTGATTATTGGCCAAGTCTCACGCAGTAAGGCAGGGGGCCAGACATGGGGTTGGGGGCTGGTTAGGATGGGTTTCGGGTCGGTGGATTCGCCTATCGGCATTGGTTCGCCGCTGACGGAGCCCCAGGATTTGTCGGTCGTGACACTCTCGCCGCTTGTAATGTATTTCTCGCGTTTTCCCCTCATCCCTATTTGGACTACTGCTTCTTCCTATTCTAGCCAGTTAGTCATCATCCCCACTTCCCCTCATCCTCCAGCCCCTCTGGGCCTCGCCCTCCCTACCTCCTTTCGGACGTATCACAGGTCCTGCCTTATGACCTTCGGTACCGCTCCGCTCCTTCTACCCTTTGTTCCCGTTCGGATGTCTTCGTTCCGATTCGGTTACCCTTTGTTCTCCTTGTGCTTTTGCCCCTTCCATTATATATATCGGCGCACATACTCGTTTTGGTTTAGTCCGAAATCGACCTGAAATGCCCCCTAGAGACTTCCTGCTCACCTACTGTGAAATTAAGGACCAAATGGACAAACAGCAATGGCACAGCGCTCCGCTTGAGTCGCTGAGGCCAAGGTCCCTCCACACTAAGTCTCCGATTCCACTCCGGAGTTGTCTGTTTCCGCCCGGATTCTAACAGTACCACAGGTTCTGACCTATGACCTTTGGTACCGCTCCACTTCCACCACCCCTTTGTTCCCATTTGGACATCTTCGTTCTGATTCGGACCCCCTTTGTTTCCCTTGTGCTTTTGTCTCCCTATTATATACAGGCACTTGTACATACTTGTTTTGGACCTTCAGTCTAAAATTGACCTGAAATGCCCCCTAGAGACTTCCTGCTTGCTGCCTCTGGAATTAAGGACCAAATGGACAAGCAGCAATGGCACAGCACTCCACTTGAGTCGCTGAGGCCAAGGTCCCTCCTTGCTAAGTCTCCAGTTCCCCTCCGGAATTGTCCACCCTCGCCCAGTTCTAACACCGACATCAATTTTCGTTTCCCACTTCAAAAATAATCTAAAAAACAAATGGATTTGAACCCATTCCCTACTACCATGGCCTCTAAAGTGTGCACCTGCTGTCAACGTTCTAAGCCTCTTGAGTTTTTTGGCACCAACAAAAATGGTGTTCTGAGCTGCTGCACCTCATGTTCCAGTACTGACCAGGACCGATGCACACACAGCAAAGATGCTGCTCACATTGCTGCCCTTAGTGCTGAAGAAATCCATGTTGCTAGCACTATAGACTTATGTCATGAATCCAACTAATGTAAACCAGGTGACTGGATGAATGACATAAAATGGACAAGCCTGGTATTGAACCCAGGACCTCTAGCATGCATCCATACACTACTCGCCCATTATGCCAGGGAGGTTACTCCATCCCTGATGGTTATACCAACAAGTGTGGCTGTTTCTCTTGATGAATTCAGCACAACTCTCAGACCACTGCCAGAGGCGGTGGGCTGCTGAGTACCTCAGCACCCTATGGGCAAGCTACCCTGCAGGGAAGTGTCCACATGCTATACGAGACTGCTGAACTCAACGAGTTCGGCAAAGTCGAAGCCCCAGTCGATGTAACATTTGACCCCAACTTCCCCATGAGGAGAATAGCAGGGTCAGAAGTGGTGCACGACGCTGCATACGCTTGGTGGACAAGCGTGAGTGGGAAAGAATTTGTACACTGGTACGAACAGGCTGAAGCCACCTTCAAAAGCGGCAAGGTACACAGAACCCTTCGTGATAAAGCGAAGGAAACCGAGAAATACTTCTTGGGACTCCCGAGTATTGCAAGACTCATGGAGGAGTATAATTCCCCGGAGAATAAGGGAAAAATCTCTTGGGAAAGCCTAGGCAAAGCTGCCTATCTAAAGTCCCAGTTCAAACCACTCAGGACTCCTGAGGAACGTGCCACAAGAACTGCGGAACGGGAAGCGAAAGCTTCCAAATACCAGGAAAGGGATGCAAGTCTCCGCACTGGACAACCAGCCCAATGACCACCCTTCCCCATGGGAAGAACGGTAGACCTACCATACTCCACACCTGAGCCAAGTAGCTCAGGAACACAACAACTGTCAGGGGACGGACCCCGGGTCCCCATGACCCCTCTCTACAGTCCACAGTCTGGCCTGTAAACACAGCCCATCTCAGGGCATAGCTACTGTGGGTAAGAAAGTGAGAAGAAGGTTAACTTCTCACTTTCCCACAGTGGCCCAATATGGCGACAACTTCCGGGGATACCCGGAAGTCACATGAGGTGAGATCCGGGGTCGGATCATGCGGTGCGCAGAGCATGCAGCAGAGGAAGTGCGCAGGAAGTGGAGCGGGTCCGGACACGGGTCCGGGTCCGGGCTAAGTCAGGGTATGTGCCCTGACAACAACCCGCTCCCACCCAGGGAGCACCCACTTCATTGAGCCCACAGCCCGACAATGTAGCCCAGGCTACATCATCGCATCCAACGCAGCAATTGGATGTCCAGATGAACAACCTGGAGGAAAACCCTCCTCCGGGGCAATGACTCCACCCTTGAGAAAAGGGGAAAGTGACACGGTAATACGCCATCGAGGTGCCCGTGAAAACACCTTCCCCCAACTCGAGGCCCCACACACAATACTGTATGTGAGGAACCGCAAGTAACAATTGCGGAAATCTCCACTCTGCCAAAAGACCCACATCCACCACCGCTCGTGTGTAAACACCACTTACACACGAACCCTCACGGAACAAGTGAGGAACACCAAAGACATACAACCTTTGGGTCGAAATTCATTTTCGACAAACTCCACTATCTTTCTCCCTGCAATACCCATGTATTGCTGTTCATTTCAAAGTAACGGCCCACACTCATTTACTTCTCAAACCTTTCCCTCTCTCCTTCACCGACATGTACAAAATCGCCCACTTTAAAGTGGCGACAACAAAAACACTCATTGACAATTCCAAACTCAATGTAAATCAATTATTAAAAATTTGTTTTATTTCACTATCAACCTTGTATGCGTCGCAAATGCAATGCAAGGGGGGAGAATGTCAGGGCAATAGCCCCAAACCCCGAGTCATATGTAAATTAGATACATATAATCACGTGGGTAAGCGGGAACCTCCGGGTAACTGTCATATCCGTGCATACCCGACCCTGACCCAACTTCCGGACCTCCACCCTCTTCACCTCCGGAGTCATAACCTACCGCTGCCGTTCCGATACTCACCTTCGGTCCTGGCAACACACCTCCTTCTTACCCCCCCACACCTCCTCCTACTCCGCTCCCCCTCCGCAACACCTCCACCCTCCCGTCATCCTCCTACGCTTCCCCTGTCCGCTCCGATACTCACCTTCGGACCTGACAACACACCTCTCCGCCACTCCTTCCCCCTTACCTTTCCCCTCTCTCCTCCCTCTGGTACTCCTCTGCCACCCTTCCGCCAAGTTACGACCTTCCGCCGCTGTCCTGTACTTCCTACTCGGACACCGCTTGTACCTTCGCTCCGAGCCTCCATCATAGTCCCGACCTCGGACTTTGACTCCACCTCGGTCTTAGTCCATTGCATTGGTGACCTCATACTACGTAAACACCATTGCCAATATCCCTCAGACTTTCAACCCCGCCTCCGTAACCTCTGTAAGCTCCGCAACTCCCAAGCTTCGCGGACTGCCTTCGGCACTTTCACTGCTTGTAATGTATCTCTCGCGTTTACCCCTCATCCCTATTTGGACTACTGCTTCTTCCCATTCTAGCCAGTTAGTCATCATCCCCACTTCTCCTCATCCTCCTGCCCCTCTGGGCCTCGCCCTCCCTACCTCCTTTCGGACGTATCACAGGTCCTACCTTATGACCTTCGGTACCGCTCCGCTTCCTCTACCCTTTGTTCCCATTTGGACGTCTTCGTTCCGATTCGGTTCCCCTTTGTTTCCTTGTGCTTTTGCCCCCTCCATTATATATATCGGCGCTTGTACATACTCGTTTTGGTTCAGTCTGAAATCGACCTGAAATGCCCCCTAGAGACTTCCTGCTCACCTACTGTGAAATTAAGGACCAAATGGACAAACAGCAATGGCACAGCGCTCCGCTTGAGTCGCTGAGGCCAAGGTCCCTCCATGCTAAGTCTCCGATTCCACTCCGGAGTCGTCTGTATCAGCCCCATTCTAACAGTAACTGCTTACACACCACCGTAAAATACACATTCTTGTATCACTTATGGCTTTGTGTGCTGAGCTACCCAAAGACCTCACACCTAGCCCACACCCGCACTCGCACCCACATCCACATGCACACCCAGCCATTGCACCCCCTGCATGCGCCCTGTGCCAGACGCTGTAAGGGGGCAAGGGATCTACCACCCTAACGAGAAATAGAGGGGGCCACAGAGTTGGGAATGCTCAAGGGAGGTTTGGATGATGTCAGGGCACAAGCCCTGGGCCCCCATTACATGGAGTCCCGTTGTAGATTAGTGTCATGTGACAGGTGACGGGTTAAAACCTATCGCTTATCACCCCGTAATACCCACACCTTTGTGACACTTACAGCCTGGTGACCTGAGCGAGCCCCACAGACCTCACACTTTTTTAAGTGCATGAGGTGTGATTAAAACTAATCTACACATCTATTTTTACATCTGTTCCAGGGACGGCACCTGACATGGCACTGTCATACCCCCAAACAGGGAAGCTGTCATATCCATACAATTCCGACCTCCGCTCCGGGCTCCCAGAACTCCGAACTCCGACTTCCGGAGTCCTACTTCCCTTCTGTCACCTTCTCCTTGCCGACTCCCAAGAGGTTATCCCACCTCCGGCTCGGACACCACCTTCAGTCCGACTCCGGAACATTCCGGGTCCGACCCCAACCTCAACACCTTCCAGATGAGTACGCAAAACCTATGCTCCCGACTCCGGACCTCCACTCCGGAATCCCGTTCGCGTCTCTGTCTCCGGAACCTCCGGTCTTAGCCCCGACCTCGGACTTTGACCCCACCTCCGCTTATACCCATTGTATTGGTTAGCTCATTCCATTTAATTATGTTTGCCAATATTCCGGAGTTTAACTTCCGAGTTCGGACTTTCCGGACTTACATCGGACCTTGCAACTATTGCATTGCTCCATTCAGTTCCGCCATTCTCCCTCATTCCTATTTGGGCTGCTGCTTCCTTTCTATTCAGTCAGCTAGCCATTCCCCACTCCCAACCTCCTTCCTTCCTCCTTGGGCCATGGCCCTTCATTCCTCCTTTGAGAAACACCATTGAGTCAAACCCTTGACCCTCAGTGTTGTTCCCCTTTCCATCTCCCTTTGTCTCCTTTCGTCCTACCCTCGCTCCTTTTGATTCCGGACCCCTCCTTATATACAATGTACATAGTAACTTGTAACCTCAGTCCAAAATCGACATGAATTCCCCCCAAGAGACTTTCCCTCTGCTAGATCCGAAATTAGGGACCCCTAGGACAACCAGCAATGGCACAGCGCTCCGCCTGAGTCGCTGAGGCTGAGGTCCTTCCACGCTAAGTCTCCGATTCCACTCCGGAGTCGTCCGAATCCGCCGGTTCTAACAGAAGCTCACATCTGCAGCGAGAACAAAGGGTGGCTTTGTTAAAAAGCCACAATCTCCCAATTTGGGAGATAACCTAAACACTGCGTCATCGGATGATGACGAAGACCTGCCACATATTGGTAGGACCTCAGGGACAAACCCTGAGGATCCCAAAAACTTACATGGGGTACATGCGGGGAACAATACCCTTAGAACCCCATGTGCCAACATGATCTCTCCTAGAAAGAGAGAGTTCTCACCACTGGGTGAGGAGGCAAACATGTGCACACGTAAGCACGCAGCTGCCACACTAACAGCCTTAAGGGCTGGGTCAGACACGCCAAAAGAAGTCCCTGAGCCCCACTATCCTCAGGGAACCTCTCACTTGGTGCAAGACACTGACAAAAACAGCAGTAACTCCTGCTGGCACAGGGGGCCGTTTGTGGCCCCAAGCAATGTGGAAAAATTGTCCACATCGTCTCGTGTCACCCGCATGACATCCGGCTTGCAACATTGCAGCAAGCCGGTTCACTCCCAAGTCTATTTGACTGGGAGTTACACAAAACCATCAAACGATCACTCCCACTGGCACAGGGAGCTGTTTCTGATCGCAAAAAATGTGGAAAAATCTTTCACATGTCCAGCATCGTCTCGCATTAAACGCGAGACGTCCAGATTGAAATATAGCAGCAATCTGGTTCACTCCCCAGTCGATGCGACTGGAAGTTGTCATAAACAACCAAATGACCACTCCTGCTGGCGCAGGGAGCCGTTTGGAGTTCCAAAAAATGTGGAAAAACCGTCCACATCTACGGAATCGTCTCGCGTCAGCCACGAGACGTCCAGCTTGCGATATAGCAGCAAGCCGGTTCACTCCCCAGTCTATGCAATGGGTAGTTGTGCAAATCGATCAAACTACAACTCCTGCCAGCACAGGGAGCCATTTGTGATCGCAAAAAATGTGAAAAAAACTTCCACATTGTCTACATCGTCTCACATTAACTGTGAGACATCCAGCCCGCAAAATCGCAGCATGCTGGTTCACTCCCCAGTCTATGTGACTGGGAATCGTGCAAAACAATCGAACAACAACTCCTGCTTGCACAGGGAGCCATCTTTGATTGCAAAAAATGTGGAAAAAACCTCCACATCGTCGTTACCGTCTTGCAACTATAGTGAGACATCCAGCTCGCCGCCTAGGCGTGAGCCGGATCAAACCCCAGTCTATAAGACTGGGAATCATCAAAAACCCTCATGGGACGACCCCCGCTTGTGCAGGGAGCCAGTCCTGAGTGGAGGAAATGTGGAAAAAACTTCCACACCACCGACACCATCTCACAACCACTGTGAGACACTCAGCGCTCTGTCTGAGAACGAGTGCACACACTCCAACATGGATACAAAGGCCATGTCATCCAGATTGACACAGACTCACAGGTTGAGCTCACTTCCGGACTGTCCTCAGATGGCCTCGGACCCAGCGTGGACACAGCAAAGGGACCAGGTGCAGGAGGATGGGGAAGCTCCCCGAAGTCGATTGTCTGAGAAACTTCTGGACTTTTTCCAGGTCCCATCCGAATGGAGGACAGGAAGTGATGAAGAACTCCTTCTCAGGCTAAAGGCCCGAGAAATAATAGGAGAAAAGGTCAAGGGCAGATGCTCAGAGAGCACAGAGGCTCAGGGGAAGCCACTGCTGCCAAGGCCGAACCCGAAACTTTTGCCAAAAAAAGCGAAGTCACCAACTTCAGATGAGGTCACCGAAGTCTGTAGGAGTGCAATGTGGCAGAAGAAGGAGCCTAGTAAGGAGAACCCACAAATGAACGGGCAACCATCAACACCAGGCCCCATCTTAGGCGATAAATGGCCCTCCTCGGTCACTTCACCCAGGCAAGTAACCTTCCGAAAAACCCCTCCAGTAATGCTGGAGAGAACCAAACAAACCCTCGTGAAAACTTCACAAGGAAAACTTCCAGCAAAACATTGCTGGAGGATAACGGGCACCTCGAAAGATGGTACCACAAGGCCACACGGATGGCCGAACTTCTAACTTTCACCCCACACATAGACAGGGTGAAGTGGGACTGGTCAAATAACGGTCCTACTCAACTCCCTGACATGAAGTGGTCAGGCGAAAACGATACAGAAATTTTCTGGCAGTGGTACACCACACTGCTAGGATTCCTCACATCACGAGGATATAGAGGTGCACACTATGATGAAATCCATCTGGATTGTCTCATTGGTGGATTGGCAGAGCCTGCACTCTCACACGGACTAAAATTCCGTGAAGAAGCCCTCCTTAGAGATAAAGGGGGGAAATTTCTTGAAGTCCTTGATACGCTAATGAGGACATATATCAAGGAGCCCACCACATTGAAGGTGACGGAAAAATACTGCAATGTAAAGTACAATGCAGGAAAAGAACCCAGACAGTCCTACCCAGAACCATCGCTTAATGCTTGGTTTCTGGAAAACATCCTCCCTGAATGCAAGGAGGAAATAATCAGAATGGGATTCTCCTCTTTTGAGGAGATGTTCAGAACAACATCTCGCATGGACGAGATGAAAAACAGGCTGAGGATAGCTCCAGCCTACAGGCCAGAATGCTATGCCAGACCTGAAACCACCGCAACCACAAATTGCGAAAAGCCCAACCAGGTGGGAAAGGAGAAACACGCAGAGGCAAGAGCCAATGTGCAAGACCCTAAACCCAAATGGAAAGGCGAATCCTCCCTGAAGCAGTCAGGGAACACCGACCAAAGGCCGGTACAAGTATGCAATAATCGCGGAATACCAGAGCGGGCAAAGAGCCACCCTGAGCACCAGTTAGTAGGAGACAGAAACCCAAGGCACAGGATTGCCAGGGAAGTCGACTACAAAACAGAAGGTGAAGTTGGAGACGACTCTGATGAAGAAGAACCGGAGAATATCTCTGGTGATTTCGAAGTGGAGGACACCTCCAATGACTTTGAACCAGAGGACCCAAACAAGGGACCTCACTACTTGCCCAAAAGAAAGGGCGAGGACATCAGTGTTGGGACCACAATAATGGCCCCAAGATCTGACATCATTGAAAACAATGACGAAAAATGGCGATAAGCCAGACCAAAAAAAGAACTACCAACTCTTTGGTGACGACACTAAAGAGGGATTCCCCTGAGGAAAGTCACTCAGAAGACAACACCCCCGAGGAAAAAACCTCGGAGGGAGACCCACTGAAGGAGGACCCTTCGGAAGAAACCACCCCGGAGTCTCCAGAAGAAGACGAGCTCTGGGTGGAGTTTATACTCGGCTGGCTAGCGGCCACAATCCACCCTCTCCCCAGTAGAAATACTGGGCTGCATCACACACAATTGGCCGACAAGGCCAATCAGCCCTCCTCGTACTTGAAGGAGGACCAAGAATTGGCAGATAAGATCAAGTAGAGATCCTAACTCCCACTTGTGCAGACAACCCAGTCCGCACAATCTTGCCGCCAACTATTGGCAGCCTTCCTCTCATACCGAGAGGTTTTCGAAGGTCTACCCGACCATCAACCTATAGTAATATGCTATAGTTTTAACTCCTCAGACTGAGGAGACTCCACATGTCTGGAAGCGCTCCAGGCCCTCATTTTTTTTCCTTTCTTCTCTGGCTCTTTCGTTGGGAAGGCCATAAACACGGTGAATGAGAAAGTCACCGATGCTTTGGTAGAAACACCAAAGAAAGAAACAAGCCAGTCCTAGCTCAGAAGAACTGGAACTCCCAAATAAATACCATCTGGAAGGCAATTGCTTGAGGAACCAAACTCCTTGAACTCGCAAACAGGGATAAAGCCGAATAACTCGGCCCAACCTATGTGATACTCATTTTAAATCCATTTTAATTGTAAATTTGCTCTGTTTCGAGCAATACAACCTTTGTACTAATTCCCAAAGTCCTAATGCCCCTACAGCATTGGTTTCTCTGACTTTGGTCCTCTATTCCATCTCCTTCATGTCGCAAGTGTGTGACATTGAATTGCGTCGCAGAGCGTGACATTTAGATGCGTCACAGTGCGTGACAGAAATTCCTGTCATGCCTTGTTACATGCTCCTGACCGAGTAACTTCGGGTAAAGCCGAGCAACTCAGCTTAAGCCACCTGACATTCAACATGGTGTCGAATCGAAAGGGCAACTGCGTGGTCTCAGGTTTAACCCCACTTATTAATGGCAGGGAAAAACTCGGATAAACATCCGAGGGATAACAATAGGGGAGAAAACATCCCCAATACAATTCCTTGATAGGGGAATTCAGTTTGCTTCCGGTGCCAGCCTGAGACCTCCAGCTGACCACAAATGCAAACAGATCAAACTGGCATTAGAAGACCAGTTGTAAGGAGTCATCATAGGCATCATGCCTATGAACTCGAGATACTCTTGAGACCAAACAACCTAGAGGAAGCTCTAGGGGGGAGTACCCAAACCTGTGAAGTAAACACATCCCAACAGACTTGGGATATGATTCCATCAAAGGAATTGTCCACAGGCAGACACAACAACGTCCACCTGATCCCACTCAACCATGAATGCATTAGAACTAGCATTCATGTTTCTTGCGAAGTTGTATGACTTTGTTAGACACTGGTCCGGGGTCGCCACCGAGGGTCGCCATTGCAGGCTGCTATAGGCCGCAATGGCCGTGATGCCGTGAACAAGGCCCAGGGGTAGGGCATTTGGCCTCAGCAACTCTAAAGGGAGTGCTGTGCCCCCTAGCTGTCTCTTGGCCCTCATTTCAGACTCACTGGGGTTGCCTTGTTGGGATCAGGACTTAGGGGTCATGGTCACATTGATATTAGAGCTAAGGTACAATAAAGTATCATACAGGATATATATAGGAGGAAGAAATGAATGGAAGCGGACCCGGGCCGGAGGCCGAAGGGTCCGGAAGCAAACAAGAATAAGGAGCGGGGTTGGCCGCATAGCGGCCGGCAATGACCGAGGGTCAAAACAAACAATAACAGATAAATAAAGGAAAGAGCGTAGGGCCGCGATAGCGGCGATGGTATCGTAGCGGTGCTGGACTCGGAGTTGGGCCGGAGTCGGGCATGGGGATGATAGCGGCCCTGTAGGGGCCAAGTGGGTGGGGTAGGGGAGTTGCACTGGGCATGGTGCCGGAGGCAGACTCAGGGTGGGGAGGTTGGTGCAGCAGCAGGGGAGTCGGCCAAGTGTAGGGGAGCCTAGGGGCAAGTGGGGAAGTGAGCAGGGAGTCCTCAGGGAGGATAGGGCTGAGGTTGGGGCTCGCGCTCATGCTCGCATAGCGGTAACGGGCTCGGGCGGCATCAGGACGGGCGGCTAATGGGCCGGAATGCACGGCCGTGACAGACTTCACAGATTACCACACTCGATCGCATCAGATCGAGATTCAAAATTCACGACAGAAAGTAGTACAGATACTACATGCAATGGTCAGACCAGATCAATGCAACAGGGCAGCAAAGCTGTCGATGGCAGAATTCACAATCAATGCGAGCTTGAACACATCGACAGGATTTTCCCCGTTCGAATTAATCTATGGCCATATGCCAAAGATGTGCCTAACAGCACCACTCTCGGACTACCCAGGAGTAAATGACTTCGCCCAAAAAGTGAAGGAAAACCTCATGGCAGCACACGACGCGATAATACACAATCGCGCTGCCCAAACAATCCAGGCGAATAAGAAAGACGCCCGGACCTGCCTTTGAGAAAAGGCAAGCTTGCATACTTATCCACGGATAAGTTGAACCTACCCAAAGGAAGGGCAGGCAAACTAAAGCCCTTATACCTAGGGCCTTACGAAATTCTGGAAACATTTCCAGAGATGTCAAACTATGTCCTCAAGTTTCCACCACAACTTGAACAATGCGGAATCCACCCAAGATTCCACGTATCCCAGCTCGTACCTCATGAGCCGAATGACCAAGAAATCTTCCCAAATAGGGAAGTAAACATATTCTACGATTTGGGGAAGACCCTGATCGCGAAGCAGTAGTTCACGAAATCTTAAACCATGCGTGGATTCACAACGAACTCTGGTTTAAGGCCAAATGGGAGCTAGGGGACACCACATGGGAACCCATAGTAAATCGTGATGACCTTGCCCACCTGGACGAGTACCTCACATTACAAAATGTGAGGGAACCGGAAAATCTCCCGATCTAAGAAGATACGGAACTTTCGGCATCACTATGCCCCCAAAAAACGGAGGCGGAAAAAGTGAAGCTGAAGAGCGATCACCCACAGCCAAGAGTGCAGGAAGATTCCGGGCGAGCAACTCACCCGGACAGCCACACCATGGGCTAGACATCACATGGGCTAGGTGAGTAACTCGCCTAGACCCCAGGCTCACGTGTAAAACCATATGCAGTACAAACTGCACCGATGGCACAACAAGCGCCACTCCAGGGGCAGCAATTGCCGCTGAAGCCCCAGGTATACTCCCCAGGGAACTTCCCTGGCCAAATCACTCCCTGGATCGGCCAATTTGGCCCAGATCTGACAACCCAGCCAAACATAGGCTGGGAATCAGCTATTGCATCAGCAGTAGCTGCCCAGACAGGTCAACTTCATCAGGAGTTGAAAGAGATAAAGTCCTTCGTAGGAGGGAGATGAGGGAGCGACAGCGGCTCCTTGCCCAGGCCGTCCAAACAGGCACGGTCTGACAACTCAAGGGTGTCAGATGATGCCTGCGATAATTGCGCCCATTGGAGGCATGAATACAATAGGGCATGCAGAGACGCTTCGGCATCTTTGCCTCTCTGAAAGACACAGAGAGAGAAGTCGACCTCCAGAAGAGGGAGATCAAGTTGTTAAAACGCGAGCTTGAAGAGGCACGCGTACTGGCAGACCTCGCTGCCAAACCCATTATGATGGGGGCCTCCCAGGTCAGGGGGAGGGGATACGGTTCCGGGCCTCATGAGGCGCGACCCCATATGGGGACTAGCGCACCAAGGGGCGGGGCACCGACTATCCCGCCACCCCATGGGCAGGCGACCCTGTCCAGGTTGCATAAGGGCCCGCCCTCAGGAGGGCAAACCCATGTTGAGGGGAGATGGGAAGACGGTAGGCAGCCGATGACAGACCCCCAAAAGGGGACCACTACCAGAGGCAGCGGGCCGCCAAGGACCATGACACCCTATGGGCAAGCCACCCTACAGGGAAGTGTCCACATGCTTTTCGAGATGGCCAAAGCCAACAAATTCTCAGCCCAACCCAAGCTGAGAGCAAGCTATCACCCCCGGTGATAGTGGACAACACAAGCCAACTCCGAAAGGAGTTGGATGAGACAGAATCCCTCATGAAAGGGAAACAAGAGAGCGAGACAAGCTCCTCACTCAGGCCATCCAAATAGAGACGACCTGATTACTCAGAGGTGCCAAGAAATGCCTATGAGAACCGTGCCACCCAGAGGCAGGAGTACAAGATTTGCATAGAAGTGCGAAAGATTACCTCTCTCCAAAAATGAAGAGAAACCGATTTCCAGAAATCGAGGAACTTGAATGTGAGCCTGAGCTCACTTGCACATGGGCAGAATCCCACTGCCAAGTCCAACATGATGGGGCCTCCCAGGTTAAGGGGAGGAGATGTGATATTGGGTCTCAGAAAGTGTAACCCAGACAGGGACTAACACAACTGGGATGGGATACCACAATTCTCGCTACCCTGTGGGTAGGTGACCCTGTCCGGACTGCAGAGTGGTGCTCCAACAAGAGCACAGACCCAGGTTGAGGGGAGGAAGGAAGGCAGTAGGCAGCCAATAGCAAACCCCAGGCTGGGACCACTGCTAGAGGCAGTGGGCTGTCAAGTACTTCGACACCCTATGGGCAAGTAACCTTGGTGGGAGGCATCCAATGCAACAGGGAACCATTCAACCGAGATAAGATAAATCTCGGTCCAAAAATCCTCACGAACACTGGGGAACACAGCATGGGAGCTGTGGCAAGAGGCAACAGCCTCCAAACAGCACCGGAACAAAGTTCCGGGGACTCATGCTGGCCATGAAGTCGAACAATCATTTGCTCCCAAACCAGGAGCAACTAGTACTCTGTCAAGCTCCGCACTTGGCAAGGTGGCTCTAACCACAGAAAACCATCCAGCTAAACAGCCAGATGAACAAACGAAAATCCAGAGCACAAATTTCTCTGGTAAAGTGGAAACCACTCCACTCTTGCGAAAATGCAAGAATCCGCACACAAAACAGTATGCGAAGCACTGTAAACAATATTTTACAGACCTAAATTATCAATTTGGGGAGGAAACACAGGCCGAAGATGCAAAACATCTTTGGAGAATTTCCCATTGGGAAACCCGATATTTTAAGGACTTCATATATACTTATCCCTATGTATAACACTGCCCACTTTAAAAGATGTTCACTCCTTTTCCTTTTCAACTTGATGTACAATGTTGCCCACTTTAAAGTGGCAAACACATTCCTTATTCATTATTCCTTTTAAGCTTAAACTTTCCTTTTCTTTTTATCTTGTATGCATCGCAACTGCAATGCAAGGGGGGAGAGTGTCAGGGCACAAGCCCTGGGCCCCCATTACATGTAGTCCCGTTGTAGATTAGTGTCACGTGACAGGCGACGGGTTAAAACCTATCGCTTATCACCCCGTAATGGGCCTCGACGATGGATGTCAGTCGAGGGGGAGTTCTGCTACCACAGCGAACACCCGGCACGGGCCTAAACCTTCACGCGGTGCCCCTGTTTAAAACTAATTAGGCCTCTAACATCTGAAGGGAGGATGACGTGGCCACCGTGGTAATGCCAATCAACCGCAACCCCGTAAGCCCAGAGCCGCACTGGCTGGAGAGATGCAAGAGTGCGGGTGCATGTCCCGCCGTCAAGCCAACCCTTCCTTTTGCTTCTCACCACTACCTTTTTGGGATGATGAGCGCGATAGTGGCAACGCCAATGGTGACCTCCGTAAGCCCAGACGGGACTGGCCAGAGGACTGTGGGTTCAAGTCCCACCATCACCCCAACCCTTCCTTCTTTTTCTCTTCTCCACTACCTTTTGGGTTGGTGAGGTGCAATAGTGGTAGCGCCAATGGTAGCCTCCATAAGTCCATGGGCAGGCCGGAGGAGTGCAGGTTCAAGTCCTGCCATCACCCCAACACCCTTCCGATCCATCTTTCTCTCCACTACCTCTTAGTGACGAGGCGCGATAGTGGTAGCGCCAACGATAGCCCCATATGCCGACAAAAAGTTGACTGCAAGGAATGCAGGTTCGAGTCCTGCCGTCACCCCAACACTTTCATTTCTCTCCACTACCCCTTCTACCAAAGGCCTATCTGCCACATGCCTTTATTCAACAAGCATGAGCAAGATGCCACCAACACCCATCGCCTTTCGCTGCCACTGGAACATTCACCAGCCTAGTGACATAAACCCATGAAAGCACCCTCCAACTCACCCACCCGCAAGAACCGCGCACTCAAACATTGACTTAACCATAGGCACACAGCAGCAAAACATGCGACCCCAACACTGGGGGTCGTGTGTCCTTTTCTTTGGCTCTATACAACCTCTTCCCACCTCCATTCTCCCTCACCCGTTGTTCAATCTCAGTGCAGGGGTCGCATGCCCCTTTATGTGTTATTGCTTCATCTCACTTTATTCTCCTTCACACCATTGATTACTCGATGTCTCATACTTCCTAGGTCACACAAATTCCTTTCTTCACATCCTTATGTTCTCCAAACTTTTTTCACCCGAGTCACTATAGTACGGCATATGCTGATAGGCACGGTTACGTACTTTAAAATGAATACATCCATCCATCCATCCATCCATCCATCACCCCGTAATACCCACACCTTTGTGACACTTACGGCCTGGTGACCTGAGCGAGCCCCACAGACCTCACAGATGATGAGGAGGGGGAAGGAGAAATGGTCCGGTGCTATATGATAAGAATGATAAACTCGTAAATCTCACTGATAATCAAACTGATGGGAACTCTGTCCCTGCACTATGTCTTGAGCCTCTTTGGCTTCGTATTCGCCGCTCTGGGCGCTAGTAACATCTGCTAAAACTTCATGTTCTTGTTGGGGAGCACCTCTCTCTGTTTTGGGGGAGTCCCCTTTGTAAATACAGGGAAGAGGCAGTTATAAATATGAAAAAAGTATCTGTGGAAATCCGAATATTCCGACGGGTTTAGGACGGCAACAGATCCACAAGGAACACTCAAGAAAAAAGTAATATCAAAGCAATATTGATGTTGTTAAGGAAATAAAGAAACATGGCGATCGCCTCAACCGCTGAACCAAATACGTCACTCGTAACATTGTTCGACTTATGTTGACAAGGGCTTCCCAACGATACCAAATTCGTCCAGATCGGTGGAGAATTGATGGAGATACAGAGGAAGCAGTGGAATATGCGGGTGACAGTTACCCAATTTGGAAACTGATGGTTGTCCGTGGTCAGGAATGGCTTGAAAAAAATTGGAAGAAATATGAAAAACGTGGAAGGGATATATGGAACAGTGGTAGATGTGTTTTGGGAGTGGGGTGCTTGACATGGGTGGTAGAATCGTGATAATCGGCTCGTTTGTGTGGTACTGGCTGTGCCCACCTACAACGCTCCATGCAGCCAGATGCCCCGGGCCTGTCATGACCCGGCGTTCCCCGGGGCCAGACGACCTCCTCCCTGACCCTCTCCCATGCCCGAACACTCCCCGCACACTCCGCTTGCCGCCCATCGCCGTCTAACCACTTCCCGCCACCTCTCCACAACCCCCCTCTTGATTGTCGTTGAACGACCTAGCGCTGCAGAGCGCTGCGCCCTGTTGTCCCATGTTTTGCCGCACCTTGTTACCTCGCAGCGAAGGTCACGCTTGACCTTCGTTGTCTTGAACACGTGCTCTTTGTTTGTTTTCCTCCTTCTTTTCTCCGCCCGCAATCTCCGCGAGATCTGGCAACTTATTCCCTATTCAGTTTCCTAGCGCTTATATACAGCTTGTAACTAATGCTTGTACTGTAGTTCGAAATCAACTAGAATTACCCCCTAAAGCTTACCTCTGTCCCGTGAGACCTCCGACCTTCTAAGTATCGGGACCACGTCGAGAACGAGGCGCAACGCTCCTCCTAGAGTCATTGAAGCCGAAATCCTGGCTCACTCGCCTAAGTAGCCTCGGCCTCGAGATCGGTGGGGTTTATCCCTCACTAAAGCTCGGTCGGGTGTAGGACGCCTTTACCACTAGCGGGCAATGCTCGTTCACCTACGGCTACCCTCAGCGAACCTTCGCACGGTTCTGACAGGGCCCCGGGTCTCAGGCCTCATGTGACTTCCGGATATCTCCGGAAGTTTTCGATTATATTGGACCACTGTGGGAAGGTGAGAAGTTAGCTTCCTTCTCACCTTCTTACCCACAGCAGGCAAGTGTCAGGGCACACACCCTGACTAGCCTGGACCCGGACCCGTGTCCGGACCCGCTTCCACCCGCTGCACTTCCCACATGCGTGCACGCTCCATGCACCGCATGCTCCGGGCCCGGTTCCTACTCCTTCATGTGACTTCCGGGTATCCCCGGAAGTTTTCCTGATATGGTGGCCACTGTGGGAAGATGAGAAGTTAGCTTCCTTCTCATCTTCTTACCCACAGTAGAGTTGTGCCCTGGACAGGGCTGGTTACACCACAGACTGTGGACCATAGGGGAGGGTCATGGGGACCCGGGAGTCGTCCCCTGACAGCAAGTTGTACATTACTTGCCTCTTGTTCTATTACACCTTCTTACCCACAGCAGTGTGCCCTGGACAGGGCTGTGTCCCTTTAGGTTGTGGGCCATGGGGGGGGGGGGGGGTCACAGGGACCTGTCAGACGTCCCCTGACACAAACACTGTACCCCTGCTGCTTTTGAATCAGCAAAAGTAGGCTTCCAGATCTCTCTGTAGCAGTACTTAGTGTACCCCCAATACTATTAAGCTAGCAGTCAATAAGGCAGAGGTTCATAAATCTGGGATGGACTCACCACTCACAATGGAACTTTGGCAAAAAGATGCAAAGATGGCCAGCCTTGACAATCAGTTTCTCAAGCATTGACACCTGATTTGAAAAATCGGATTGTCGGCTGTGGATGCATGCAAGACAACAGTCTGTGTTCTCAATAGGACAGACAGGCTTACATTTTGCCTTTTTCCCTTGAATTTCAAAGCCACATTCCAAGAGCATGGCTTCCAAACCCTTTGGTTCCCCATCCTCAGTTAAGAGTGACTGTGGTTGTCCACACATAGAGACTTTAGGGACACTTTCATCATTTGGGATTGTGGTTATCAGCCCTTGTCTTCACTGTTTGCCTCCATTTGAGCGATTCATGTCAGATGCATTCAAAGCATCAGGACCAAGAGATGCATGTGCTGATGATTGATCAAAAATAAAAAGGCCTTGGCACCCGGATAAGCACGTTCAAATATTGGTATTGCTTTTGTCCTAAAAGCTGCTTTGTGTCCCACC
The DNA here is from genome assembly GCF_015039405.1 of Cantharellus anzutake. Taxonomy (NCBI): domain Eukaryota; kingdom Fungi; phylum Basidiomycota; class Agaricomycetes; order Cantharellales; family Hydnaceae; genus Cantharellus; species Cantharellus anzutake. The sequence continues at coordinate 265,250 of NW_024067024.1, read as the reverse complement.
AAGGGTCACCACTAGCACATGGATAAATGACTTTGCATGCATCATTTTCTTCTGAGACAGAGCCATCTGTATTGGGGATGACAAGCCAGCCACTCTCTTCATTAATGAAGTCTGAGACATGTATCAGCCTCCCATGACTCTTCTTTTGGAGAATAGTTTCTCCCTCCTTGAGCCTGGATAGTTAAAGCTGAGTTCATACCACACACTGCACTTGAATTCATTTGCATGAAAACAGCTCTCATCATGAAACTGTGCCATGATGCACCATTCTCCCTCCTTCAACAAAGGCTCTTTTCACTCCAGGGATTCCCCATTCCACTGGTACTGAGCCATGTGGGACTCAAACTCTTTCATTTTTTGCAAGAAAACCTCTTGGCAGTACTTAACCACATCTGCATGTTCATGGCCATCCATGTACACTCCTTTTTTCAATACTGTCCTTTGGTAACCAAGTTTGATAAGCCAGCAACATGCTGTACAGTGGTGCAGTGGCCTTTTGAGTGAAAGACCAAGCTCTGGCAGAATGATGGTGTTAAGTGCTTGGCGGAACAACTCTGGCGTCAAATCTTCACCCTTCTGGATTGCCAGCCAAGTGTGGACAGCACTATTGACATCGGGGTCATCCAGATGACAGGCACCTTTCCTGCTTCACCCTTGTCTCTTAATTGGAAGACTTTTGTGCTTCTCATAGTATCGTGCAAGCATCCTGATGTGAGATGCAAAGTAGCTTCCATCCCCATCATGATGGTCAGTTGCAATGTGAATGCTTCATGTCTAATTAGCAGTGCATACCAAATCACAAACAATTACCTACCTGACCCAATGATAATCCACAGCCCTTCTTTTTTTTTGTTAGCATCTAGGATCTTGTCAATCCCTTCCCTGAGCTCTTGCCAAGATTTCAACTTCACACTGGGGCAAGTGGGTGAGGTGTCATTCATCAATTCATCAATTTCATCATTGTCATCTTTATCCTCCTCACTCTCATCGCATTGTTCATTACTGACATCAGGTTGGGGGGGGACAGTGATGTCATAATGGCTTTGTCTCTTTTCAAGTGGGGGAGAACTTTCATCAGGGGTGGGGAGTGGGAGATCCAGAACATGTGGTGTGTGCTTCCACTTCCGCAACTCATGCTTCATAGAGCACTCTATTTGGTTATTAGAGGAATAACTGGCATCTTCCAGATTTTCAACAATATGGTCTGATTCCACCAAGTTTGGTGCTGGAGAATGCAAGGTGGTGTTGGGCCTGTCAGCTCAATCATGGTTGTTGTATTGGAGAGTTTCACAAAGCCAGTGAGTGTTGTTTGCTTCATTCCCTCTTTATGCTCTTTCGCCACATATGCTTGCTCTGTTCTTCATGCTTTGTCAGCAATGGAGGGTCCTGTTGAATATGGGCCCCTAGGCTCTCACATCCCTAGTATCATTTTGATTAACTATTGGATTTAGGATAATCCATAGAAGACTGTGCTATACTGTCAGGGTTCAGTGCCCTGGACTCCCCACCTACTTTATGTCAGGGATGCGTCCGGGGTCGAGGCAGCCCAAGGGTAATGCCCGGCACTGAGGCCGGAGCGGGGTGTGGAGCGGGCATGCGTACTGGCGAGCCCGGTCCGGGACGATGGTCCCTGGCCACTCAGACTGAAGTGGGAACTGTGAGTTGTTATTAAAAAGGGGGGCTATGCTACCTACCTGAAGTGGGAACTGTGAGAAGAAGGTTACTTCTTTGGTTCCCACCCCAGGTACCTTTATGTACATGCAGCTTGGGTCACATGAGGTTTGCCATGTCACCCCGCATACAGCTGCAGTCATCTGGGTGTCCCCATGGGGGATCCCAAGGGCATGTGCTGCACGCACGCATGCTGGGTTGCACTGCGAGGCCGTCCGGGTCATCTGGGGCTGGGTGTGTCGCACATGCATCGTGGGCAGGTCAATAATACATAGGTATGAGGAAAGGTCATCTGTGTAGATAAAGATAGAAGAAAGAACGAAAGAATAAAAGAACAAAGGGATAGAAAGAAGAACAAGAGTTGAGGAAAGGTGATGAAGGGTGGGGGGTGGAGGTGAGTGGGATACTGGGTCAGGGCGGGTGGAGCCGGGTCAGGTGGGTGTGCCCTGACACTTTACTCCCCTTATTCTTTGATTGTTGCCTTGTTGTTGCCTTTGTGTGTTGTGTACACGCACGCATGGGATAGCGTGGGAACATTCTGAGTGAGCAGCTCACCCAGAATGTTCCCACACTTACTGGGCACTGCCACCTGGATGTTCCCTCTGGGTCACACTACACAACTCTAGGAGCTGTATAGTTGTGGGCATGTGACCCATTGCTTTATATAGCAACCATGCGGGGAGATGAGACCTTTACCCTTCTTCTCATCTCATGCCCTGCATAGGCAAGCATATATATTCTCTTCCTTTTACTATACATCTCATGCCCCACATAGTGTGAGGACAGGTTAGGTGGGGGTTGAGGTCAGGGAGCCTCTGAGTCCAAGGCTGGGCCCTGACATATACTTACCTGTGTTTTTTAGATTTTTACATGCCTGGATTCTCTTTTTTGTGGTGGCATAATCAGAACCCCGCTTCAGGCAATATGGAAGATCATCAACATCTCCTCCAAAAATCTTGACCCTCCACACCATCTCCTCAGATATTGAACCACAAGCAGAGTCCTCATCACTACTCCAAGTTGTATCCAACTCCTCATCATCAGACATGAGAAAAGGGATGGAGGATTGTTGATTTGGGTTGCAGTGAGAAGGATAAGGTGACCAATTGTCCTCCTCATCACTCTCAACCTGGAATGGCTGATTGTTTAGGGCAGGTTTAGCATGTGGAAAGTAGTTCTCAAGTCTGCAATGCATCTTATTCCTAACAAGGCAAGCAGGAGGGTGGGAGTTGTTGGCATACCGGAAGCAAACACATGTGATTGTTCACCTCCTGATTTCCTGCCATATCACCGTTCCACAGGACTTCTTTCACAAAAAATCATATGCTACTAGTCAAGAGCTTTCATTTGTGTCAGGGGACGACTCCCGGGTCCCCATGACCGGGAATATTTGGAAGTCACATGAAGGCAGGATCCGGGGCCGGAGCATGTGGTGCATGGAGCATGGAGCATGGGAATGTGCATGGGAAGTGTAGTGGGTCCGGATGTGGGTCCAGGTCCGGGCTAGTCAGGGTGTGTGCCCTGACAATTTGACCCCCTTTTTATGCATGGGAGCCTATTTTCTAGCTCAACGCTAACTTTTGGCACTCACACAGAATAATCTTCAAATTCAGTGTTGGAAAGCCTTGGAATGAACTCTGTTACCCAAATTACATTGTTTTATTGTGTTTCTAGGCTTTTACATGGAGATTAAAATTTCTTTCAGACTTTGCCTGTCTGCAACTGTATATATAGATACCATACACCCCAGTGAACAAATTGACTAGAGTTATGAAGACTCCCCAGTCCATAAATTAGGGCACTGATGGGTTACTGGGCACAGCACTCCTGGCTGAGTCGCTGAGGCTGCAGCCCTCCAAACACAGAGTCGCTTTTGTTTGCCCCAAATCCAGTCTTTGACAGTGATAGTAACCTTAGTCTACTCACAATACATTGTGGAGGTCTGAGGTTGAAGGTACCCAAGGGGGTCCAGAGGTGAGAGGTCTGGAGTCAAATATAGGAAGGTATGTGGAAAGGACCAGGTTAGAGGGGGTTGGATGGCATAGTGGTAGACTACTGAATTGGGAACGATTGGTGTAAATACCTGTAAATACATGCATTGAGGGTGTTTCCTACAACAAGGTAATGATGAGAGATGGAGGTTCCAACAACTTTGTCATTAGTCCACAGCAATCATCAGAACAATGGCAGAGGTCTGTAGGAGGCACAGAAGTGGGGAGGGTACATGGGGCAGAGGAGAGTCAGGGTAGAAGGGAATATTGTGCTTGTAGGGCATGACCAGAGAGGGTGGACATGGCTATGGGGGTTGGTTGTCATAGTGTGAGTCGTCTAGGAACAGGATGGATAGGGGATGGAAAGTCCGTTCCTTGACTGAGTTGCTGTGAGGTCTCAGTGGGGTAGCTCAGCACACAGAGCCGTAAGTGATACAAAGATTTGTATTTTACGGTGTGTGTAAGCAGTTAATGGAAGTTACTGCTTACCCACGCGATTATATGTATCTTGTAATTACATATGGCTTGGGGTTCGGGGCTATTGCCCTGACAGTCACTGAGGCCAAAACCCTCTGATTATTGAGTTGTATATCTTTCCTAGACCCACATATCTGACAAATTCAAAGCATATGGTGTCAACTGGAGGAGCAGAGATGAGTTTGGAAGTTGGTAGCAATAATGTGAGTTGTCTGGGACTAGGGCAGATAAGGGGTGGAAGGTCCAGGATATCACAGCAGAGTTGGTTGGAGGATGGGTGAAGTTGATGTGGAGATGACAGATGCCCAGGATTCCATTTCCCTTCATTTCTTGCCTGTAAATCTAAATCCCCACTTTGATCTGGTCACCAGCTATTGGTTATGACATCTATTCATTCTTCAACATCCTGCTACTGGTTTCCATGCTAGTGGAGTAGTTACTGACTCTAATGCATTATGTGAGTATTCCCCCAGCTTTGATATTGACTTGGTTTTTGTGAGGTCTTTGGGGTTGCTCAGCACACCAGTCCATAAGTGTTGTGGTGTTAAGTGGTAACCGGAAGTTGCCGCTTGACCACGTGACTCTAAATACACCTTTGTTACATAAGACTCAGGGTTCAGGACTATTGCCCTGACATTCTCCCCCTTTGCATTGCATATGCAATGCATAAATTTAAAGTGGAAACATTTTTCAATGAAAGTTTGTTATCGCCACTTTAAAGTGGGCAATGTGTGTCATATCCATCCATGGCCATCATCCTCAATCACCTCCAGTCCTCCAGATTCCCTCTGCTCCTTTGTCACTAACCTCGGAGCCTCCAGTTTCCACAATCACCTCCGACTCCCTCAATGGTCACCACCCCCTCAAATCAATATATTACCTATGCCTCCCTAAGTACGGAGCCCTGAAGGTCTCCAGACAGCTCTGACATCTGCCAGCACACTCCTACCCCTGCTGGGCAATTCACTTGCTTGCCCTGCAAGTCTACCTTCAGGCCTATCCCTCCTTTCCGTTTCTGGGTTATAGCCCGCCATTCTGCTAACCCCATAACCCAACTTGTCAGTAATATTCAGTTGGCTAACATTTAACCCCATTAGCTCTGCTCCGCTCAGTCCCACCATTCATGGGCCCACCCTCTATGTAACTATATATACATAACTTGTAGATAGGTTGCACCCTAGTGATAAAATCGACTAGAGTTAATCCCCCTTTTAGTTCTTGCTGCCAGTAAGTAAATTAGGGCACAGACGTGTAACTTGGCACAGCACTCCTGGTCTGAGTCGCTGAGGCCAAAGCCCTCCGCCATGGAGATGTATCCTTCATCTCACATCCGGTCTCTAACAATGTGTACATTTAGGAAAAGAATGAGAAATAAGAACAAGAGGAAGGAGTGAGGGGTGTGGGGCTGTTACTTTGAAGTAAATGGCGATACACGGATGTTGTGGGAAAGGGGATGGGGGGGAAATAGAAGGAGGAAGTTTCAAACAATTATATATCTTTGGTATTCCTCCTCACTGGTTCTGTGAGGAGTCGTGTGTAATTGGTGTTTACACATGGGTGGTGGTGGAGGTGGGTTAGATGGAGTAGAAGTTTCTATAATTGTTACTTGCGGTTCCTCACATACAATATTGTGTGCAGGGCCCCAAGTTGGAGGAAGGTGTTTTCACAGGTGCCTCAATGGCATATTACTGTGTCACTTTCCCTTTCTTTGAGGGTAGAGTTATTGCCCCAGAGGAGGGTTTTCCTCTGGGTTGTTCATCTGGACATCCAATTGCTGTGTTGGATGCGATGATGTAGCCTGGGCTACATTGTCGAGCTGTGGACTCAACAAAGTGAGTGCTTCCTGGGTGGGAGCAGGTTGTTGTGTTCCCAAGCCACTTGGCTCAGGTGTAGAGTACAGTAAGTTTACCATTCTTTCCATGGGGAAGGATGGTTGCTGGCTCGTCTGTCCAGCATGGAGACTTGCGTCTCTCTCCTGGTATTTGCTTCCCACCCTGCAGCTTTTGTGGCACATTCCTCAGGAGTCCTGAGTGGTTTGAACTGGGACTTCACATAGGCAGCTTTGCCTAGTCTTTCCGAGGAGATGTTTCCCCTGTTCTCAGGGGAGTTGTAATCCTCCATGAGTTTTGCGATACTCAGGAGTTCCAAGAAATATTTCTCGATTTCCTTCGCTTTTTTGCGAAGGTCTTTATGTACCTTGCCACTTTTAAAGGTGGCTTTGGCCTGTTCGTACCAGTGTATGAATACTTTTCTATTCACACTTGTCCACCAAGCATATGCAGCATTGTGCACCACTTCTGACCCCACTGTTCTCCTCTCATGGGGAAGTTGGAGTCAATTATTACGTTGATGGGAGCTTCGACTTTGCCGAGCTCATTGAGTTCAGTGGTCTTGTATAACATGTTGAAACTTCCCTGCAGGGTAGCTTGCCCATAAGGAGCTGAGGTACTCAGCAGCCTGCCGCCTCTGGCAGTGGTCCCTGCTTGGGGGTCTGCCATTGGTTGCCTACCACTCTCCCTCTTGCCCTCAACATGGGTTTACCCTCCTGAGGGCGGGCCCTTATGCAACCTGGACAGGATCACCTGCCCATGGGGTGGCAGGATAGTCGGTGCCCCACCCCTTGGTGTGCTAGTCCCCACTGGGGGTCACACCTCGTGAGGCCCAGCACTGTATCCCCTCCCCCTGAGCTGGGAGGCCCCCATCATAATGGGTTTGGCAGCAAGGTCTGCCAGTGTGCATGCCTCTTTGAGCTCACATTTTAATATTTTGATCTCCCTCTCTGGAGATCGACTTCTCTCTCTGTGTGCTTTGTTGTATTCATGCCTCCAATGGGCACAATTATCGCAGGCATCATCTGACACCCTTGATGTTAGATCGGGTGGATTTGGATGACTCCAGAATGGAATCGGAGACTTAGCATGGAAGGACCTCGGCCTCAGCAACTCATGCAGAGCGCTGTGCCATTGCTGGTTGTCCTGGGGGTCCCTAATTTCGAATCTAGCAGGGGGGAAGTCTCTTGGGGGGAAATCAAGTCGATTTTGGACTGAGGTTACAAGTTACTATGCACATTGTATATAAGGAGGGGTCTGGAATCAAAAGGAGCAAGGGTACTCCAAAAGGAGACAAAGGGAGCTGGAATGAGGAACAACACTGAGGGTCAAGGGTTTGACTCAATGGTGTTTCCCAAAGGAGGAGTGAATGGCCAAGGCCCAAGGAGGAAGGAAGGAGGATGGGAGTGGGGAATGGCCAGCTGACTGAATAGAAAGGAAGCAGCAGCCCAAATAGGAATGAGGGAGTATAGCAGAATTGAATGGGACAATGCAATAGTTGCAAGGTCCGAAGTAAGTCCGGAAAGTCCGAACTCGGAAGTTAAACTCCGGAATATTGGCAAACGGAATTAAATGGAATGAGCTAACCAATACAATGGGTATAAGCAGAGGTGGGGTCAAAGTCCGAGGTCGGAGCTAAGACCGGAGGTTCTGGAGACGGAGACATGAATGGGATTCCAGAGCGGAGGTCCGGAGTCAGGAGCATAGGTGTTGCATGCTTGTCTGGAAGGTGTTGAGGTTGAGGTCGGACCTGGAATGTTCCAGAGTCGGACCAAAGGTGGGAGCCAGAGGTGGGATAACCTCTTGGAAGTCAGCAAGGAGAGGGTGATGGGAAGGAAGTGGGGCTCCAGAGTCAGTTTCGGAGTTCCAGGAGCCTGGAGCGGAGGTCAGGATTGTATGGATATGACACTCAAGTTGTCAGACTGTGCCCATTTGGACAGCCTGGACAAGGAGCCGCTGTCACTCCCTCATCTCCCTCCTGCAAGGGACTTCATCTCTTTCAACTCCTGACAGAGTTGACCCATCTGGGCAGCTACTGCTGATGCGATAGCTGATTCCCAGCCTATGTTTGGCTGGGGGGTTGCTGGACCTGGGCCAAATTGGCCAATCCAGGGGGTGATCTGGCCAGGGAAGTTCCCTGGAGGGTAGACCTGGGGCAGCAGCAGCAATTGCTGCCCCTGGAATGGTGCATGTTGTGCCACCAGTGCAGTTTGCACCACATATGGTTGAAAGCCCCTTGGGGTATACAGTGCCCATTGGCATCATGGGAAGTTGTTGATTTGCAGCACTTATTTGTGCTGTGTGTGTCATGTAATTCATGGCGCTTTGCTGCACCTTGTGTTGTTGGTCCATGGAGCGCTCCCCAGGTTGTTGTATCTCAATATCCAGTGGCTTGTTCGGATTGTATCAAGGGTTACCTCCCCCAGACAATGACATCTTGTCATTTGGTTTCTTGTGGTAGTGGGAGGGGTTGGAGTTCTTGCATGCATGGGATTCGCTGCAAGTGTGTGGAATTACATGTGAACCTGGTGTTCACATGGTCTAGGCAACAATGTTGCCTAGCCCATGTGATGTCTAACTCATGGGATTTTGTGTGGCTGTCCAGGTGAGTTTATCACCTGGCTCTATTGGTGGCTGTCAGGGAAATGTCTGGGGTAGAGGGAGTCCGGACGTAGCACCCGGCAGAGGGGCCCTTGCAGGGTGTAAACCGGGCATGTGTACTGGTGGGTCCGGACAGGGACAGCAGTCCCTGGCCACTCAGACTGAAGTGGAAAAGGTGAGAAGAAGGTTACTTCTCCAGTTCCCACTTCAGGTACATGGATGTACATGCAGCTTGAGTCACATGACAGGTGCCACGTCATCCTCGGAGACAGCCACGGCCATCTGGGTGTCCCCATGGGGGATCCCAAGAGCGTCCGCTGCAGGCATGCATGCTGGGCAGAGTGGGAAGCCATCTGGGGTGTCTGGGCTGGATGGGTCAATAGTACATTGATACAAAGCAAAGTGGTCCGTGTAGATAGAAGGAATAAACAGCAAGAGAATGATGGGAAGAATGAAGTAAAGAAAAGAGAAGAAAGAGAGAAAAGAAAGAAGGAAGGAGGGAGGAGGGAGGAAGGAGAGGGATGGGCAGCAGGGCAGCAGGGCAGTGGGGCAGTGGGGCAGCAGGTGAGTGTCAGGGCACACCCGCCTGACCCGGCCCCACCTAACCCGGTGCCCCACCATCTGCTCCTCCCTCCCTCCCCCCTCTTCCCCTTTTTTCCCTTCCCTTTCTTCTTCCCCTTCTTTTCTATTCTCTCTCCTCTTTATTCCTTTCTTATCACATGGACGACTTCCTTTGTATCAATGTACCATTGACCCAGCTTGTTATGGAAATGGGAATTTCCCATTTCTAGCCTCTTATGGGCTCTGTACAGTACAAAGTCACGTGATATGTAAATAAAAACAACCTAACCAACTATTATCACCCAAAAACCCGATGTCAATGTTACTGTAAACACCTTTGTTACAACACCTGTTACATTAATTGTAACCTCTTCTCAATGTCACGGCCCCCTCCTGCACCCGAACGCTATAGAAATGGGCCAATTAGGCCCCATTTTTATAACACAGCTGCAGTGTAACGCACCCGAACCCAGACACACCGGACAACCCCCCGCATACCGGACGCTCCTAGGACCTCTTATGGAGGTACCCGGATGGAGGTGGCTGTGTGCTTGGATGACATGGCGCTTCCCACGTGGCCTTCAACCACATGTATATAAACACAGCCTAAGTGGGAACTGAGAAGCAACCTTCTTCTCACATTTCCCACTTTAGGCAAGTAGCTTACACTTCCCCTGATAATAACAATAACACATTTCCAACTTTAGTCTCAGTGGCCAGGGACCCTTGTCTGCTTCGGGCCCGTTGTTACGCGCACCCACGTCATACCTACCGGACCCTCAGCCTCGGGCGATACACCCAGGCGCTCTCGACCCCGAGTTGGTCCCTGACACACACCTCACCCACTGCCCCCACTGCCCATCCTTTCCTTCCCTCCTTCCCTCCTCTTTCTTTCTCTCTTCTCTCCCTTCTCTCTTTTCTTTATTTCATTCTTCCCATCATTCCCCTCCTGTTTATTCTTTCTATTTACACAGACCACTTTCCTTTGTATCAATGTACTATTGACCCACCTGACCCAGGCTCCCCAGACGGCTCCCCACTGTGCCCAGCATGCACACCTGCACCAGATGCCCTTGGGACCCCCTGCAGGGACACCCAGATGACTGCAGTTGTCTCCGAGGATGATGTGGCATCCATCATGTGACTCAAGCCACATGTACATAAATGTACCTGAAGTGGGAACCAAAGAAGTAACCTTCTTCTCACCTTTTCCACTTCAGTCTAAGTGGCCAGGGACAGCTGTCCCATATCAGGCCTGCCAGTACACACACCTGATCTACCCCCCATGAGGTCCTCAGCACTGGGTGCTATACCCAGACCCCCTCAACCCCGGATGCGTCCCTGACAGTGAGGTGTGGCTGGGTGGGTCCAGGTGGACCTGGGTCAGGCAGGTGTGCCCTGACAGTGGCTGTCCAGGCAGGTTTTCTAGGCAAGTTGCTCACCCAGAATCTTCCTATGCTTTTGGCTGTGGGCAATCACCCTTGGGCTTCACTTTTTCCCATTTCTGGGGGCGTTGTAGGTGGGCACAGCTGGTACCACCCAAATGAACCGATTATCAAAATTCTACCACCCGCATCAAGCACCCCACTTTCAAAACACATCTACCACTGTTCCAGATACCCCTTCCACGTTTTCCATATTCTTTCCGATTTTCCCAAGCCATTCCTGGCCACGGATGACCATCAGTTTCCAAATTGGGCAACTGTCACCCGCATATTCCGCCGCTTCCTCCATATCTCCATCAATTCTCCACCGATCTGGGCGAATCTGGTATCGTTGGAAAGCCCTTGTCAACAAGTCGAACAATGTTATGAGTGACGCATTTGGTTCAGTGGTTGTTCCGATCACCATGTTTCTTTATTTCCTTAACAACGTCAATATTTCTTTGATATTACTTTTTTCTTATTTGTTCCTTGTGGATCTGTTGCCATCCTAAACCCATCAGATCATTCAGATTTTTATGTATTTCTTTCATATTTATAGCTACCTTCTTCCTGTATTTACAACATAGAGAGCACTCCCCCAACAGAGAGAGGTGCTCCCCAACAGACATGAAGTTTTAGCAAGAAGTTTACCAGTGCCCAGAGCGGCAAATACGAAGCCAAAGAGGTTCAAGACATAGTGCAGGGACAGAGTTCCCATTAGTTTGATTTCCAGTGAGATTTACAAGTTTCTCATTTTTATCACATCCCACCCGGATGTCAGGGCACACCCCACCTGACCCCGTGCCGCGCCGCCCTACTCCGCTTCCCCGCTATCACCCTCTGCCTCTTCTTTCCCCTTTCCTTCTTTCTTTCTATTTCCTTCTATGGTCGACTTCCCTTTCTCTATGTATTACTAACACACCTAACCCCGCTCCCTCGATCGCCGTGCGCATTCCTGCTCACAGAGTGGCACACCTCCGGGATCTCCCACGGAGATACCCAGGGGAGTGCAGCTATGTGCGGGGATGACGTGGCTCCTCCCACGTGACCCTGACCACATGTATATAATAGCACCTGGGGTGGGAACAGAAGAAGCAGCCTTCTTCTCAACTTCCCACTTCAGACTAAGTGGTCGGGGACGCTCACCCTGCAACGGGACCGTCGCTACACATAGCCGACACCTGTCCCATCGAGTCCCTCGCGCCGGGACCTCGCCGCTTTCGGAGCTGTCCCTGACACCGGACCATTTCTCCCCCTCCTTCCTCATCATATGAACCTCCCCTGAGCACTCCCAACTCTGTGGCCCCCTTCTCTTTCTCGTTAGGGTGGTAGATCCCTTGCTCCCTTACAGCATAGTGATGCTGAGAGTTCCCTATCTTCTTTGATAGGGGGGTTTTCTGGTTCCCTCACATTTTGTAATGTGAGGAACTCATCCAGGTGGACAAGGTCGTTACAATGTTCTAGGGGTTCCCATGTGGTGTCCCCTAGCTCCCATTTGACCTTAAACCAGAGTTCATTATGAACCCACATGTGGTTTATGTTAAAAGAGCGTATAATTGTCCAGAAGCGGAGAAGGGACTCAGGAAAGGAGGGACCTTGGCCTCAGCAACTCAGGTGGAGTGCTGTGCTGTTGCTTTTGTTGTCTAAGGTGGTCCTTAGTTTCGGGTTAGCAGGGGGAGTCTCTTGGGGGGACAATCCAGTTGAGGTTCTCTAGTCGTCATCATCGATTTCAGACTAGGGGTACAGGAAACTATGTACAGAGTGTATATATAATATCACAGGAGTGGAGTCAGAGGACAAAGGGAACTGGAAGGAGACAAAGGGGGACTGGATGAGGGAACAACCCCAAAGGCCAAGGGTTGGAACTCTATGGTGCTTCTCAAAAGGGCAAGGCCAAGAGGTGAAGGAGAGGAGGGGGTCATGGGGAATGACAGCCAACTAAGATGGAAAGGAAGCAGCTGTCTAAATAAGGAAGAGGCAACAAGAGGATTAAGTGACACCATACAGTAGAGACTGCAGGGTCCAGAGTCAGAAGTCAAAGTCCGGAATATTGGCTAGACATAATGAATGAAGTGCAATAAGGAATACAAGGAGATAAGACAGAGGAGGAGGTCAAAGTCTGGGGGCAGAGATGTGACTGGAGTTCCGGAGGTGGAGGTGCGATGAGGTTCCGGTACAGGAGTCCAGAGCCGGAGGCGTGGAGCATCACAAGCTCTGGTCTGGAAGGTACGAGGTTGGGATCGGACCTGGAATAAACCGGAGTCGGACTGGAGGTAGTGTTGGACATTGTGTTGGATCCAGAGGTAGAGTGGGCTCTCAACAACCAACAGGGGGAAGAGGAGGTGGAGGATGTGAAGTTCTGGAGGAGGAGATGGAGGTCCAGAATCAGGAGTGGAGGTCTGGAGTTGTATGGATATGACAGTTTAAGATTTTGCGAACTACTGCTTTGCAATCAGGGTCTTCCCCAAAATTGTAGAATATATTTACTTCCCTATGTGGGAACATTTTTTGGTCATTTCACTCATGAGGTGCAAGCCAAGATACATGGAATCTTGGGTGGACTCCAGGTTGCTCAAATTGTGGTGGCAACTTGAGGATGTAGTTTGACATCTCTGGAAATATTTCCAGAATTTGATAAGGCCCTATATACAGGCTTTAGTTTGCCTGCCCTTCCTTTGGGTAGGTTCAACTTATCCATGGATAAGTATGCAAGCTCGCCTTTTCTCAAAGGTGGGTCTGGGCACCTCTTTTTATTTGCCTGGATTGTTTGGGCAGCACGATTGTGTATTATTCCATCATGTGATGCCATGAGGTTTTCCTTCACCTTTTGGGCAAAGTCATTCACTCCCAGGTAGTCCGAGGGTGGTGCTGTTAAGCACATCTTTGGCATATTGTCATATCCGTGCATACCCAATCCCAACCCGACTTCCAGACCTCCTCCTTCCCCACCTCCGGAGTCCTACCCTACTCCTGTCCGTTCCGATACTCACCTTCGGTCCTGGCAACACACCTCCTCGTACCTCCCATGCCACCTCCACTCCTCCTTCCCTCTCCTCCCCTATCTCCGTCCGCTCTGATACTCACCTCAGACCGAACACCGCCCCTCTCGCCACCCTCCTACTACTCCTCCTCCTACTCCTCCGCTCCTCCCTCACAACACCTCCACCCTTCTGTCATCCTCCCATGCTTCTCCTGTCCACTCTGACACTCACCTTCGGACCTGACAACTCTCCTTTCTGCCACTCCTTCTCTCTTCCCTCTAGTACTCTTCCACTGACCTCCTGCCAAGTTATGACCTTCCACCGCTGTCCCATACTTTGTACTCAGGCACCGCTCGTACCTTGCTCCGAGCCTCTGTCATAGTCCCTACCTCGGACTTTGACTCCACCTCGGTCTTAGTCCATTGCATTGGTGACCTCATACTATGTAAACACCATTGCCAATATTCCTCGGACTTTCAACCCCACCTCCGTAAGCTCCACAACCTCCGAGCTTTGTGGATCATCTTTGGCACTTTCGCCGCTTGTAATGTATCTCTCGCATTTTCCCCTCATCCCTATTTGGACTGCTGCTTCTTCCCATTCTAGTCAGTTAGTCATCATCCCCACTTCTCCTCATCCTCCTGCCCCTCTGGGCCTCGCCCTCCCTACCTCCTTTCGGACGTATCACAGGTTCTGCCTTATGACCTTCAGTACCGCACTGCTTCTTTCTTCCCTTTGTTCCCGTTCAGATGTCTTCGTTCCGATTCAGATCCCCTTTGTTTCCTTGTGCTTTTGCCCCCTCCATTATATATATCAGTGCTTGTACATACTCGTTTTGGGCTCAGTCCGAAATCGACCTGAAATGCCCCCTAGAGACTTCCTGCTCGCCTACTGTGAAATTAAGGACCAAATGGACAAACAGCAATGGCACAGCGCTCCGCTTGAGTCGCTGAGGCCAAGGTCCTTCCATGCTAAGTCTCCGATTCCACTCCGGAGTCGTCTGAATCTGCGCCTCATCTCTAACACATATGGCCATAGATTAATTCGAATGGGGCGAATCCTGTCGATGCATTTGAGCTTGCATTGATCATGAATTCTGCCATTGACAGCTTTGCCACCCAGTCACATTGATCTGGTCTGACCATTGCACATAGTATTTTGTCAGGGTCGTGCGTGCTCGCAACAAAGGATGCCCCCAAAACCAAGTTGATAGCAAAGCTGGGGGACATGCCCACACCAGCAAAGGATATATATGTACACGGTAGAGATGGTAACTAGCCAACTAACTAATAACCGGTAGAAGCGGATCAAAGATGATAGAAGATCACATGGCATCATAACCAATACTGTTGCTAACCCAGAAGTGGGACACATAAGCAAATTTTTATTATATTTCCAGCTACAGACCTCAGAATCGAGTCGTTATGTTTTTGAGCGAGAGCTCTGTATCACCTGTATCTACTGGAAAAATACTGGAGATATTCTTTGAGTTGTGGTGGCTGAAGAAAAGTTTTGTGTTGCGAGCTCAAAAACATGCCGGGAATTTCCGTCACCACATCGTTGGACAGTGCTATCAGAAGCCCCACGCCAGCACCTCTGCTGCCTCTAGCTCCTCATTTGATATCTGGCTGTTGCCTTTCCAATGCACAACTGGTGGAGGAGGTTGTTAGAACTGGGCGGATTCGGACGACTCCGGAATGGAATCGGAGAATTAGCGTGGAAGGACCTCGGCCTCAGCGACTCAGGCGGAGCGCTGTGCCATTGCTGGTTGTCCTAGGGGTCCCTAATTTCGGATCTAGCAGAGGGAAAGTCTCTTGGGGGGAATTCAGGTCGATTTCGGACTGAGGTTACAAGTTACTAGGTACATTGTATATAAGGAGGGGTCCGGAATCAAAAGGAACAAGGGTAGGACAAAAGGAGACAAAGGGAGATGGAAAGAGGAACAACACTGAGGGTCAAGGGTTTGACTCAATGGTGTTTCCCAAAGGAGGAGTGAAGGGCCAAGGCCCAAGGAGGAAGGAAGGAGGCTGGGAGTGGGGAATGGCTAGCTGGCTGAATAGAAAGGAAGCAGCAGCCCAAATAGGAATGAGGGAGAATAGCGGAATTGAATGGGGCAATGCAATAGTTGCAAGGTCTGAAGTAAGTCTGGAAAGTCCAAACTCGGAAGTAATATTGGCAAAGGTAAATAAATGGAATTGGCTAACCAATACAATGGGTATAAGCAGAGGTGGGGTCAAGTCCGAGGTCGGAGCTAAGACTGGAGTTCCGAGACAGAGATGTGAATGGGATTCTGGAGTGGAGGTCTGGAGTTGGGAGCATAGTTGCATACTCGTCTTGAAGGTGTTGAGGTTGAGGTTGGACCTGGAATGTTCCAGAGTCGGAACAAAGGTGGTGTCAGAGCTGGAGGTGGGATAACATCTTGGGAGTCAGCAAGGGAGAGGGTGGCGAAAGGGAAGTGGGGCTCTGGAGTCAGTTTCAGAGTTCTGGGAGCCCGGAGTGGAGGTCAGGATTGTATGGATATGACATGCAGTTCCCTTTCAGAACTACTATTGGGGTCATCCCTCCTTCTCCAAGTTGGGTTATCAGCCCATCTTTTATGGAGAAGTTTTGGAAGTTCCTGGGATTCTCTAGGATTTCCTGGCATATCTGGCTTTGTTTGTAGCCAGACTTCATCGCTTCAATGAGGTCTTTTTCTTTGAATTGTTTTCGAAGATTTTCTTCTGGAAGTATGATTTCTTCCAGGTTTTGGGTGCTCCCCCCTAGGGCTTCCTCTAGGTTATTACTTCTGCATATTGCTGTGAGTCTCTTTTTCTCTGAGTTTTCACTCAGAGTGCTCCTTAGCAGCAGTTCTTCATACTCCTCTCTGTCATGGATGATGTCTTCTGCATTCTTATCCAGGTGGATGTCCACTGACACATAGTCATCAAAATGCAGATCCTCATCAGGTAATACATCATAGTAACGTGAAAGTGCATTGCAAGCAGGAATCTGCTACTGTCTCCAGAAAATGGAAGGTAGCACTCCAACTCACTCCCCAAAATCTAGGGAAGAAGGAGAAAGGGGGCTGAAAGGGTGTTGCAGCAAGAACAGGTCTGTATAATCAACAGGAGGGGGGGGAGGAGGGGGGAAATATATAACTCTGGTAACTCTTGCTTATCTTCTTTCTGTGGTGGATTTCCCTAAAGGTCACGATAGCCCTTTACCAATCATGTGGCCACTCACAGCACCCAAGTACACGGACTTCAAAAGTAGCAGGAGGGGGGGAAATCGTCTATTCCGTTTCAATCACTGCATACATATATCCATACAGCAAACATACAATTTGTGAAATGAGTCCGAAATATATAGGGTTGGCTGAGCCAAGCCTCCACCAACAATGGCAGTAAGGTTCGGCTGCCGTTGACTTAAAATAAAATTCCAAACAACAAAAGAAATTGAAAAGGAGAACACAAACTTCCTCATACCACTCCAAACACTGCGTTAAACCTCTGTCCCTTTATTCCATCCGACTCTCCTTATCCATCGCTTTCTAACGATACTGATTTTGTGAAATTTGGTGGAGATTTGACTGAGAACGGGAATTCTCAGAAGTGGTTTACATATCTCGATTATCCATGCACAGGGAAACTTGGTCCAAATAAAATGCCATAATTCCAAGACTCCTCCAATGACTTCTTCAGCATTTATATTATTTGACTAGCCCATATTTTCATTGAGACTGGCTCACACGTGAGCATGTGAACAGTTCATATCGTCCCTGTCATATCCCGGAATCCCGACCCCACGCACTCCCACCACATCACACCTTCCTAACAACTTCACCATCCCCTACACCTTGCCTCCCCACTCTCCAAGTCACCTTCCCTCCTGACTGTCTCAGCTCCGGTCTGGTTGCGGCACACCGAACCTTGGCCACTCCCATCCCGGAACCTCGGTCCCGAGTCGGAACATTCGGAGATCCCGGATTTGCTCCAATATCCTGACGGACCTCCGACATCCCGTGACATGCCCTTAAACCCTTCCTCCACCCATTTCATTTATTTGAGTCACCCAACATCCTTCGGATACGCAACTCCGCTTTCGGAGCTACCCACATCCTTCGGTGATCTCCCTCACGTTATCACTTATTAGTCATCTCCCATTCTTGGCACGACTACCTTCTTACTACCATTCAGTCGGCTAACCCCCTTTATCCATTTGTCTTCCCCATTCATTTTCCGGCCTCCAACTCCGCCCTCCTTGGCCCGACACCTCGGTTCCCCGTTTTAGATATCGTTCGGAACCTTTCGGTACCTCTCGGTATCATTCGGTACCTTTCGGTGTTTTCCCCATTTTGTCATTTCGGGCTTTGACTAAAGTCCTCCCCATCCTCCTTCAATAAATACACGTAGACTAGAACCTGTAGTTCCTCAGTTCTAATCTCGACTAAAATGCCACCCAAAGTCCCTCTGAGTGAATCCTGTCCCTGTTCTACAAGACACCTCAGACATAAGAAATACAAGGACTAACTGAGACGTAACGGAGGCACAGCGCTCCCTCCGAGTCGCTGAGGCCGCATCCTTCTTAGAGCCTCTTGTACCATCCAGCAGAACCAGGCTCCCTGAGAAGCTTCGGTTCACTACCGGAGCCCTCGGACCCCCCTCTAGTTGAGCCCTGCCTGCATTCGGACTCACGCATTTACCCCCCTCTTCCATAACCGACGGGTTTTTGACAGTCCCATGACTCCTGTCATGCCCAACAATCAGAATATCTCCACAACCACTGATCCGATTAGGGTGAAATTCAACACTGAGTCTTTGGGCATTTTTCTAGATTTAATGACCCCAAGATCGTCCTCTTCTGTCAACTTTTGACCTTGTTCCCATGGTCGTGGTCAAGTGCACATTCGCACATGAGGACATCTCAGGTTGAATTTCTCCACCAAATCTCAACCAATTCCTTTGTGGAAAGACTCTTTCGGTTTGTATGGAAACCCTCTTTCTTCTTTCTTATTACTCCCTCCTACGATTCCTTTTTCCTAATAATGTACAAGGGCAGGAGCCCAATTTTGATGTTTTTGCTGCATAAGGTTCCTGTCATATCCATACAATCCTGACCTCCACTCCAGGCTCCCGGAACTCCGAACTCCGACTTCTGGAGCCCTACTTCCCTTCCGTCACCTTCTCCTTGCCGACTCCCAAGAGGTTATCCCACCTCCAGCTCGGACACCACCTTTGGTCCGACTCCGGAATGTTCCGGGTCCGACCCCAACCTCGACACCTTCCAGACGAGTATGCAAAACCTATGCTCCCGACTCTGGACCTCCACTCCGGAATCCCATTTGCATCTCTGTCTCCAGAACCTCCGGTCTTAGCTCCGACCTCGGACTTTGACCCCACCTCCGCTTATACCCATTGTATTGGTTAGCTCATTCCATTTAATTATGTTTGCCAATATTCCGGAGTTTAACTTCCGAATTCGGACTTTCCGGACTTATGTCAGACCTTGCAACTATTGCATTGCTCCATTCAATTCTGCTATACTCCCTCATTCCTATTTGGGCTGCTGCTTCCTTTCTATTCAGTCAGCTGGCCATTCCCCACTCCCATCCTCCTTCCTTCCTCCTTGGGTCTTGGCCCTTCATTCCCCCTTTGAGAAACACCATTGAGTCAAACCCTTGACCCTCAGTGTTGTTCCTCTTTCCATCTCCCTTTGTC
Organism: Cantharellus anzutake; assembly: GCF_015039405.1. Lineage (NCBI taxonomy): Eukaryota > Fungi > Basidiomycota > Agaricomycetes > Cantharellales > Hydnaceae > Cantharellus > Cantharellus anzutake. Next base: position 246,019 of record NW_024067024.1, on the reverse strand, counting down.
TCTTTTCGTCCTACCCTTGTTCCTTTTGATTCTGGACCCCTCCTTATATACAATGTACATAGTAACTTGTAACCTCAGTCCGAAATCGACCTGAATTCCCCCCAAGGACTTTCCCTCTGCTAGATCTGAAATTAGGGACCCCCAGGACAACCAGCAATGGCACAGCGCTCCACCTGAGTCGCTGAGGCCAAGGTCCTTCCATGCTAAGTCTCCGATTCCATTCTGGAGTCATCCGAATCTGCCCGTTCTAACAGTTCCATGAAATTGAGCATACCCATTATGCACTCCTACAGCGTCTGCCACTTTATTCTTGTGGCCTTCCATGTATTTTATTTCACAATTAAAGCTTGCAAAGAAAGCTTGCCATCTCAGGTGTCTTCCTGAGTTGTGGTTTTTCACTTTGAAATATTCCAAAGCTTTATAATCTGTGATTACTGTGAATTCACAGCCTCCCATGAGATTGTCTTGCCATCTCATGAGTGCCTCGAGTTCATAGGCAAAGTACCTATGCTGGGTGTTTGTGAACTTTTTGGACATAAACATGGCAGGGCAGCAAGTTCACCACTGTTTGCCTTGTCCTATTAGTGCACCCATGCCTGCTGGGCATGCATCTGTTATAACCCAGACGTGGAGTTTATCCCTCTCTTCTATCGAAAGGTTGAGAGGTTTTCTGGTGGGTTCCACTGGACAGGCTTCAGAATTGGAGCCCTGCACATGAGATGTTTTATCTTGTCAAAGCATTTCTGGTGGAGTGGGGTCCACCTGAAGATCTGCTTGTTTGAGCAGATTGTTTGCAGTGGCCCTGTGTAGCCACTGATGTTCAGCATGAATATTGATACCATTCCCAGGAATCGTAAGACTCCTGTGTGGTCTACTGGCTCTTCCCAGTTGCAGATTTTCTCCATTTTATCCACTTGAGCATGGATGCCTTGTTCATCCATGCAGCTTCCTAGAATGTTGTAACAGGAATTTGCTGGTGTACCCTAAACAAGCCAAATCCAACAATTCTACTACCCTCAGCAAGCACCTCACATCCAGTGCATGTAGCCTATATCCCCTCACACTCCTTACACACATTTCCTATTTTTCCTAAATTTTCTGATTCCACTTCCAGTGTCTAGAGCCCAATGTTTCTGTCATATCTGTACATACCTGATCCTGATTTGACTCCCAGACCCCCTCTCCACCACCTCTGGAGTCCTACCCTATCCCTGTCTGCTCCAATATTCACCTTCGGACCTGACATCCCCTCCCTCTCACTCCACTCCACCCTCCTCTCCTTCCATCCCTCTTCCATCAACCTCCACCAAGTTATGACCTCCCACTGCCATCCTGTACTTCAAACTTGGACACTGCTTGTACCTTTGCTCCAAGATTCCATCATGGTCCCAACCTCAGACTTTGACTCCACCTCAGCTTAAGTCCATTGCATTGGTGACCTCATTCCACATAAACACCATTGCCAATATTCCTTGGACTTCCAACCCCATCTCCATAAGCTCCACTACCCCCAAGCTTCATGGACCGCTCTCAGCCTCTCGCCACTTGTACTGTATCTTTCGCACTTCTCCCTCATCCTTATTTGGACTACTGCTTCCTTACATTTAGCCAGTTAGTCATCCACCTCACTTCACCTCATCCTCCTGCCCCTCTGGGCTTCTGTCAGGGCAATAGCCCTGAGTCTGATGTAACAATGGTGTACATGGAGTCACATGGCTAAGCGGCAACTTCCAGTTACCACTTAACACCTCATAAATATACACACCATTGTATCACTTATGGTCTGGTGTGCTGAGCGACCCCCCTGAGACCTCACAGCTTTGCCCTCCTTACCTCCTTTCAGATGTGCCATAGAGTCTAACCCATGACCCTTGGTACTGCTCCACTTCCATAACTCCCTTTGTCTCCATTTGGATGCCTTTGTTCCATTTCGGACCACCTTTGTTTCCTTGTGCTTTCATCTCCCCATTATATGTAGGCACTTGTACATACTCAATTAGACCCTCAGTCTAAAATTGACTAGAAATGCCCCCTAGAGACTTCCTCCTTGCTATGTCTGAAATTAAGGACCAAATGGACAAACAGCAATGGCACAGCACTCCCCTTGAGTCGCTGAGGCCAAGGTCCCTCCTTGCTAAGTCTCCAGTTCCACTCCAGAATCATCCACTCTCACACCATTCTAACAGTTTCCATTTTCTTATTGTCATGTGATATTCTTTCCTTATTTGTCTTTTTGGACTCTTCCAGGACCCACTGTATAGTTTGTGAGAGTTATCAGCACCACACTCTAGAAGACCAAATATACCCATACACCCTTTGCCTGACCAGTGGTGAGATTCCTATCCCCCCTCCTTCCTGTCTAGGATTGGAGTAAACAGCTGGAATTTCTTCCGGCTTATGTAGAACTTTGCCCCCTTGAGGCAAGTGAATAACCACAATCGTGCTTTATTGTGGTTCTCCACCAAGCTTGTGCTGGTGAAGATGTCACCGAACCAGACGTGTAAACATCTGCCTATTTCTCCTCATAGTTCCCAGGTCAACACATACTGGAAAGTACAGAGAGTGTTGCAGTCTCCTTGCTGCATTGTTTTGGAGTTGTATGTCCTGTGGGGTGTAGAGAATGTTGTCTTGTGGATGTTTCTGGATCCATGCATATTTGTTGGTACACATCCAACATATCGATCTTGGATCAGTATGTTGCTCTGGCGATTGATTCCTGGATCAGTCGCATGTCTGGCATTGGAGTGACATCGAGAATTGTGTTTGAGCTTCGATTTCTTGCATCAATTACTGTGCACAAAGATCCATCTGCTTTGCGGATGCACAGTAGTGGGCATGCTCACTTGCTGCTTGTGGGAGACCACCATACTGCTTTTACATAGCGATCTACTTTATTTGCTAGTGCTTCCTGCAGTGCTGCAGGGCATCTTGGGGTATTTTCCCGAAATTTCTTGTTCAGGTCCTTTAGTGGGATCTGATGGTTAACCTCCCTCAAGGGAGGCATCTCTAATGGCACTGGTGCCATTACGGTTTCAAACTTTTCTCTCCACCATTCCCTGAGTATTTCAAACTTGGGATTAGTCATGGAGAGTCCTTCCAGATGTGGTACATCTGGAAGTTCTAGTCCTTCTGGACTAGGATTGGGCCAACCTCCAGGGTATCTCTTTTGGATTACCCTGAGGTGTGTTTCTGTCTCATCTCCCAGTCAGGGAGGCTTTTTTATTGGCTGTTATTGAGTCCTTGCTCGAGTTTTTCACCTGTGCGATCTTGTTACATGGTCTTCTCCAACTCCAAGGGTGTCTATGTTGCCCTTGGATGCCATTCTCACTTTGTGAGATTGGAAGTCTAAGTTTACCTGGTTTTTATTCAACCAGGGGGTGCCAAATATGGTGTCATATCTGTCAATGTTGATAACATCAAAGTAGTGTTCTTCAACATGGTTGTTGATCTCGACACCCACATTCGTTCTGAACAAGATTTTTGATCTTGTTCCTTTCATCCCCATTTGGAGGACAACTGATTCTCCAACTGGAGAATTGGGATGTGGACCGCACAGACAAAATCTGGCGATATCGCATTAGTTTTGACCCCACTGTCAAACAGCATGTAGGCTTTTATGCCTGCTATTTTGATGTTGCAAGCGGGGAGTGGAGCAAAAGGGGTTGGGGACTGGATAGGAATGGATATGCGGCACACCAACCTACCACCACCACCACCACCACCTCTACTACTTCACACCACACCTACTCCCACCCAGCAGGATGAGAAATAAAAAGGGGGCCAGCAAGCAGCTTCCTGGACAGAATCAAGACTAAACTAAGGACTCAACTGGACTCTGTGTCCTATAACTCGGTGTGGATCTCCATGAGGACACTGTGAGGCTTCCTTGCCTCCCTCAAGACTACTGCACTCGACCACGCCTCCAGCACACTTCGCTCAGTGACCAGATCTAAACGTAGTGGAGGGGAAATCTCTGTATCAAAATGTAACTAGCCAATATTATATACAAACGACCCTGCAAACACATCTGTGAGCCTCCAGCATGTTCCATATGACTCATCTGGTCACGTCGCAAGAGAAAATAGTATAGGAAACACAATATCACAAGTAACAAAATATAAAGCAATAGAAAGTGGCCACAGAAAACCCAACCTGCATCTCCAGCCCAAACCACTCGACACAACTGCGCTCCCTTCATGTCAACCAACTCGCCTAAACTACAGCTATCCAACGCAACAAACCACATCCAATTTGATGGAGAATTGAGTGAGATAGTGTTGAGGTGGGGAATAACCAGCACATTTTTCCTAACTTTCCAACCACATGTCACCATGGTCCCAAAGTCGGCACATCCTCCCGACCAGTCATACCATAAGCAATGGATATTTATCCCTATTTTGTTGAAGCCTGAGGGATGCCAGGGACCATCTGTGCACCCCATTTCCCATGTGTGCACAATGAACATGTGACGTGCATCACAATACACAACTGGAATCTACATATCTCTGTAATACCTCACTGATTCTCCTTGTGTAATGTGTGTTGGAATTGCCTCAATGCCCTCTACCATCCATACTATAACCTCATCACCTAATCTCTAGCCAACTTTCCACTGTAGGGTTTTCTAACATTTATTCTTCATGAAGGACCTGATATTTAGCTGGTTTTGGGGTGCCCATGGCTACCCTCCTACAATGTGGGCCATCAATGTTCTCTTAGTAGAGAGCAGTCTGGATGGGAGATATTTTCCCACATCTTTTGAGATGTGAAATTTTGCATTGAATAAGGGGGTTTTGGTTTTGTTGGACTTCTGGTCCTTCTTCCCTTTCCCCTTGTTCTTCTTGGGTTCCTTGGCATAGGTTCCCAAGGCATCCTCCTTTGGTGTTTCCACCAAAGCCTCTGTGACTTTCTTGTCTGCAGATTCTTCTGACTGGCGTGTTACTGCCAGTTTGCTCCATAATTGGTGTTGTTGTGGTCAACAACTGACATTGGGCCCATTCTTATGGTCCTTCCTCACCCTCTGAATCAGGTGAGTATTGAGGTCCCTCATATTTTGAAGCTTGATGCTGTAAGCAGGCTAGGGATCTAACCCAGCAGGCAAACAGAAAAGGATGGGGACTGGATTGGTATCCAACAGGTCAGGGAAAAGGGGTAATGGTAATATGGTATGGTACAGTGTGGTATGGTGCATGGTGTACTCCAATCAATCTCTCACCCCACCTCTCTGGATAACACTAAAGCGAGGACTAATCTAGAGGCTTCTTGGTCGTCTTCTATGTCGTACTACTCCCTACTAGCTTGGGAGGGGCAAACTTGGTGGTTTCTAATCCAAGGGGAAAGGTAGATACATCCTCATGTACAGTATATATGAGAAATGATCAGGAAAAATGATAGAAAATATCCGATGAGTCCCATGCGCTTAGGTGGGTCATATTGGCAACAAACAATATCGGGGAAAACAATAATCAAGGAAATAATAAAGCAATGAATGGTATCTGACCAAAAATATCCAACTCCATCCATCACCAATGAACTCCCACTAATCATGGATCCTAATACTCCTAAATGATGTGTTTCCAACAGTACCAATATCATCCAAATCGGTGGGTGGTTGCTGAGATAAGTGAAATCCAGTCTGAGTGTGGCCGTGCTGCTGGGTGGGCATGGGAATTTGGTCTGTGGGGACTGGGAATGTGTCTGGAAAAATAGGGAAAAATCATGGAAGGGTGCTGGGATGGGGAAATTGCGAGTTTGTTTGTGCAGTACCAGCTGTGCCTGCCTACAACACTTCAGAGTCCCCAGAGTTATTCTCTGGTTTATCTTCCAATGAGTCCTCCAACTCTTCTTCTCATAAATGGGCAATTTCTATGGTGGCTATGCACCTTGGTTTTTCATCGCTTATTGTGTGATGTTTAGGGCAAACAAAAGATTGCCCTAATTTGCTGCACTTGCTACAAATTGAAAATTTTGGTCAGTTTCTGTCAGGGCACACCCACCTGACCCGGGTCCACCCGGACCCACCTGGCCACACCTCACCTGCTGCCCCACTGCCCATCCCTCTCCTTCCTCCCTCCTCCCTCTTTCCTTTCTTTTCTCTCTTTCTTCTCTTTTCTTTACTTCATTCTTCCCATCATTCTCTTCCTGTTTATTCCTTCTATCTACACAGACCACTTTCCTTTGTATCAATGTACTATTGACCCATCCAGCCCAGACACCCTGGACAGCTTCCCACCGTGCCCAGCATGCGTGCCTGCAGCAGATGCTCTCTCCCCTGTGGGGACACCCAGTTGGCCACAGCTGTCTCTGAGGATGACATGGCACCTGTCATGGTCATGTGACTCAATGTCACAGCCGTGCATTCCGGCCCGTTAGCCGCCCGTCCCGATGCCGCCCGAGCCCGTTACCACTATGCGAGCGTGAGCGCGAGCCCCAACCTCAGCCCTATCCTCCCTGAGGACTCCCTGCTCACTTCCCTGCTTGCCCCTAGGCTCCCCTACACTTGGCCAACTCCCCTGCTGCTGCACCAACCTCCCCACCCTGAGTCCACCTCCAGCACCGTGCCCAGCGCGACTCCCCTACCCCACCCACTTGGCCCCTACAGGGCCGCTATCATCCCCGCGCCCAACTCCGGCCCAACTCCGAGTCCAGCGCCGCTACGATACCATTGCCGCTATTGCAGCCCTACACTCTTTCCTTTATTTATCTGTTATTGTTTGTTTTGACCCTCGGTCATTGCCAGCCGCTATGTGGCCAACCCCGCTCCTTATCCTTGTTTGCTTCCGGACCCTTCGGCCTTTGGCCCGGGTCCGCTTCCATTCATTTCTTCCTCCTATATATATCCTGTATACTACATTATAGTACTTTAGCTCTGATATTGATGTGACCACGACCCCTAAGTCCTGACCCCAACAAGGCAACCCCAGTGAGTCCGAAATGAGGGCCAAGAGACAGCTAGGGGGCACAGCACTCCCTTTAGAGTTGCTGAGGCCAAATGCCCTACCCCTGGGCCTTGTTCGCGGCATCATGGCCATTGTGGTCTATAGCGGCCTGCATCGGCGACCTTCGGTGCCGACCCCGGACCAGCATCTAACACTCAAGCTGCATGTACATAAATGTACCTGAAGTGGGAACCGAAGAAGTAACCTTCTTCTCACCTTTTCCACTTCAGTCTGAGTGGCCAGGGACTGCTGTCTCTGTCTGGACCCACCAGTATGCATGCCCAGTTTACACCCTGCAAGGGCCCCTCTTGTCATATCTGTGCATACCCGATCCCGACCTGACTTCCGGACCTCCTCCTTCCCCACCTCCGGAGTCCTACCCTACCGCTGTCCGTTCTGATACTCACCTTCGGTCCTGGCAACACACCTCCTTGTACCTCCCATGCCACCTCCACTCCACCTTCCCTCTCCTCCCTTATCTCCATCCGCTCCAATACTCACCTTGGACCGAACACCACCCCTCTCGCCACCCTCCTACTACCCCTCCTCCTACTCCTCCGCTCCTCCCTCACAACACTCCCACCCTTCCGCCATCCTCCTACGCTCCTCCCGTCCACTCCAATACTCACCTTTGGACCTGACAACTCTCCTTCCCTCTTCCCTTTCTCCTCTCTCTCCCCTCTGGTACTCTTCCACCGACCTCCTGCCAAGTTACGACCTTCCACTGCTGTCCCATACTTCGTACTTGGGCACCGCTTGTACCTTTGCTCCGAGCCTCCATCATAGTCCCTACCTCGGACTTTGACTCCACCTTGGTCTTAGTCCATTACATTGGTGACCTCATACTACGTAAACACCATTGCCAATATTCCTCGGACTTTCAACCCCACCTCCATAAGCTCCGCAACCTCCAAGCTTCGTGGATCACCTTCGGCACTTTCGCCGCTTGTAATGTATCTCTCACGTTTTCCCCTCATCCCTATTTGGACTGCTGCTTCTTCCCATTCTAGCCAGTTAGTCATCATCCCCACTTCTCCTCATCCTCCTGCCCCTCTGGGCCTTGCCCTCCCTGCCTCCTTTCGGACGTATCACAGGTTCTGCCTTATGACCTTCAGTACCGCTCCGCTTCTGTCTACCCTTTGTTCCCATTCGGACGTCTTCATTCCGATTCGGATCCCCTTTGTTCCCTTGTGCTTTTGCCCCCTGCATTATATATATTGGCACTTGTACATACTCGTTTTGGGCTCAGTCCGAAATCGACCTGAAATGCCCCCTAGAGACTTCCTGCTCGCCTACTGTGAAATTAAGGACCAAATGGACAAACAGCAATGGCACAGCGCTCCACTTGAGTCGCTGAGGCCAAGGTCCTTCCACGCTAAGTCTCCAATTCCACTCTGGAGTCGTCCGAATCCACCCGTTCTAACACCTCTGCCAGGCACTACATCCGGACTCCCTCTACCCCGGACGCATCCCTGACAGTTTTCCTCAATCCTCTTTCCATCTGGGTTTGGGCTCCTCAGCCCTCTTCCCTGATGGGAGGGTTCTACCATGGCTTGTGGTTGCCGTGGTGGTTGTTTGGGTGTCATCACCCGATTTCTATGCTGAAGACATCTTCAGCCCATCAATTATCTTGTCCACATGAGATATTGCTCTGATTCTGTCATGAGCGATCATTTCCCTCTTCCATTTGAGGGGAATGTTGTGTAGGAACCTGGTGTTGAAGGATGCCTGGTCTGGTGGCATTGCAAGCGGGAATCGGCTACAGGACCAGAAAACAGAGGGTAGCACTCTAGCTCACTCCCCAAGAGCTAGGGAAGAAAGAGAAAAGGGGGCTGAAAGGGTGTTGCAGTTGAGCAGGTTCATATATTCAATGGGGAAAAAGGGGGGGATTTCAGGGAAATATATTACTCTGGTAACTCTTGCTTATCTTCTTTCTGTGGTGGATTTCCCTAAAGGTCACAATAGCCCTTTACCAATCATGTGGCCACTCACAGCACCCAAGTACATGGACTTCAAAAGTAGCAGGAGTGTCAGGGACTGCATGTCAGTTCACGACGATAAAGGTGTTCCCAAGAATCCTAGTCATTGTTAACGTGCCACCTTCAGCGGAGATAGGGCTCATATACATGGATACCGCTATCCACTAGAGTGCGGCTACAAACGAGATAAGGAACAGCCGATAGAATGACGACATGAAAAGATAACTATTCATTCAGATAATCGTAAGCGAGGTGTGGGAAAGGGGTGACATGTGGATGGAAGATAGAAGCGGGATGCTAAGCGAGAGCTAAGTGAGATTACCTGCGTTCTTCAGATCTCTCCAGATCGTCTGACGGCAACTCCCTTCCAGCATAGGGGGTCAGGGTAGCCGGTTAGGCTGTGCCCTGACAAGGAGGGGCGAAAATCTCTGTTTTCGTATCAATCGCTATGTACATATACTCATACCCAAATATACAAATAGTGGAAAAGACTCGGAAATATATGGTTTGGCTGCCGTTGGCTTTGAATAAAATTCCAAACAACAAAAGAAAATGAAAAGAAAAACACAAACTTCCTTGCACCACTCCAAACATTGCGTCAAAACTCCGTCCCTTTCTTCCATTCGACTCTCCTCATCCATAGCTTTCTAACGATACCGATTTTGTGAAATTTGGTGGAGATTTGACTGAGAATGGGAATTCTCAGACATGGAATACATATCTTGATTATCCGTGCACAGGGAAACTTGGACCAAATAATATGCCATAATTCCAAGACTCCCCAATAATTTCTTTAGCGTTTATATGATTTCACTAGCCCGTATTCTCTTGGAATTTCATTGAGACTAGCTCACACATGAGCATCCACATAGTTCGTATCATCCCATGACTCCCGTCTTGCCCAATAATCAAAATATCTCCACAACCACTGAACCGATTAGGATGAAATTCAACACTGAGTCTTTGGGCATTTTTCTGGATTTAATGATTTTAAGATTGTCCTCTTCCGTCAACTTTTGACCTTGTTCCCAAGGTCACGGTCAAGTGCACAGACTTCACACATGAGGACATCTCAGGTTGAATTTCTCCACCAAATCTCAACCAATTCCTTCATGGAAAGGCTCTTTCGGTTCGTACGAAAACCCTCTTTCTTCTTTCTTATTACCCCCCCCCCCCTATAATTCCTTTTTCCTAATAATGTACAAGGGCAGGAGCCCAATTTTGATGTATTTGCTGCATATGGTTCCATGACATTGAGCACACTCGTTATGCACTCCTACAGCATCAATCACCATTTGGGACGCTGCTTTTGACAGTTCTAAATAACTGTTTTAAACCTTTGCCCACCTCATATTTTACGTTGTGATACTTCTTTGTTGCATTTAATGCAGCAGATGCTTTTATGAAAGTTCTCATCAGTATGTTGAGAACTTCGAGGAACATGCCAACTCCAGACCTCCACTCCTGATTCTGGACCTCCATCTCCTCCTCCAGAACTCCACATCCTCCACCACCTCCTCCCCCTGTTGGTTGTTGAGAGCCCACTCTACCTCTGGCTCCAACACAACGTCCAACACTACCTCTGGTCTGACTCCAGTTTACTCCGAGTCTGATCCCAACCTCGTACCTTCCAGACCAGAGCTTGTGATGCTCCACACCTCCACCTCCAGAACTCCGGTCACATCTCTGCCCCCAAACTTTGACCTCCTCCTCCATCTTATCTCCTTGTATTCTTTATTGCATTTCATTTATTACATCTAGCCAATATTCCAGACTTTGACTTCCAACTCCGGACCTCTGGAACTTCCTTATCCTTTGAACAAGGGGTCTGAGGAGGTGGAGGTGTGGTAGTGGAGGTCCGGAGGTGATGTGGACATGGATGGGAGGAAGAGTGGGAGAGAGTTGAAGGAGGAGGTAGTAATAGGATTGTTGGCATCGACTGGAGGTAGCAGAGAGAGATTGGAAGGGCTGGTGGAGGTTATAGGAGTCGTCTAGGACTAGGGTGGAAGGAGGTGGAAGATCTGGGATATGACATCTTCTTTATTTAGATGGCTGCTTCCTTTCCATATTAGTCAGCTGTCATTCTTCACAACCCACTCCTGTTAGATACTGTCAGAGACCAGGGTCGAGACGAAGGAATGTCTCCGTAACGGAGGGCTTCGGCCTCAGCGACTTCTGCCAAGAGCGCTGTGCCTAGTGACACGTCCATGCCCTAACTTACTGACTGGCAATTAGAACCTAGGGGGGTAACTCTAGTTGATTTTTCTACTGGGGCGTAACCTATGTACAAGTGGGATATATATATGGTTACAGCGGAGACGGTTCCGCAATTGGCAGAGCCGAACAGAGCGGAGCTAATGGGGTTTAACCATTAGCCGACTGAATATTACTGACGAGTCGGTTCGCGGGGTTAGCGGAAAGGCAGGCGATAACCCAGAAACGGAAAGGAGGGATAAGCCCGAAGGTGGACTCTGCAGGGCAGGCGAGTGTATTGCTCAGCAGAGGCGGGGGTGCGCTAGTGGACGTCGGAGCTGTCCGGAAGTCTTCGGGGCTCCGTACTTAGGGAGGCGTAGGTAATAAATTGAAATGAGGGGGTGGTGACCATCGAGGGGTACCGAGAGGATTGCAGAATAACGGGGGCTCTGAGGTTAGTGAGGGAGGAGCGGAGTTGGAACGGAGGAATCGGAGGGACCGGAAGTCGATGGCTGGGGATGGATATGACAGATACAGCGGATTCGGATGACTCCGGAATGGAATCGGAGACTTAGCATGGAAGGACCTTGGCCTCAGTGACTCAAGCAGAGCGCTGTGCCATTGCTGGTTGTCCTAGGGGTCCCTAATTTTGGATCTAGCAGAGGGGAAGTCGATTTCGGACTGAGGTTACAAGTTACTAGGTACATTGTATATAAGGAGGGGTCTGGAATCAAAAGGAGCAAGGGTAGGATGAAAGGAGACAAAGGGAGCTGGAAGGAGGAACAACACCGAGGGTCAAGGCCAAAGGAGGAGTGAAGGGCCAAGGCCCAAGGAGGAAGGAAGGAGGTTGGGAGTCAGGAATGGCTAGCTGACTGAATAGAAAGGAAGCAGCAGCCCAAATAGGAATGAGGGAGTATAGTGGAATTGAATGGAGCAATGCAATAGTTGCAAGGTCCGAAGTAAGTCTGGAAAGTCTGAACTCGGAAGTTATACTCCAGAATATTGGCAAACATAATTAAATGGAATGAGCTAACCAATACAATGGGTATAAGCGGAGGTGGGGTCATCTGAGGTTGGAGCTAAGACCAGAGGTTCTGGAGATGGAGATGTGAACAGGATTCTGGAGTGGAGGTCCGGAGTCAGGAGCATAGGTGTTGCATGCTCGTCTGGAAGGTGTCAAAGTTGAGGTCGGACCCGGAATGTTCCGGAGTTGGACCAAAGGTGGTGTCAGAGCCGGAGGTGGGATAACCCCTTGGGAGTTGGCAAGGAGAAGGTGATGGAAGGGAAGTGGGGCTCCGGAGTCAGTTTCGGAGTTCCGGGAGCCTGGAGCAGAGGTTGGGATTGTATGGATATGACAACTCCACTCCTTCCCCTCTTCGCCTTGGCCTTTTGGGAAGCACCATAGAGCTCCAACCCTTGACCCTTGGGGTTGTTCCCTCATCCAGTCCCCCTTTGTCTCCTTCCAGTTCCCTTTGTTCCCTTTGGGTTCTATTTCATCAGCAAAAAATTGTTATGCTCCTGAGTGCTCCGGAGTATGGGGAGCACTGGGAGAATCAGGAGGAGATTGGCCGGTCCAGGAACAGCTCATTTCCTCCGGAGTTGGTCAGGTACTCCAGGGCATTCCCAGGAGGGCATGGAGCATTGCTTTGTGCACAAACATATCCAGTAAATACAATTTAATGCTTCAAAATGTATAGGGGTGAGAAGCTTCTGGGAGCTCCTGGAGCATTTGAAAATGAAAAGGAGGGAAGACTCCCCATGAATACCTCCTCCTACCACAAGACTAACACAACAAGACACTACTTAACATTTAGGTCAAACACTATACTATACATCAAGGACACTGAGACTCACCAATACACAGTCAAAATTTATGGCCTGATATATGATTAATCTGGCAACTTAATCACTTTCGGACTTGCAGAATATGGAGGAAGGGGAAATGGGGGAGAATGAGGGGGGAAATGAGGGGGGAAATGAGGGGGAGAATGAGGGGGGAATACAGAGGGAAATGAGGAAAATTTGAAAAATAGGGACTTCTAAAAAGTTGAAAAAATAATTAGGGAAAAAATCAAAAAAAAATTCAGGAACTGTAGTGCCTTTGAAGTGCTTTCAGGATATATAATTATTTGCGAAATTGAGGAAGAAATGATGGAGAAAAATGGAAAATACTTTTGGAGACCCGAGAAATAATGAGAACTGAATTGATGGGAAAGTCTGAAAATTGAATAGGAAAGTGAGGGGAAGCCTTGTAGCATTGTTATTTTCTGCTGTTCTAATTTTTCCTGATTCTTCTTGGTCTCACTCCCAGCTGCTCCTGGATACTCCTGGATACTCCTGGATACTCCTGGAAGCTCCTGGGAGGGTCCAGGAGCAGCTAATGGAAAATACTTTCAGGGACCCAAGAAATAATGAGAACTGAATTGATGGGAAAGTCTGAAAATTGAATAGGAAAGTGAGGGGAAGCCTTGTAGCATTGTTATTTTCTGCTGTTGTAATTTTTCCTGATTCTTCTTGGTCTCATTCCCAGCTGCTCCTCAATACTCCTGGAAGCTCCTGAAAGTTCCTGGGAGGGTCCAGGAGCAGCTGGGAGTGAGACCAAGAACAATCAGGAAAAATCACAACAGCAGAAAATAACAATGCTACAAGGCTTCCCCTCACTTTCCTATTCAATTTTCAGACTTTCCCATCAATTCAGTTCTCATTACTTCTCGGGTCTCCGAAAGTATTTTCCATTTTTCTCCATCATTTCTTCCTCAATTTCGCAAATAATTATATGTCCTGAAAGCACTTTAAAGGCACTATAGCTTCCTGAATTTTTTTGATTTTTTTCCCTAAATTTTTTTTTTTCAACTTTTTAGAGACTAAAATTTTCCTCCCACTGCTCCTGGCACATTGCATACTCCTCACCACTCCCAGCTGCTCCTGAACCCCCTCCCAGGAGAACACTATTGGCTCCAGGAGTGCCCAATCTGCTGTTTTGTCTCCCACATGCTCCAGCCACTCCTGATGCTCCGGAGCATAACGGACTTTTGCTGATGTTGTCCTCTGACTCCACTCCTGTATTATTATATATACACTCTGTACATAGTGTCCTGTACCCCTAGTCTGAAATTGATGACTAGAGAACCAGAATCGACTGGATTGTCCCCCCAAGAGACTCCCCCTTGCTGACCTGAAATTAAGGACCACCTTAGACAACAAACCAGCAACACAGCGCTCCACTTGAGTCGCTGAGGCCAAGGTCCCTCCTTACTGAGTCCCTTCTCTGCTTCCAGACAATTATGCACTCTATAACACATGCCCTCATCTCCTCTGAGGAGAGTTTCATCTCAGAGTCTGATTCCGAGGTCGAATGCAGGTCCCCCTAGTCTGCAAATCAAGCAGTCCAAATGGACTTCATCAAACTGAGGGCCTTTGCATCCTTGCAAGGCAAGGAATCCCAGTAGTTCTATGAACCACTGATGGAGTTGTTCTCCCCTGACCATTTCTTGTCAGGGAAAGCCAGGCCATTCTTCAGAGCCTCTGGGTATGGAGTGAGTATTCTTACTTCAGCCATTTTTATGGCCTTTTTGTACCATTTTTCCAGGTACTCCTCGTGTTCCCCTGCCTTAGCAGGGTCACTGTCCAATGGAGATTTCTCCCTTGGAGGGTTTTTCGCTGGGAGAGACTGTTCTCTCAGTGGTTCTTTTGTTTCAGGTGGTTGCACCCAAGTGTCAGGGCCCGGCCTTGGACTTGGAGGCTCCCTGACCTCAACCCCTGTCTATCCTGTCCTCACACTATGTGGGGCATGAGATGTATAGTAAAAGAAAGGGAATATATACACTTGCCTATGTGGGGCATGAGATGAGAAGATGGGTAAAGGTCTCATCTCCCCACATGGTTGCTATATAAAGGAATGGGTCACATGCCCACAACTATACAGCTCCTAGAGTTGTGTAGTGTGACCGGAGGGAACATCCAGGTGGCAGTGCCCAGTAAGTGTGGGAACATTTCGGGCGAGCTGCTTGCTCAGAAAGTTCCCACGCTATCCCGTGCGCGTGGATACACAACACAGAAAGGCAACAATGAAGGAATGGAAAGGAAGGGAGTGGTTGGGGAGTCTGGGGCACCCTAGGGCAGGGTGCTGAACCCTGACACCAAGGCTGGATATAGATTCTCTCATTCTTTTGAGAGAGCAAGTTATTACCTCTCTGTTCAAGAGGTTCATCAGTGAAGGAGGTTTGGCTGAACCTTTGGTATGTGCCAATCCTTCTCCTGATTTCTGAACAATGTCTCCTTTCAGCATTGTCTTCTCCTATCTTTGGGAGAAGGACTTCTTTAGCATCTCTGTCAAGTTGCTGGTGGTAATCCAGTGTACTTTCACTGGTTGTTCTTTTCGTGAATTTTTCACAAGTTTTAGTTTTTTCCTGGCCCATGGCCCAGGGATATTTTTTTGTGTCCTCACTATTTTGTGAGAGATTTATTTCTTTCAGCAAGTCAGTTTGCTTGCTGATTTTGTTGGTCAATGCATCAATCATGTTGGCCATTCTTTCTAGAGTTATCTCTAGATGAGCTGTACTATTGTGGCTCGTTTCCTCAATCTTGTTTTGGATCAGGTTTTTCGCATTTATAATGTGTGATTCCTGGTTATCCAGGAGGAAATTAGGCTGGGCAAGTAGTGACTCTCCCCAGTTCATGTTGCCACTTCTGGGGGTTCCAGAAGGGGTTCTTGGAGTGTAAACTCCACCCTCACTTTCTCTAAGTGAAGGGGTTGAGGGGGGCGCTTCCTTTTCATGGAAGAGTCTACTTGCTGATTTTTCCTTACTTTTTTGTAAGGCTTCCTCAGTGAACTCTCTCATTCCAGTTTGCCTTTCTCTCATAATCTTGGAGACCTCCTCTGAGGTTGGCAACCTTGCCTTGTCTGGCATGGCATGGGGTTGTGCAGGTAGCAGAAGTTCTATTTGAGCTTCTGCACTCTGAGGGATCCTACTCTCAGGGCGTTCCTTTGCACTTTCTTGGGCCTTCAGCCTGAGAAAGAGTTGTTCTTCATCTCCCATCCTCCATTCAGATGGGACCTTGAACAAATCCAGTAGTTTGTTGGACAGCCAACATGGAGGTTCTTCCCTCTGTGTCATATCCATGTGCACCCCATCCTGACCCGACTTCCGGACCTCCTTCTTCACTGCCTCCGGAGTCCTACCCTACCACTGTCCGTTCCGATATCCACCTTCGGTCCTGGCACCACACCTCCTCTCACCTCCCATGCCACCTCCACACCTCCATCCCTCTCCTGTCCCATCTCCATCCGCTCCGATACCCACCTTGGACCGAACACCACCCCTCTTGCCACCCTCCTACTACTCCTCCTCCTACTCCTCCGCTCCCTCCTCACAACACCTCCACCCTTCTGTCATCCTCCTACTCTTCTCCCATCTGCTCCGATACTCACCTTTGGACCTGACAACTCTCCTTTCCACCACTCCTTCCCTCTTCCTTCTCTCCTCTCTCTTCCCTCTGGTCCTCTTCCACCGACCTCCCGCCAAGTTACGACCTTCCACTGCTGTCCCGTACTTAGTACTTGGGCACTGCTCGTACCTTTGCTCTGAGCCTCCATCATAGTTCCTACCTCGGACTTTGACTCCACCTCGGCCTTAGTCCATTGCATTGGTGACCTCATACTACGTAAACACCATTGCCAATATTCCTCGGACTTTCAACCCCACCTCCATAACCTCCATAACCTCCGCAACCTCCAAGCTTCACGGATCATCTTTGGCACTTTCGCCACTTGTAATGTATCTCTCACATTTTCCCCTCATCCCTATTTGGACTGCTGCTTCTTCCCATTCTAGCCAGTTAGTCATCACACTTCCCCTCATCCTCCTGCCCCTCTGGGCCTCACCCTCCTTACCTCCTTTCGGATGTATCACAGGTTCTGCCTTATGACCTTCGGTACCGCTCCGCTTCTGTCATCCCTTTGTTCCCATTCGGATGCCTTCGTTCCGATTCGGATCCCCTTTGTTTCCTTGTGCTTTCGCCCCCTCCATTATATATATCGGCACTTGTACATACTCGTTTTAGCCCTTAGTCTAAAATCGACCTGAAATGCCCCCTAGAGACTTCCTGCTTGCCTACTGTGAAATTAAGGACCAAATGGACAAACAGCAATGGCACAGCGCTCCACTTGAGTCACTGAGGCCAAGGTCCCTCCTTGCTAAGTCTCTGGTTCCCCTCCAGAATCGTCTGCCCTTTCCCAGTTCTAACACTCTGTTTCCCTTTGTCTGCCTTTGGGGCTTGACTTGGGGAGATGGGGGAAGACTCCAGGGGATAGTGGGGCCCTGGAGTCCCCTGTGTCTTAGTCCAATCACCTCTTTGGGCTGATTTTTCGGCGCTTATGCATTCATTGCATAAGTCAATCACCTCTTCTGGAGGTGATGAATCTTCCCCAATGTGGGTAAGATTGTGTAATGTGGAATCCTAGGGGTATTGGGCCCCACACTTACTCCATGTAAGTTTTTTGAACCCTCAGGGACCAGCCCTAAAGTGGTTGCTTTTTGAGGATCATGTTGATCCTCATTGTCATCTGACAACGACTTTTGTTGTGAATCTCCCATCATGGGAGATTGCGGTTTTGTGAGGTCTTTGGGTAGCTCAGCACACAAGGCCGTAAGTGATACAAGTTTGTGTATTTTACGGGGGTGTGTAAGCAGTTACCCAGAGGTTCCCACTTGCCCACATGACTATATGTATCTAATTTACATGTGGCTCGGGGTTCGGGGCTATTGCCCTGACATTCTCCCCCCTTGCGTTGCATTTGCGACGCATACAAGGTTGATAGTGAATAAAACAGAGTTTTAATAATTGATTTACATTGAGTTTGGAATTATCAATGAGTGTTTTGTTGTCGCCACTTTAAAGTGGGCGATTTTGTACATGTCGGTGAAGAAAAGAGAGGGGGTTTAAGGAATGAATGAGTGTGGGCTGTTACTTTGAAGTGAACGGCGATACATTGGTATCGCAGGGAGAGAGAAAAAAAAAATGGTGGAGTTTGTCGAAAATGAATTTCGACCCAGAGGTTGTATGTCTTTGGTGTTCCTCACTTGTTCTGTGAGGGTTCATGTGTAAGTGGTGTTTACACACGAGCGGTGGTGGATGTGGGTCTTTTGACGGAGTGGAGATTTCCGCAATTGTTACTTGCAGTTCCTCACATACAGTATTGTGTGCGGGGCCTCGAGTTGGGGGAAGGTGTTTTCACAGGTGCCTCGATGGCGTATTACCGTGTCACTTTCCCCTCTCTCAAGGGTGGAGTCATTGCCCTGGAGGAGGGTTTTCCTCCAGGTTGTTCATCTGAACATCCGATTGCTGCGTCGGATGTGATGATGTAGCCTGGGCTACATTGTCGGGCTGTGGGCTCGACAAAGTGGGTGCTCCCTGGGTGGGAGAGCGGGTTGTTGTGTTCCTGAGCTGCTTGGCTCAGGTGTAGAGTACGGTAGGTCTACCGTTCTTCCCGTGGGGAAGGGTGGTCATTGGGCTGGTTGTCCAGCACGGAGACTTGCATCTCTTTCCCGGTATTTGGAAGCTTTCGCTTCCCGTTCCACAGTTCTTGCGGCACGTTCCTCAGGAGTCCTGAGTGGTTTGAACTGGGACTTTAAGTAGGCAGCTTTGCCTAGACTTTCCCAGGAGATTTTTCCCTTATTCTCTGGGGAATTATATTCCTCCGCGAGTCTTGCAATACTCAGGAGTCCCAAGAAGTATTTCTCGGTTTCCTTCACTTTTTCGCGAAGGGTTCTGTGTACCATGCCGCTTTTGAAGGCGGCTTCGGCCTGTTCGTACCAGTGTACGAATTCTTTCCCACTCACGCTTGTCCACAAAGCGTATGCGGCGTCATGTGCCGCTTCTGACCCCTTCTCCTCATGGGGAAGTTGGGGTCGATTGTTATGTTGACTGGAGCTTCGACTTTGCCGAACTCGTTGAGTTCGGCGGTCTCGTATAGCATGTGGACACTTCCCTGCAGGGTAGCTTGCCCATAGGGTGCTCAGGTACTCAGCGGCCCGCCACCTCTGGCAGTGGTCCCCATTTTAGGGTCTGCCGTCGGTTGCCTACCGCTCTCCCTCTTCCCCTTGACATGGGTTTGCCCCTCTGAGGGCGGGCCCTTATGCAACCCGGACAGGGTCGCCTGCCCATGGGGTGGCAGGATAGTTGGTGCCCCACCCCTTGATGCACTAGTCCCCATGTGGGGTCGCACCTCATGAGGCCCGGAACCATATCCCCTCCCCCTGACCTGGGAGGCCCCCATCATGAGGGGTTTGGCAGCGAGGTCTGCCAGTGTGCGTGCCTCTCTGAGCTCGCGTTTCAGTAATTCGATCTCCCCTTTTTGGAGATCGACTTCTCTCTCTGTGTCTTTCAGAGAGTCAAAGATGCCCTCAGCATCTCTTCGTGCTCTGTTGTATTCGCGCCTCCAGTGGGCGCAATGGTCGCAGGCATCTTCTGACACCCTCGAGTTATCAGACTGTGCTCGTTTGGACGGTCTGGACGAGGAGCTGCTGTCGCTCCCTCGTCTCCCTCCTACGAGGGACTTCATCTCTTTCAGCTCCTCACGGAGCTGACCTGTCTGAGCAGCTACCGCTGATGCAATGGCTGATTCCTAGCCTGCATTTGGCTGGGGTGTTGTTGGACCTGGGCTGAATTGGCTAATCCAGGGGTTGATCTGGCCAGGGAAGTTCCCTGGGGAGTATGCCTGGGGCTGCAGCAGCAAATGCTGCCCCTGGAATGGCACTTGTTGTGCCATCAGTGCAGTTTGCACCGTGTATGGTTGGAAGCCTCTTTGGGGAGGCTGGGGGTATGCAGTGCCTGTTAGCAACGCGGATGGTTGTTGGTTCGCAGCACTCATTTGTGCTGCGTGCGTCATGTAATCCATGGCGCTTATCTGTGCCTGGTGTTGTTGTTGTTCTGGGGAGCCTTGCTCCCTGGGTTGTCGTATTTCGATATCCGGTGGTTTGTTTGGATCGAACCGAGGGTTGCCTCCCCCAGAGAACGACATTTCGTCGTTATGTTACTTGTGGTGGTGGGAGGGGTTTTCATTCTTGTGTGCGTGGGATTCGCCGCAGTTGTGTGTTCTTTTGCACGTGAGCCTGTGGTTCATGTGGTCTAGGCAAGTTACTCGCCTAGCCCATGTGATCTCTAGTACATGGTGTGGCTGTCCGGGTGAGTTACTCACCCAGAACTTTCCCACGCTCTTGGCTGTGGGCCATTGTCCCTCAGCTTTACTTCCTCCGCCTCCGTTTTTGGGGGCGTATTGATGCCGAGAGTTCCCTGTCTTCTTTGATAGGGAGTTTTTCTGGTTCCCTTACATTTTGTAAGGTGAGGTACTCGTCCAGGTGGACGAGGTCGTTGCAATTTCCTAGGGGTTCCCATGTGGTGTCCCCTAGTTCCCATTTGACCTTAAACCAGAGTTCGTTGTGAACCCACGCATGGTTTAGGATTTCGCGAACTACTGCTTTGCGATCGGGGTCTTCCCCAAAATCGTAGAATATGTTTACTTCCCTATTTGGGAAGATTTCCTGGTCATTCGGCTCGTGAGGTACGAGCCGGGATACATGGAATCTTGGGTGGATTCCGCATTGTTCAAGTTGTGGTGGCAACTTGAGGAAGTAGTTTGACGTCTCTGGAAATGTTTCCAGAATTTCGTAAGGCCCTATGTATAAGGGCTTTAGTTTTCCTGCCCTGCCTTTGGGTAGGTTCAGCTTATCCATGGATAAGTATGCGAGCTCCCCTTTTCTCAAAGGCGGGTCCAGGGATCTTTTCTTATTCGCCTGGATTGTTTGAGCAGCTGTCAGGGCCCGGCCCTCGTTCCGTGACGGGCCTAAGGGGATCCTCCAAGTCGCTGGGGTATCTAGTCCCAGTCCGAGGTCTTCAAACTCACTGAGGGGGCTAGCCCCAGCCTTCACAGGAAATGAGTTGAGAAGAAGGGTAACCTTCTCAACCTCCTGTGAAGCCGCTACAAATGGGAGTCGGGAACTATACAGTTTTCGGCTCTTTGCCGACTTTCCATAATTGACACCCCCCCGTGGGAAGATTCTGGGCGAGCTGCTCGCCCAGAAAGTTCCCACGGTCGTGGCTGTGATGGTTTCTGGGCGAGTAGCTCGCCCAGAACGTTCCCACGGGTCTGCATGCATGCGGGATTGTGGAACAGTGAAGGGAAAAATAGGAGAAAATGGGGGAAGGGTACCTGAGGGTGTGTGGGGTCAGGGGCTGTGCCCTGACAGCAGCGTGATTATGTATTATCGCGTCATGTGCTGCCATGAGGTTTTCCTTCGCTTTTTGAGCAAAGTCATTTACTCCCGGGTAGTCCGAGAGTGGTGCTGTTAGGCACATCTTTGGCATATGGCCGTAGATTCGAATGGGGCAAATCCTGTCAATGTGTTCGAGCTCGCATTGATCGCGAATTCCGCCATCGACAGTTTCGCTGCCCAGTTGCGTTGGTCTGGTCTAACCATCGTGCATAGTATTTGTACTACTTTTTGTATCATTCTTTCCGCTTGGCCATCACCTTGCGGGTGGAATGCAGTTGTGAATTTCAACTGTACACTGAGTATTCGGTGTAGTTCACACCAAAATTTTGACATGAATTTTGAGTCTCGATCTGATATGATCGAGTGTGGTAGACCATGGAGTCTTACAACTTCATGAAGAAATATGAATGCTAGTTCTAGTGCGTTCGTTGTTGTCTTTATTGGAATTAGGTGGACGTTGGACGTCAACCTACAAATGATTACCCAGAGGTAATCATATCCCAAGCTTGTTGGGAATGGACCTGTGAAGTCCATGGCTATTGACGACCATGGTGTCTCCGGGGTCGGGAGTGGGTGAAGCATTCCGGGATTTCTCCTGGTGCTTTTCTTTGTCGTTTGACAAGTTCCACAAGAACTTGTGGGTATCCTTTCTCATCGACTTCCACCAGAAGTGTCAATGGAGGGTTTCCACTGTTTTCTTGGATCCTAGGTGTCCAAGTGTTTCGTGGATGTTCTCGAGGATTATTCCCCGAATGGACTTCCTTTCGTAGTTTCCTTTCAGGACTACTATTTGGGTCGTTCCTCCTTCTCCAAGTCGGGTTATCAGCCCATCTTTTATGGAGAAGTTTTTGAAGTTCCCCGGGTTCTCTAGGATTTCCCGGTGGATCTGGCTTTTCAAGTATCCAGATTTTATTGCCTCAATGAGGTCTTTTTCTTTGAATTGTTTTCGAAGGTTCTCTTCTGGAATTATGATTTCTTCCAGATTTTGGGCACTCCCCCCTAGAGCTTCCTCTAGGGTATTTCTCACACGTATTGCTGTGAGTCTCTTTCTCTCTGAGTTTTTACTCAGGGTACTGCTTAGTAGCAGTTCTTCGTATTCCTCGATTCTGTCGGGGATGATGTCTTCTGCATTTTTGTCCAGGTGGATGTCTGCCGACACATAGTCATCGAAATGCAGATCCTCGTCCATTGACGAGTCGTAGTATCATGAGAGTGCATCTGCCACTTTGTTTTTGTGGCCTTCCACATATTTTATTTTGCAATTGAAGCTTGCGAAAAAGGCTTGCCATCTCAGGTGTCTCCCTGAGTTGTGGTTTTTTGCTTTGAAATATTCCAAAGCTTTGTGGTCTGTGATTACTGTGAATTCATGGCCTCCCATGAGGTCGTCTTGCCATCTCATGAGTGCTTCGAGGACACCCAGTGCCTCGAGCTTGTAGGTGAAGTACCTATGTTGTGTGTTGGTGAACTTTTTGGACATGAATGCGGCCGGGCAGCAAGTCTGCCACCTTTCGCCTTGTCCAATTAATGCACCCATGTCCACTGGGCATGCGTCTGTTATGACCCAGACATGGAGTTTGGTCCTCTCTTCTTCTGAGAGGCTTTCCGGTGGGTTCCACTGGACGGGCTTCAGGATCGGAGCCCTGCATGCTAGACGTTTGATTTCATCGAAGCATTTCTGGTGGAGTGGTGTCCACCTGAATGTCTGCTTGTTTGAGCAGATTGTTTGCAGTGGTCCTGTGTAACCGCTGACGTTTGGCATGAATATCGATAGATATTCTACCATTCCCAGGAATCTTAGGACTCCTGTGTGGTCTACTGGCTCTCGCCAGTTGCGGATTTTTTCCATTTTATCCGCTTGAGTGTGGATGCCCTGTTCGTCCACTCGGCTTCCTAGAACGTCTAGGATTGGGGCAAATGGCTGGAATTTTTCCTGGCTTATGTAGAATTTCGCCCCTTTTAGGCGAGTGAATAACCACAATAGTGCTTTATTGTGGTTTTCCACCGAGCTTGTGCTGGTGAATATATCGTCGAACCAGATGTGTAGGCGTCTGCCTACTTCTCCTCATAGTTCCCAGGTCAGTGCGCGCTGGAAGGTGCAGGGAGCGTTGCAGTCTCCTTGCTGCATCGTGTTCAAGTTGTACGTCCCATGGGGTGTGGAGAATGTCATCCTATGGACGTCGTCTGGATCCACGTGTATTTGTTCGTACGCATCCGACATATCGATCTTGGATCGGTATGTTGCTCTGGTGACTGATTCTTGGATCAGTTGCATGTCTGGCATTGGTGTGACATCGAGGATCGTGTTTGAGTTACGGTTCCTCGTGTCTATTACCGTGCACAAAGATCCATCTGCTTTGCAGATGCACAGTAGTGGGCATGCTCACTCGCTGTTCGCAGGATACCACCATCCTGCTTTTACATAGCGATCTATTTTGGTCGCTAGTGCTTCCTGCAGTGCTGCAGGACATCTCGGGGTGTTTTCCCGAAATTTCTTGTTCAGATCCTTCAATGGGATTCGATGGTTCACCTCCCTCAAGGGAGGCATTTCTAATGGCACTGGTGCCATTACGGTTTCGAATTTTTCTCTCCACCACTCCCTGAGTATTTCAAACTCGGGGTTGTTCATGGAGAGACCTTCCAGGTGTGGTATGTCTGGAAGTTCTAGTCCTTCCGGACTAGGATTGGGCCAACCTTCAGGGTATTTTCTTGTGATTACCCTGAGGTGTGTTTCAATCCCACCTCCCTGTCAGGGGGGCTTCTTTTTTGGTTGTTCTCAGGCTCTTGCTCATGTTTTCCATCCATGTGATCTCGTCACATGGTCTTCGCTTATTCCAAGGGTGTCTATGTTGCCCTTGTTCACCGTTCTCACTTTGTGGGACCGGAAGTCTAAGCTTACCTGGTTTTTGTTAACCAGGGGGCGCTGAAGATGGTGTCATATCTGTCGATGTTAATTACATCGAAGTAGTGTTTTTCTACGTGGCCGTTGATCTCAATGTCCACATTGGTTCCGAACAGGATCTGTGATCTTGTTCCTTTCATCCCCATTTGAAGGATGACTGGGTTCTCCAATTGGAGAATTGGGATGTGGACCACGCGGACAAAGTCCGGTGATAAAGCGTCCGTTTCGGCTCCACTATCGAATAGCGCATAGGCTTTTATGCCTGCTATTTTTATGTGAGCCGTTAGCGTTCTCTTCGTTGAGAGCGGTCTGTTTGCAGGGTATTTTCCCGCGTCTTTTGAGATGCAGAATTTCGCATCAAACAAGGGGGACTGGGTTTCGATGGACTTTTGGTCCTTCTTCCCTTTGTCCTTGTTTTCCTTGGGTACTTTGGTGTATTTCCCCAAGGCGTCTTTTCTTGGTGCTTCCACCAAGGCTTCGGCGACTTTTTCGTCTGCCGTGTTTTCTAACTGGTGTGCTACAGCCAGTTTGATTTTATAATTTATGTCATCGTGGTCGATGACTGACATTGGGCCCATTCTTATGGTCCCGACGTTGACTTCCTCACCCTCTGAGTTGGGTGAGTATTGAGGTCCTTCATATGGGTCCTCTACTTCGAAGCTTGATGCTTCGGAGTTACCAGAGTTGTTCTCTGGTTTCTCATCTGATGAGCCTTTCGACTCTTCATCCATTGAGTTCGCGATCTCCATGGCAGCTATGTGCCTTGGTTTTTCATCGCTCGTTATATTGTGTCTTGGGCAATCTTTTGTTTGCCTTATTTTGCCGCATTTGCCGCAAATTGGAACTGACTTTTGGTCAGTTTTCCTCGAGTTTTTCGAGGATGTATCCTCTTTCCATCTGGGTTTCAGCTCTTCCGCCTTCTTTCCTGATGGGAGGGCTCTGCCACGGCTCGTGGTTGCCGTGGTAGTTGTTCGGGTATAGTAACCTGATTTGTAGGCTGAAGACATCTTCAGCCTGTCAATTATCTCGTCTACACGAGATATTGCTTTTAACATCTCCTCGTTTGAGGAGAAGTCTGCTCTGATTCTATCATGAGCAATCATTTCCCTCTTCCATTCGAGGGGAATGTAGTTTAGGAACCTGGCATTGAAGGACGCCTGGTCTGGCAGCGTCACCATCTGGGACGCTGCTTTTGACAGTTCTAAGTAGAACTGTTTTAGGCCTTTTTCCACTTCGTATTTGACGTTGCGGTATTTCTTTGTCGCGTTCAATGCGGCGGAGGCTTTGATGAAGGTTCTCATCAATATGTTGAGAACTTCGAGGAACATGCCCTCGTCTCCTCTGAGGAGTTTTGTCTCGGAGTATAATTCCGAGGTCGAACGCGGGCCCCCCTAATCCACGAATCAAGCAGTCCAGGTGGACTTCATCAAATTGGGGACCTTTGCATCCTCGCGAGGCGAGGAATCCCAGTAGTTCTGTGAACCACTGCCAGAACGATTCCATGTCGTTCTCCCCTGACCATTTCTTGTCAGGGAATGCCAGCCCATTCTTTAGGGCTTCTGGTTTCACTCCTTCTGGGTAGGGAGTGAGTATTCTCACTTCGGCCATTCTTATGGCCTTTTCGTACCATTTCTCCAGGTACTCTTCTTGCTCCCCTGCCTTCGCGGGGTCGCTGTCCAATGGAGATCTCTCCTTTGGGGGGGTTTTTGCTGGGGGAAATCTTCCTCGCAGCGTTTCTTTGGTTTCAGGCGAATTCGCCTGAAGTTGTATTTGTATTCTCTCATTGTTTTGAGAGGGTGTGAATGAGTTACCTCTCTGTTCGAGAGGTCCATCATAAGTGGACGTTTGGCCAAACCTTTGGTACGTGCCAATTCTCCTCCTAATCTCTGAACGATGCCTTCTTTCGGCATCGTCTTCTCCTATCCTTGGGAGAAGGATCTCCTTGGCGTCTCTGTCGAGTTGCTGATGAGATTCCAGTGTGCTTTCACTGGTGGTTCTTTTCGTGAATTTTTCACGAGTTCTATTTATGTCCTGGACCGTGGTCCAGGGGTGTTTATTTGTTTCCTCACTTTTTTGTGAGAAATTTATTTCCTTCAGCAAATCTGTTTGTTCGCTGATTTTTTCAGTCAACGCATCGATTGCGTTGGCCATTCTTTCTAGAGTTATCTCTAGACGAGCCGTGCTATTATGGTTCGTTTCCTCGATCTTTTTTTGGATCGAGTTTATCGCGTTTATTATGCGCGATTCCTGGTTTTCCAGGAGGAAGTTTGGTTGGGCGAGCAGAGACTCTCCCAGTTGACATTTCCGCTTCTGGGGGTTCCAGAATGGGTTCTTGGAGTGAACACTCCACGCTCGCTTTGTTTAGGCGAGGCCATTGTGGAGGGTGCTTCCCTTTCATAGAGGGGTTTGTTCGCTGGTTTTTCCTTACTTTTACGTAAGGCTTCCTCAGCGAACTCCCTCATTTCAGTTCGCCTCCTCTTCATTATCTCGGAGACCTCCTCCGAGGTTGGCGACCTTGCCTTGTCTGGCATGGTGTGTGGGAGTGTAAACAGCGGAAGTTCTTTTGGAGCTTCCGCACTCTGGGAGATCCTGCTCTCAGGGAGTATTTTCGCGCCTTCTCAGGCTTTCAGCCTGAGAAGAAGTTGGTCTTCACTTTCCGTCCTCCATTCAGATGGAACCTGGAACAAGTCCAGTAGTTTTTCGGATAGCCGATGCGGGGGCTCTTCCCTTTGTTTCCCTTTGTCTGCCTTTGGGGCTTGACTTGGGGACGTGAGGGGGGGCTCCAGGGGATAGTGGGGCCCTGGAGTTTCCTGCGACTCTATCGTCACTTTTTGGGCTGATCGTTCGGCGCTTACGCGTTTTTCGCACAAGTCAATCACCTCATGAGGAGGTGAGGGATCTTCCCCAGTTTGGGTTAGATCGGTATGTTGTGGAGTTCTGGGGGTATTTTTCCCTGCACTTACTCCACGTAAGTTTCTAAAACCTTCAGGGACCAGCCCTGAGGTGGTTGCTAATGCCGGATCATGTTGATCCTCGTCGTCGTCTGATGACGGCTTTTGGTTTGAATCTCCCATGATGGGAGATTGCGGTGAAGGAGCGGAGCTGGATCACCTTATGTAACCAGTTTCCTATGTCCAATAACGATATTAGAGTTTGTGCTGATTTGCGTACTGACCGTGTTTTGGTTGCCAAATATATGATTGTTCACTGTCTAAACAACAATAAACACCCCCCAACGATCTCACCTGACGTATAGATCGTCTACGGATAAAATTTTATATTGACTTTACTATGATTTCTAGTCAATATTACACCTAGATATACCACTTTTCAGTAGGATGTGATTTTCCTGATAATTTACTGAAGGAAAACTACTAATAAAATAATTCCGCAATAAATGTTACTCAATACAGGAGTGACCAAACTGCTCTTTCTATCGCTTAGAGTGCGTGCTAGTTATCTAGCAGGTTCAGGATCGCTCACTTTTCTCCTGTGGTGTGATAACCAAGTATTGCTGAGATTATTCAATTAAGAAGTCCCTCCACCAAATTCTCACTAATTCTCACTATGACACTTTTGTTCAGCTGTGTCTAACTGACCCTAACTCACGCTTAGAGTGACGTGTTAGTTTTATATTAGCTAACAACTAATATTTGCTTTTATCTTTTGGAGCAAATGAACCAACCACTGGTGAGGAGAATTAAACTTTTATTTCTACCTGAGGTTTGAGAGGGGGCAGAAGCGGCGGCCTTTTATGCTTTTCAGAGGCCTCTCTACTCCCACGCCTCGCACTAGTTACATGTGCTACATTTGTATTATAGATAGTTCTAGAATGATATAGGGGCTTGGGCTGTGTAAGCTTAATAATGGACTTAGGACATGACTCAGCAATAAGTAATTCATTTCTTTGTCTTTTGGGCCGATCTTAGCGAGATCTTGTAGCGCTGAAGCTATGCTCTACACCGCCTTAATTACGAACGGTTATCTTTAGAAATGACTCGGCTATAAAGGAACCTTCTAGACTGTTCTCTAATTGACCCCTTTTTGTGAAGCCGCATCATTACTAATGTTCTAGAACCTTCCCAATTAATTAACCGATCCGCGGACTTCTGAATCACTTCATGCTTATGATCCGAGATCAGATCATCAATCATTCCTTTGTTCCGATTTATTTGAGCTTAAAATCAAAAAGTTTTGATGAATCATGGGAAAATATACAAGATCCGATTTTTTAGCATTTTCTCCTCTTCTGATGCGATCAAAAACTGTCCGCCCGCGCCGGGGAATACTCTATCATATGGTATTCGGTCCGCCAGACTTCCGGGCGCCAATATATTTCCCTTGAGTCACATTACTTTTTGTAAGAATTAGCAAATAAATATATATGAATTATAAGGTGTTTCGCCGTTTGAGCAATATCTCCGTCAGTTGTGAAGCTTTTAGAATGAAACAAAACCGTGGATAAAGTTAAGAAACAGTCCTTTCAGATGGTAAAAATATTACAGTCAAAAGTTTACTGGTTCTTGAGATATTCACATTTCTTTCCCAATGTTCCTTCTTATTCTGCCGTCTATGTGCTATTTTCTTGTTGTAGGGATATATTCTTTGAATATTACACCTATGCCAAGTTCTAGGCATGATTGTAGTAGATTAAATCTCATGCTACATGGGTGTAGATAATTTATAATGATCTAATGTCTGTCCAGTCTCATAAAGATCATGAGATCTGTTAAACGTCTGAACTTGTCACCTGTTCGTTGACTATTCTGATAGATCATTGTTTTATTCTTTGAATATTATTTCTCCTACAGCGGTTTCTTTATAAACCGCTTGTTTCTTTTTAGTGTTGCTGCAGATGCAACCTTGCCCTTGCGGGCATGTTTAGGCGCCATAGGCGCTTCTGAGTCAGATGTTAAGATTGTAGAGTTGTGGGTTGTGTTGTAAAACACACCTCATGCACTTAAAAAAGTGTGAGGTCTTAGGGTGGCTCAGCACACAAGGCCGCAAGTGATACAAGATAGTGTATTTTACGGTGGTGTGTAAGCAGTTACCTGGAGGTTCCCACTTGCCCACGTGACTATATGTATCTAATTTACATGTGACTTGGGGTTCAGGGCTATTGCCCTGACAGATATTCACCTTCGGTCCTGGCACCACACCACCCTTCACCTCCCATGCCACCTCCACTCCTCCACCACTCTCCTGTCCTATCTCCGTCCACTCCGATAACCACCTTGGACCGAACACCACCCCTCTCGCCACCCCCCCCCCCCCCCCCCCCCCCCCCCCCCCCCCCTCTCGCCACCCCCCCTCCTACTCCTCCTCCCACTCCTCCGCTCCCTCCTCACAACACCTCCACCCTTCCATCATCCTCCTACTCTTCTCCCGTCTGCTCCAATACCCACCTTTGGACCTGACACCTCCCCTCTCTCCCCTCTGGTCCTCTTCTGCCAACCTCCCGCCAAGTTACAACCTTCCGCCGCTGCCCCGTACTTCGTACTCGGACACCGCTCATACCTTTGCTCCAAGCCTCTGTCATAGCTCCTACCTCGGACTTTGACTCCACCTTGGCTTAAGTCCATTGCATTGGTGACCTCATACTATGTAAACATCATTGCCAATATTCCCCGGACTTTCAACCCTGCCTCCGTAACCTCTGTAAGCTCTGCAACCTCCAAGCTCCATGGATCACCTTCAGCACTTTTGCCGCTTGTAATTTATCTCTCACATTTTCCCCTCATCCCTATTTGGACTGCTGCTTCTTCCCATTCTAGCCAGTTAGTCATCATCCCCACTTCCCCTCATCCTTCTGCCCCTCTGGGCCTCGCCCTCCTTACCTCCTTTCGGACATACCACAGGTTCTGCCTTATGACCTTTGGTACCGCTCCACTTCTGTCATCCCTTTATTCCCGTTCAGATGCCTTCATCCCAGTTTGGATCCCCTTTGTTTCCTTGTGCGTTCGCCCCCTCCATTATATATATCGGCGCTTGTACATACTCGTTGGAGGCCTTAGTCTAAAATCGACCTGAAATGCCCCCTAGAGACTTCCTGCTTGCCTACTGTGAAATTAAGGACCAAATGGACAAACAGCAATGGCACAGCGCTCCACTTGAGTCACTGAGGCCAAGGTCCCTCCTTGCTAAGTCTCTGGTTCCCCTCTGGAATCATCTGCCCTCGCCCAGTTCTAACATTTTCACCTTGTCCAATTAGTGCACCAATGCCTGCTGGGCATGCGTCTGTTATAACCCAGACATGGAGTTTATCCCTCTCCTCTATCGAGAGGTTTTCTGGTGGATTCCACTGGACGAGCTTCAGAATTGGAGCCCTGCATGCGAGACATTTTAGAAGCATTTCTGGTGGAGTGGGGTCCACCTGAATATCTGCTTGTTTGAGCAGATTGTTTGCAGTGTCCCTATGTAGCCACTGATGTTGGGCATGAATATTGATAGATATTCTACCATTCCCAGGAATCATAAGACTCCTGTGTGGTCTACTGGCTCTTGCCAGTTGTGCATTTTTTCCATTTTATCCACTTGAGCATGGATGCCTTGTTCATCCACGCAGCTCCCAGAAGGTCTAGGATTGGAGCACATGGCTGGAATTCCTTCCGGCTTATGTAGAACTTTGCCCCCTTGAGGCGAATGAATAACCACAATAGTCCTTTATTGTGGTTCTTCACCAAGCTTGTGCTGGTGAAGATATCATCATGTCTGCCTATTTCTCTTCATAGTTCCCAGGTCAATGCATGCTGGAAAGTACAGGAAGTGTTGCAGTCTCCTTGCTGCATTGTTTTGGAGTTGTACGTCCTGTGGAGTGTAGAGAATGTCGTCTGGATCCATGCGTATCTGTTCATATGCATCCAACATATCGATCTTGGATCATTATGTTGCTCTGGCAACTGATTCTTGGATCAGTTGCATGTCTGGCATTGGAGTGACATCAAGGATCATGTTTGAGTTTTGATTTCTCACATCAATTACTGTGTGCAAGGATCCGTCTGCTTTGTGGATGCACAGTAGCAGTGTAAGCATGCTAGGGATGTAACCCAGCAGCAAACAAGAAAAGAAAAAGGGGGGCAAAGAAAATCTTACTACTAGTATGGCTGCACATGGTCCCGGTGCAAGTGCATGATACTAATAAATTCTCTTAAACTCAGAACTCACCCTAGTCCTTCTTGGACAGTCGTCAGGGAGTCAAACTAAGCTCTTAAAACGTGTGGAAGGGTCGCTCAACACCACAGTCTTTGTAGCACAGAAGAGGGGTCCAACAACTGTAAGTACAATGCAAACTGGGTGTATATAAGAAAAAAGGGAAATCAGAACAAAAAAAGCCGATAGATGGTGTCAATGGA
Source organism: Cantharellus anzutake (assembly GCF_015039405.1). Lineage (NCBI taxonomy): Eukaryota > Fungi > Basidiomycota > Agaricomycetes > Cantharellales > Hydnaceae > Cantharellus > Cantharellus anzutake. The sequence goes on along the minus strand of NW_024067024.1, from coordinate 214,384 downwards.
AACAGGAAGAGTGTTGAGAACTCGGCTAAGAAACAATAAGGCAAAAAAAAGTGTCCACAAGGTAACAATAAAATCAATAATTGAGGCCCATAAGGTCAATATCAACCATTAATCTCGCTTCTCCACCGCGTATCTGTCTCCCTAACTCCTGTCCCGTCATTTCATCCTCTTCTCCTGATCCGTCGCTGTCCTTCAAGCTCAAAATAGTGTGAATTGGTGGAAAATTGGTGGAGATATGGGGGAAATGGTGGATAACCGTGAATTTTGGGGAAGTGACAATATGAGTCTTGAGAAAAAAGGATGGAAAAAATTGGAAAAAATGTGGAAATGTTCCGTGGGCATTGTAGATGTGTCGGAGGCTTGAGGGTGCTCGTTGGAGCCTCGAACAACGTGTTTCTGGTCTTGTTTGTGTGGTACTTGCTGTGCCCTCCTACATCGCTGCACCTGCTGCATGCACTCTCCCCACACAGCGTCCACCCCCAGGACCTCCCATGGAGGCACCCAGAGAGGTATGGCTGTGTGCAGAGATGACACGCCTCTCCACGTGACCCTGCCTGCTTGTATATAATAGCACCTGGGGTGGGAACAGAAGAAGCAGCCTTCTTCCCACATTTCCACTTCAGACTAAGTGGTTGGGGATGCTCACCCCGCAATGGGACCACTACTATGCATAGCTGCTGTTCGTCTCATCGAGTCCTGCATGCAAGGACCTTGCCACTTTCAGAGCTGTCCCTGACAACAGGGAAGACAGTTGATGCAAGCACCCTTTTATATTGTCATATCCATCCCCGGCCATCGACTTCCGGTCCCTCCGATCCCTCCAGTCTAACTCCGCTCCTTCCTCACTAACCTTGGAGCTCCCGTATTCCGCAATCCTCTCGGTACCCCTTGATGGTCACCACCCCCTCCTTTCAATTTATTACCTACGCCTCCCTAAGTACAGAGCCCCGAAGACTTCCGGACAGCTCCGACGTCCGCTAGCGCACTCCCACCTCCGCTGGGCAATACACTCACCTGCCTTTCCGCTAACCCCGGACCCAACTCGTCGGTAACATTCAGTCAGCTAATGTTTAACCCCATTAGCTCCACTCCGTTCAGCTCCGCCATTTGCGGACCCATCTTCGCTGTAACCATATATATATCCAACTTGTACATAGGTTACACTCCAGTAATAAAATCGACTAGAGTTACCCCCCCTTCAGTTCTGATTGCCAGTCAGTAAGTTAGGGCATGGACGTGTCACTAGGCACAGCGCTCTTGGCATAAGTTGCTGATGTCATATACAATCCCGACCTCCGCTCCGGGCTCCCGGAACTCCGAACCTGACTTCCGGAGTCCTACTTCCCTTCTGTCACCTCCTCCTTGCCGACTCCCAAGAGGCTATCCCACCTCCGGCTCTGACACCACCTTCAGTCTGACTCCGGAACATTCCGGGTCCAACCCCAACCTCGACACCTTCCAGGTGAGTATGCAACACCTATGCTCCTGACTCCGGGCCTCCACTCCGGAATCCCATTTGTGTCCCCGTCTCTGGAACCTCCTGTCTTAGCTCCGACCTCGGACTTTGACCCCACCTCCGCTTATACCCATTGTATTGGTTAGCTCATTCCATTTAATTACGTTTGCCAATATTCCGGAGTTTAACTTCCGAGTTTGGACTTTCCGGACTTACCTCGGACCTTGCAACTATTGCATTGTCCTATTCAATTCCGCTATTCTCCCTCATTCCTATTTGGGCTGCTGCTTCCTTTCTATTCAGTCAGCTAGCCATTCCCCACTCCCAACCTCCTTCCTTCCTCCTTGGGCCTTGGCCCTTCATTCCTCCTTTGGGAAACACCATTGAGTCAAACCCTTGACCCTTGGTGTTGTTCCTCTTTCCACCTCCCTTTGTCTCCTTTCGTCCTACCCTTGTTCCTTTTGATTCTGGACCCCTCCTTATATACAATGTACCTAGTAACTTGTAACCTCAGTCCGAAATCGACCTGAATTCCCCCCAAGAGACTTTCCCTCTGCTAGATCCGAAATTAGGGACCCCCAGGACAACCAGCAATGGCACAGCGCTCCGCATGAGTCGCTGAGGCTGAGGTCCTTCCACGCTAAGTCTCTGATTCCATTCCGGAGTCGTCTGAATCCACACATTCTAACAGCTATCGTCTCCCTATTATAAACAGGTGCTTGTACATACTCATTTTGGACCTTCTTGACCTGAAATTCCCCCTAGAGACTTCCTGCTCACTGCCTCTGAAGACCAAATGGACAAACAGCAATGGCACAGTGCTCCAGATGAGTCGCTGAGGCCAAGGTCCCTCCTTGCTAAGTCTCCAGTTCCCCTCTGGAATCGTCTGCCCTTGCCCAGTTCTAACAGAGTTGTCCATCCAGGACACTAAAGAATGCTCAACTACAACCTCCAGTATACCAGGGAGAGTGGATGCACAAATCACCCTGGAAATACTCACTGCCCTCATGTCAGGGATGCATCTGGGGTAGAGGAGGCCCAGGTGAGATGCTGCAAGAGGGCTAGCGGCTCTCTATGCCGACTAAGCTCATGGGGCCAAACTCCCTAAACTCCTACTTTCTTGACTGAACTTTGCTATGCTCGATCTTTAACTCTGCAGTGGGTTCTCCAGGATTTCCGCAAGGTCCGGGCTCAGCGTCCACTACTCACTTGTTGTGAGCTAGATCACTGCCCTTATTCCTACTGTTGGAATTCCACTCACTCACACCCACTCTAGCGCATCCTAGCACCTTAGAGAAATTGGGGGAGGGGAGAACTTCTTTTCACAAATCCGGTATGTACAGGATTATATCTAATAATTATTTTTAGAAATAATTGATGGTGAATATTGGTACCATATGGCACCTGCATACCTTATTAGGCGAAATAATTGAAAGGGTAACAGCAGCAATAAAAGAATATCAATCAATAACTGAAATGATGCAAAAATATGAAAATATAAGAAAATAAGCAATATCTCAACGGATTTACGGAATTAAGAGCCAAAATTGAAAATGCAGCCGGAGATAACTCTCACGCAGCCGATAAGCATTTTTACCAATTTATTAGACGCCGTGGGAACGAGTGAGGCTGGAATTCTGGGTTGCCACTTGAGATTCCCACGCCTGCACATGCCCCTGCCTAACTTGTCCAATGCAGAACTCCGTCAATTCTCCACCGATTGGGACGTTCTTGGTATCGTCAGAATCGTACGAATTAGGACTATTTCTGGATACCAAATCTGTACTGAGTCGTCGCATAGATGGAAGGGGTTTTCTGAATGGTGGAAGCAGGTATCCGAGCTGGCTCTGCACATGGGTGATTATCCCGCCTACAATGCCCAACACTAGAAGTCTCACAGGGTGTGGAGCGGGTGTGCATACTGGCAGGCCCAGCTCAGGAGACAGTCCCTGGCCACTTAGACTGAAGTGGAAAAGGGTGAGAAGAAGGCTACTTCTTCGGTTCCCACTTCAGGTATGTTTATATACATGCGGCTTGGGTCACATGATGGGTGCCATGTCATCCTCGCATACAGCTGTAGTCACCCAGGTGTCCCCATGGGGGATCCCGAGGGCGTCCACTGTGAACGCACGAGCTTGTCATATCCCGGAATCCCGACCCTGCACACTCCCACCACACCACACCTTCCTAACAACTTCACCATCCCCTACACCATGCCTCCCCACTGCCCAAGTCACCTTCCTTCCTAACTGTCTCAGCTCCAGCCTGGTTGCAGCACACCGAACCTTTGTCAGGGATCAGTAATAACCCTGGACCCTATGCCGGCTGCGCATATGCATGTGGGAAAAATGCTGGTAATTCCTGTCTACTCTGCTTACCTAAGCCCCAGTGACCTGGATCATCTCCGGCATTGTTCTGGAACATTCTATGATCACGTGATTCTATCAGCAATCCGTTTGGTTTCCTTATTGCCAGACTCTACATGTATATAGCTGACCCTAAGATGGGGACATCCCTTTCCCCTGGCTTTAATCACAACTAGGTTATCGGAGCATCCTGTGTGAGCACACGCGTCCCCTGACAACCTTGGCCACTCCCATCCCGGAAGTTTGGTCCCGAGTCAGAACATTCAGAGACCCCAGATTTGCTCCAATATCCCGATGGATCTCCAACACCCCATGATATACCCCTAAACCATTTCTCCACCCATTTCATTTATTGGAGTCACCCAACATCCTTCAGATACACAACTCCGCTTTCGGAGCTACCTGCATCCTTCGGTGACCCCACTCACGTCATCACTTATTAGTCACCTTCCATTCATAGCACAACTATCTTCTTCTTACCATTCAGTCAGCTAACCCCCTCTTACCCATTTCTCGTTCCCATTCATTTTCCGGCCTCTTACTCCGCCCTCCTTGACCCGACACCTCAGTTCCCCATTAAGAATATTGTTCAGGACCTTTTGGTACCTCTCAGTATCATTCGGCACCTTTTGGTGTTTTTTCTATTATCATTCAGACTTTGACTAAAGTTGTTACAGGAATGGGTTCTGGGGAACCCATCCTGAGCCGTTCGGCTCACTAATGGAGGTGGCTGCGTAGCCATCGGAGGGAGAGCAGAATAGGATGAGGGTATGGGAGTACAACCTGTGTGTCGGCCATCGGTAACTTGGCGCTCCTGGGAGCGTACCGGTAGCGAGTATGATGTGGGCTCCTTGAGGGAGCCACCTGGCTGTCTGCTAACGGGGACTTGGCGCTCCTGGGAGCATGCTGGTAGCGGGTGTGTTGGGAGTGTCTGGCTAGCGGTGACTTGGCGCTCAATGGAGCGTACCGGTAGTGAGGGATACTGGGACTCCCAAAGGGAGTCTCCCAGTTGGTGGCTATCGGTGACTTGGCACTCATGGGAGCGTACCGGTAGCGGGAGTTGTTGGGGAAAGCGGGCTGGTGGACCAGTGCACGGTAGTGGGTGACCGTGGGAAGTGGGACCCGCGGGTGTGTGGCCAGGCATCCTGGAGCTGCCTGGACCGTATCCTTCTCCTGAGGAGGTGGGATAGGCTACAGTTCCTGATAGGGAACTTCTGGTTGGATGGGAGTAACCACTCGACCACCTGGTGGACTGGTGGGAGTGGACAGCAGGAGGTTGGGCATGGGAATGCCCTCCTTGTTGCGGTTTTGTCATGGAGAGGAGGAATAGGGAGGTGGACATGGTTCCAGGGTTACAGGTTGAGTTTACAGTGGTGGCACAATGGTGAGGATGTTACAATCGCGGTACAAGGTTTTTGGGTTCTGTATTTGATAATGAGAAAACATCTTGGCAATTACCATACATGTCATATGACTTGTATCTATCTAATACAAATGTTATAATGGCCAAAGGAAGTCCTTTGGAAATCAACAAATCCCCCAGCCAGCACCAAAACCCAGTGGGAAAGCTTGGCATGGGGTTTGGCAGAGAATGAAGTGAGAAGAAGTAAGAAATATCTTACCTGTGTGCCTGGTCTATAGGAGTCTAGGCCCATTTCCATAGCAAAGGGCCTCAAGGTCTGGTTGCCTGTCATGGACCATAAGATTCTCCATTTCCATAACAAAAGTCCTTTCCATCCCTCCTTATAAATACCTGTAGATTAGAACTTGTAGTTTTCCTTAGTTTTAATTAAAATGCTACCCCAAGTCCCTCTGAGTGAATCCTGGCCCCTTTCTACAAGATACCTCAGACATAAGAAATACAAGGACTAACTGAGACGTAATGGAGGCACAGTGCTCCCTCCGAGTCGCTGAGGCTGCATCCTTCTTAGAGCCTCTTGTAGAACTGGGCTTCCTGGAGAAGCTTCGGTCCACTACCGGAGCTCTCGGACCCCCTCTAGTTGAGCCCCACCTGCATTTGGACTCACACATTTTCCCCTATGATCCGGGTTTTTGACAGAGCTGGACATAGTGGGGGGTCGCCTGAAGTGCCCAGGTTGGGCATGTCATGAGCATGCTGTGGGTGGGTCAATGGTACATTGATACAGAGAAAGGTTGTCTGTGTAGAATAAAGAGAAAATAAAGAGAAAGTGAAATAAATGAAGAGGAAGTGAAATGGGGAAAGAAAGAAAGAGGAAGGGGGGAGGAGGTAGGAGAAGACTGGGTGGCAGGGTACCGGGTGAAGTGGGGCTGGGTGGGGCCGGGTCAGGTGGGTGTGCCCTGACACCTCACCTGCAACCTTCCACCATACCCAACCTGAAAGCACATATCAGTTGCATACCTTTCCCAAAGCTTGTTCATTTTTACCCTGGAATGACTCTTTGCTGCCAGATGCCACTGAGCTAGTGTGAGGAACTGTACATGACATTGTGGGGCATCTGTGGCTGTGGCTGTGTCTCTTGATGGTGGCGTGATCAATTTTGATGGAGGTATGAGATTAAATAAGACTTATGTGGTATTCCAGACAAAAGAACATAAATGTACAAGAAAGTTCTGAGGGAACAGCCGATGTCAGAGAAGAGCACATACTAGTAATACATGCAAACTCGGAAGCAGTTAGAAATCAGGAAAGGATACCAAAGCCAATACATGCAAAATGGGAAACAGTTAGAAATCAGAAAAAAGGAAAAGCCAAAGGGCCCAGAATGTATTGGCAGCAAGCATGGCGAGACATGTGTAATCCATATCTAATCCAGTCCTATTCTGGAACCATATGCTTCACCCCTTGGCTCAGCTTCCAAGCTACTTGTCGTCACAATCCAAATTGCATGAGTATATAATATGGTGATGATACAAAACTACATAAGCCAAGAATTGACAGGAAAAATATTGTTTTGCTGAAGCATCAAGTCAATGCTGCTGGCAAAGTGGCAGTATTGGGATACCAATTTTGTGTCGAAAGTCATCTGCTGCATGACAAAAGTGGCCAAATGAGCGGTCATTGGTCACTGCTGAGAAGCAAAACTTCTTGTGCTCAAGGACCAGGTATACCAGCGACGAACCTGACCTGACTGGAATGGTTGGAGGTAGGGATGGGGGATGAAGAAGCTTTGCCTGGAGGTACATCAGAAACAGCATCCAGCCATGGACCACAGTAACTCGTGAAAAGTGATAGATGCTCCATGGGCTCCATGGAATTTCATGAAAATTCATGAAAATTCATGGGATTCCATGGGATTCCATGGGATTTGTTGAAATTTCATGGATTTTCTGACAAATTACATGACTTTACAGCCTCCCATGGGTGGTCATGGGCTTCTGTGGATGTTCATGGAATCCCATGGATATTCATGGACTCCCATGGGCATTCATGGACTCTCATGGACACCCATGGATGCTCATGAACTCCCAAAGGCCATTTATGTAACAGCTTCTATGTGCTTGTTATTTTGCTCTGTTACAAGGATTTGACACTCAATGCTGCCACAGTGATGTGCAGATGGTCAGAGCAGAGGGGGGGGTTTCCATTGTTCCATCAAGTGTGAAGCAAATATTGCCATAATTAATGATGAAAGTTACTGAAGACAGGTAGCACTGACATATCTATCTTCACCAATACTATTTACATAAATTTTTCTGTGATCAAAACTGATGGAGATGTATGCATGTTTTTCCCTGGGCTCCTCACATGTATGATGCACCTGTGATTGGTTGTAAGGATTGTATTCCCCACCCTTGACCATATATGTAGCCTCATTATGGCATGCACTGATGGACTGGGAGTGTGTGGCTACACCAGTGCTTAAACAAGCACACCAACATATTCAGTGGACACTCACAGTAGCTCTCACAACCTCTGCCACATTATCTGTAGAATCATCCCTATGCTGACCCCCTATACTGCACCCAAAACCTATGGAAATGGACCAATTCAGCCCCACAGTTCTAACATTTATACAGACTGGATTCAAAAGGGAGGTATGACTCAGTGTTCAGAGGGCTTTGGCCTCAGCAACTCAAGCCAGGAGCACTGTGCCCAGTAGCATGTTGGGGCCCTAATTTGCAGATACATGGGAAGTCTAGGTGGAGGGCCCATAAATGGCAGGAACCAGGCAGAGTTGACATAACAGGGTCAAGGGTTAGTCAACTGAATATTACTGGCAACTTGGGTTACTGTCAGGGAACGACTTGGGGTCAAGAGCGCCCAGATGTGTCACCTGGCACTGAGGACCCGATAGGGTGTATCACAGGCACATGTACTAATGGACCCGGCACAGAAGGACATCCCTGGCCACTTAGGCTAAAGTGGGAAGTGTGAGAAGAAGGTTACTTCTCAGTTCCCACTTAGGCTGTGTTTATGTACATGTGGTCAAAGGTCATGTGGGGAGCACCATGTCATCTACCTGCACAGCTGTATCCACCCGGGTATCTCCATAAGAGATCTCAGGAGCATCCAGTGTGTAGGGCGTCACCCAGTGTGCCTGGGTCCAGGCATGTTGCGCAGCCTGGTTAATGGTACATTGAGCAAGGAAGTCATCTGTGTAGTAGAAAAGGAAAGAAGAAAGAAGAAGGGAAAGGAAGAGAGGAGGGAGGATGGGGGCACCAGGTGAGGGTAGTGGGATCAGGTGGGGTCGGACCGGGTGGAGTGGGGTCAGGCGGGTGTGCCCTGACAGTTACAGGTTTAACAGACAACAACCCAAAAGGAGAATGGAGAGGGTGGTCCAAAGGCAGACTTGCAGGGCAGGCAACTAAATGGCCCAATGGAGTCAGGGGTGCACTTGTGGACATTGGAGCTGTCTGGAGGCCTTTGGGGTTCCATACTTAGGGAGGTGTAAGTAATATATGGAAATGGGGGGGTGATGACCATTGGGGGGGCTCTGAGGGGAAGTGTTAGAACGGGCGGATTCAGACGACTCCGGAGTGGAATCGGAGACTTAGCATGGAAGGACCTCAGCCTCAGCAACTCAGGCGGAGCGCTGTGCCATTGCTGGTTGTCCTGGGGGTCCCTAATTTCAGATCTAGCAGAGGGAAAGTCTCTTGGGGGGAATTCAGGTCGATTTCAGACTGAGGTTACAAGTTACTATGTACATTGTATATAAGGAGGGGTCCAGAATCAAAAGGAGCGAGGGTAGGACGAAAGGAGACAAAGGGAGATGGAAAGAGGAACAACACCGAGGGTCAAGGGTTTGACTCAATGGTGTTTCTCAAAGGAGGAATGAAGGGCCAAGGCCCAAGGAGGAAGGAAGGAGGTTGGGAGTGGGGAATGGCTAGCTGACTGAATAGAAAGGAAGCAGCAGCCCAAATAGGAATGAGGGAGAATAGCAGAATTGAATAGGACAATGCAATAGTTGCAAGGTCCGAGGTAAGTCCGGAAAGTCCGAACTCAGAAGTTAAACTCCGGAATATTGGCAAATGTAATTAAATGCAATGAGCTAACCAATACAATGGGTATAAGCAGAGGTGGGGTCAAATTCCGAGGTTGGAGCTAAGACCGGAGGTTCTGGAGACAGAGACGCGAATGGGATTCCAGAGCAGAGGTCCAGAGTCGGGAGCATAGGTTTTGTGTACTCATCTGGAAGGTGTCAAGGTTGGGGTCGAACCCAGAATGTTCCGGAGTCGGACCGAAGGTGGTGTCCAAGCCAGAGGTGGGATAACCTCTTGGGAGTCAGCAAGGAGAAGGTGATGGAAGGGAAGTGGGGCTCCGGAAGTCGGAGTTCGGAGTTCTGGGAGCCTGGAGCGGAGGTCGGGATTGTATGGATATGACAGGAAGATGGGATTTGGGGGCTCTGAGGTTGGTATGAGTGGAGCAGAGGTAATCAGGGATGGCTGGAGGTGACAGAAGGTGGTGGCAGAGGATGGATATGACACCTGTGAAGACATATGTATAAAGGCTTTTGGTTGGGTCCCCATGGGTCTCTGAGTCCTGCAATTTCAACTGATATTTTCACTTGCTATAGTATTGTCAGGGCACCTCACCTGAACATACAACCCTGAAACCCCTCCCCCCAGTCTCTCCCCATTTTTCCCTATTTTTTCATGTGTATTTACAACCAGGAGCCCACATACAGACCCATGTGACACCCTTTCCAAGCTGTGGGAATGTGCCTGGCTTCTGCCTGCAGTCACACTATAAACTGGCACAGTCCACTTCCTTTTATAGTAGCTTAGCAGGGATAGGGAAACTCACCCTTCTTCTCAACTCACTCCCCACTTAGCCCCCTCAGTGAGTTTGAGGAACTACAGGCAGGATCTAGTGCCCCACTGCCCAGAACACTGCACACACCCAACTCCAAGGTCAGGCTGCCCCTGAATGAGGGCTGAGTCCTGACAAGTATGTTGTTGTTCATGCACTGTCATGGACTTCTGTGGACCTCCATAAACCTCCATGAACACCCATGGAATTTCACAGAAATTGGAAGATTGTTGTACATGGGCTTTCATGGGCTTTCATGGGCTTTCATGGGCTTCCATGGGTGTCCATGGGTGTTCATGGCCCCCCATGAAAATCCATGAAAGCCCATGAAAGCCCATGAAAGCCCATGAAAGCCCATGAAAGCCCATGGAAACCCAAGGAAACCCATGAAAACCCATGGATATCCATGGAGCCCACGGGAGATATTACACTTTTCAGATGTTACTCGTGGACCATGATGCTGTTGGTCTCTTCCTGATTGGACCACTTTGGCCTTATGCACTGAAGCAAGAAGGCTCAAAGTGTAAGGTCCATGGTACCAAAGTTGTAGAAATGGTGCCTGTCATATCCGTGCATACCCGACCCCGACCCGACTTCCGGACCTCCACCCTCTTCACCTCCGGAGTCATAACCTACCGCTGCCTTTCCGATACTCACCTTCGGTCTCGGCAACACACCCCTCCTCTTACCTCTCCGACCCCTTCTCCGTCCGTTCCGATACTCATCTCGGACCGAACATCTCCCTACTCGCCACCCTTCCTACAACTCCGCTCCCCCTCACCACACCTCCACCCTCCCATCATCCCCTACGCTATCTCCGTCCGTTCCGATATCCACCTTCGGACCTGACTACTCTTCCTTACCTTCCCCTCTCTCATTCCTCCGCCACCCTTCCGCCAAGTTACGACCATCCACCGCTGTTCCGTACTTCACACTCGGACACCGTTCGTACCTTACTCCGAGCCTCCGTCATAGTCCATACCTCGGACTTTGACTCCACCTCGGTCTTAGTCCATTGCATTGGTGACCTCATACTACGTGAACACCATTGCCAATATTCCTCGGACTTCCAACCCCGCCTCCGTAACCTCCGTAAGCTCCGCAACCCCCGAGCTTCGCGGACCGCCTCCGGCACTCTCGCCGTTTGTAATGTATTTCTCGCAATTCCCCCTCATCCCTATTTGGACTACTGCTTCTTTCTATTCTAGCCAGTTAGTCATCACCCCCACTTCCCCTCATCCTCCTGCCCCTCTGGGCCTCGCCCACTCTACCTCCTTTCGGATGTATCACAGGTCTTGCCCTATGACCTTCGGTACCGCTCCGCTCCCTCTAACCCTTTGTTCCCGTTCGGACATCTTCGTTCCGATTCGGTCACCCTTTGTTTCTCCTTGTGCTTTTGCCCCTTCCTTATATATCGGCGCTTGTACATACTCGTCTGTTTTCAGTCCGAAATCGACCTGAAATGCCCCCAAGAGACTTCCTGCTCACCTACTGTGAAATTAAGGACCAAATGGACAAACAGCAATGGCACAGCGCTCCGCTTGAGTCGCTGAGGCCAAGGTCCCTCCACGCTAAGTCTCCGATTCCACTCCGGAGTCGTCCGTTTCCGCCCATCTCTAACAGTGCCCCACCATCAAGACACCAGGACTTGTATGACCAGTGGGCTCAAAATCATGCACTTGCCTCCTTTTGATGATATCTCACTTGAGGCATCAATCACTGAAAGAACAGCGTGAGGAGTCCCTGGTGGCAAGACACTACAAATAACAAGAAGAAACTCTATTAGTATGTGAGTGTTCACATACTGAATAAAGGAGCCCACAGGGAAAACCCAGGTTCCAACACTATTGATTGTGTTGATGGATCATTCTGATATGCCAGAGAAAACAAGTCTTCAGAAGCATCCTCAGTGCTGAAGAGCCTCTCATTGTCACTACTAACAATGATCCACTTTGCACCAGAAACAACCTGGAGAACAGTATAGCGGAGTGACAGGCTTTAACCCAGGAACAGAAAGGAGGGATCAGCCCAAAGGTAGACTTGCAGGGCAGGCAACTAAATTGCCCAGCAGAGGCAGGGGTGCACTAGCAGACATTGGAGCTGTCTGGAGGCCTTCAGGGCTCTGTACTTAGGGAGGCATAGGTAATATATTTTGAGGGGGTGATGACCATTGGGGGTGTTGGAGGGGATTGCAGAATACAGAGGCTCCAAGGTTAGTGATGAAGGAGTGGAGGTAATCTGGAAGGACTGGAGGTGGTGGAGGGTGATGGAGGGTGGATGGATATGACAGTATCCCCTCCTTAGGCCTGAGAACCAAATGGATTGCACGACTCGTACTGAGGATTAGTTAAAATGCAAGAGGGGGCAGAGTTTCAGTGGGTCCACTGGCTTCATGTGAGGTCTCAGTGGGATTGCTCAGCACACAGAGCCGTAAGTGATATGATGGTGTGTATATTATGGTGTGTGTAAGTGGTTTTCCTGGAAGTTACCACTTACCCACGTGACTATATGTACCTTGTAATTACATATGGCTTGGGGTTCAGGGCTATTGCCCTGACATTCTCCCCCCTTGCATTGCATTTGCAACACATACATGGTTAATGATGAAGAGAATAAATAGAAAAAAAAGAAGTTACATTGAGTTTGAAAATATCAATGAGTGTTTTATTATTGCCACTTTAAAGTGGACAATTTGTACATGTCAGTGAGAGAAATTGAGGGAATGAATGGGTGTGGGGCTGTCACTTTGAAGTGAACAGTGATACATGGGTATTGTGAAGGGGAAAAATGATCAAGAGAAGAAGTTTTTTCGAAAATAAATTTCGACCCAAGGATTATATATCCTTGGTATTCCTCCTCACTTGTTCTGTGAGGATTTGTGTGTAAATGGTGTTTACACACAAGTGGTGGTGGATGTGGGTTGGATGGAGTAGAATTTTCTGCAATTGTTACTTGCAGTTCCTCACATACAATATTGTGTGCAGGGCCTCAAGTTGGGGGAAGGTGTTTTCACAGGCGCCTCAATGGCATATTACTGTGTCACTTTCCCTTTCCTCAAGGGTAGAGTTATTGCCCCAGAGGAGGGTTTTCCTCTGGGTTGTTCATCTGGACATCCAATTGCTGCATCGGATGCAATGACATAGCCTGAGCTATGGTGTTGAGCTGTGGACTCGATGAGGTGGGCGCTTCCTGGGTGGGAGCGGGTTGTTGTGTTCCTGAGCCACTTGGCTCGGGTGTGGAATACGGTAAGTTTACTGTTCTTCCCGTGGGGAAGGGTGCTTGCTGGCTTGTTTGTCCAGTATGGAGACTTACATCTCTCTCTCGGTACTTGGAAGCTTCCGCTTCCTGCCCCACAGCTTTTGTGGCATGTTCCTCAGGAGTCCTGAGTGGTTTGAACTGGGACTTTACATAGGCAGCTTTGCCTAGACTCTCCCAGGATATTTTCCCCTTGTTCTCCAGGGAATTGTACTCCTCTGCCAGTTTTGTGATACTTGGGAGTCCCAAGAAATATTTCTCGGTTTCCTTCGCTTTTTTGTGAAGGACTCTATGTACCTTGCCGCTTTTAAAGGTGGCTTTGGCCTGTTCGTACCAGTGTACAAATTCTTTTCCACTCATGCTTGTCCACCAAGCGTATGCAGCATCATGCGCCACCTCTGACCCCACTACTCTCCTCATGGGAAGTTGGGGTCAATTGTTACATCAACAGGAGCTTCGACTTTGCCGAACTTGTTGAGTTTGGTGGTCTTGTATAACATGTGGACACTTCCCTGCAGGGTAGCTTGCTGTTAGAGACCGGATGTGGGATGAGGAAGACATCCCTGTGGCGGAGGGCTTTGGCCTCAGTGACTTAGACCAAGAGCACTGTGCCTAGTTACACGTCTGTGCCCTAATTTACTAACTGGCAGCGAGAACTAAAGGGGGATAACTCTAGTCGATTTTATCACTAGGGTGTAACCTATCTACAAGTTATGTATATATAGTTACATAGAGGGTGGGCCTGTGAATGGCAGGACCGAGCGGAGCGGAGCTAATGGAGTTACATGTTAGCTGACTGAATATTACCAACAAGTTGGGTTACGGGGTTAGTGGAATGGCAGACTATAACCCAGGAGGGATAGGCCCGAAGGTAGGCTTGCAGGGCAAGCAAGTGAATTGCCCAGCAGGGGCAGGAGTGTGCTAGCAGATGTCAGAGCTGTCCAGAAGCCTTTGGGAATCTGTACTTAGGGAGGCATAGGTAATATATTGAATTGAAGGGGTGGTGACCATCAAGGGAGTTGGAGGTGATTGCGGAATACAGAGCCTCCGAGGTTAGTGACAAAGGAGTGGAGGACGATGGCCATAGATGGATATGACACTTGCCCATAGGGTGCTGAGGTACTCAGCAGCCTGCAGTGGTCCCCACTTTGGGGTCTGCCATCAGTTGCCCACCACTCTCCCTCTTCCCCTTGACATGGGTTTGCTCTTCTGAGGGCAGTGTCAGGGACACGTCCAGGGTTGAGGGGGCCTGGGTGTAGCATCCAGGGCTGAGAGCCTGGCAGGGGGCGGATTGGGCATGCATACTGACAGGCCCGATGTGGGACAGTGGTCCCTGGCCACTTAGACTGAAGTGGAAAGTTGAGAAGAAGGCTACTTCTTCGGTTCCCACTTCAGGTTCGTTTATATACATGCAGCTTAGATCACATGACAGGTGCCATGTCACCCTAGCACACAGCTGTAACCACCCGGGTGTCTCTGTGGGAGATCCTGAGGGCATCCGGTGCAGGCACACGTACTGGGCACAGCAGGAAGTTGCCTGAGGTGCCTGGGCCAGGTACATGGTGGGCATGCTGCAGATGGGTCAATGGTACATTGATACAAAGAAGGTTTTCCATGTAGAATAAAGAGAGAATAAAGAAGAAGTAAGATAGGAAGAAAGTGAGGAAGGAAGAATGAGGAGGGAGGAAGGGAAAAGGGGAGGAGGTAAGGAAGGGTGGACAGCGGGGTACTGGGTCAGGTTGGGCTGGGTGGAGCCGGGTCAGGCAGGTGTGCCCTGACAGGTGGGCCCTTATGCAACCCGGACAGGGTCACCTGCCCATGGGGTGGCAGGATAGTCAATGCCCTGGC
Organism: Cantharellus anzutake; assembly: GCF_015039405.1. Taxonomy (NCBI): domain Eukaryota; kingdom Fungi; phylum Basidiomycota; class Agaricomycetes; order Cantharellales; family Hydnaceae; genus Cantharellus; species Cantharellus anzutake. Next base: position 199,227 of record NW_024067024.1, on the reverse strand, counting down.
ACCGTATCCCCTCCCCCTGACCTGGGAGGCCCCCATCATAATGGGTTTGGCAGCGAGATCTGCCAGTGTGCGTGCCTCTTTGAGCTCGCATTTTAATAATTCAATCTCCCTCTTTTGGAGATCAACTTCTCTCTCTGTATCTCTCAGAGAGGCAAAGATGCCTTCAGCATCTCTGCATGCCCTATTGTATTTGCGCCTCCAGTGGGCACAATTATTGCAGGCATCATCTGACACCCTCGAGTTGTCAGACCGTGCCTGTTTGTTTGTTTGTTTTTTTTGGTGGAACCCCAGTAGCTTTCATGGATACATTGTATGTGGGGTTTGTGATGGGGATCAATGATCCCCAGGAATAGATTGGGACTTGAACCGGGACTGCCACTGTGAGGAAATGCAGTTATGCACGTGGTGTGGGACTCCCAGGTGCCCCCAGTCATGGGGGGTCTGGTATACCCACTGAAACCCCACTGCTGCTCAGCCAGTTGTCCGGTTGACTCTCTTCATTCTGTAGGTTCCTGCTCCAGGTGTGTAGCACTAGTTTTGGTGGGAGGGCCTTGCATCTGTACTTATTTCGGTTTGTTAGGGCTATGTCCTGGTGGAGCTTGTCATTAAGGCCGGCTTTTAGTGTTATAGGAATGGAGTCTCTTGTGACCGTTGCAAGAGAGCTAGCGGCTCTCAGTGCCAACCAAGCTCGTGGGGGAAACTCTCCACTGGCCTCGATCCTAAAACTCCGGGAAATTCTCCGGAAATTCCGCAAGGTCCGGGCTCAGTGTCCACTACCCACTCTTTGTGGGCTAGACAACTGCCCTTACTCCTACTGTAGGAATTCCTAACACACTCACACTAACTCTGACGCGTCCTAGTGCCTTAGAGAAAATTAGGGAGGGGAGAACTTAATTTTTCAATCCTGGTATGTACAGGATTATAAAGAATAAACATTTTTAGAAATGATTGATGGGAAATATTGGTGCCATATGGCTCCTGGACCCCATCATAAGCGAAATATTTGAAAAGGGCATCAAAAGAATAAAAGAATATCATCCAATATATCAAAATGATGGTAGAAATGTGAAAATATGAGGAAAATCGGGAATTTATCAATGATTTCACAAAATTAGTACCCGAAACTGGAAATGTGGCTGGGAATAACCTTTACACGGCTAAAGAACATTTTTCCCAATTTATTTGATGCCTTGGGAATGTGTGAAGCATGCTTTTCTGACTTCCCGCTTACACCTGCACATGACCAGATCCCGTGACCTGCACTGTGGCCAACCTCCCCAACACTTAACTCCACCAAATCTCCACCAATTGGGACGATCTTGACATCGACGGATTCGTAGGAATTAGGAGTATTTTTAGGTACCAAGTTTGTATCGATTTATGGAACTGTTAGAACGGGCGGATTCGGACGACTCCGGAGCGGAATCGGAGACTTAGCGTGGAGGGACCTTGGCCTCAGCGACTCAAGCGGAGCGCTGTGCCATTGCTGTTTGTCCATTTGGTCCTTAATTTCACAGTAGGTGAGCAGGAAGTCTCTAGGGGGCATTTCAGGTCGATTTCGGACTAAACCAAAATGAGTATGTACAAGCGCCGATATATATAATGGAAGGGGCAAAAGCACAAGGAGAACAAAGGGTAACCGAATCGGAACGAAGACATCCGAACGGGAACAAAGGGTAGAAGGAGCGGAGCGGTACCGAAGGTCATAAGGTAGGACCTGTGATACGTCCGAAAGGAGGTAGGGAGGGCGAGGCCCAGAGGGGCAGGAGGATGAGGGGAAGTGGGGATGATGACTAACTGGCTAGAATAGGAAGAAGCAGTAGTCCAAATAGGGATGAGGGGAAAACGCGAGAAATACATTACGAGCGGCGGGGGTGCCGAGGGCGGTCCGCGGGGCTTGGGGGTTGTGGAGCTTACGGAGGTTACGGAGGCGGGGTTGAAAGTCCGAGGGATATTGGCAATGGTGTTTACGTAGTATGAGGTCACCAATGCAATGGACTAAGACCGAGGTGGAGTCAAAGTCCGAGGTAGGGACTATGACGGAGGCTCGGAGCAAGGTACGAGCGGTGCCCAAGTGCGAAGTACGGGACAGCGGTGGAAGGTCGTAACTTGGCGGAAGGGTGGCGGAGGAGTAACGGAGGGAGGAGAGAGGGGACAGGTAAGGGGAGAAGGAGTGGCAGGAAGGAGAGTAGTCAGGTCCGAAGGTGAGTATCGGAGTGGACGGGGGAAGCGTAGGAGGATAACGGGAGGGTGGAGGTGTTGTGAAGGGGGAGTGGAGTAGTAGGAGGGTGGCGAGAGGGGCGGTGTTCGGTCCGAGATGAGTATTGGAGCGGACGGAGATAGGGTCGGGGAGGTAAGGAGGAGGTGTGTTGCCAGGACCGAAGGTGAGTATCGGAACGGCAGCGGTAGGTTATGACTCCGGAGGTGAAGAGGGTGGAGGTCCGGAAGTCGGGTTGGGGTCAGGTATGCACAGAACAAATGAAGATGATTCTTGCATGGTGAAAATGGATATCCGAGCCAGGTCTGCGTGTGGGCGATTATCCCGCCTACACCGTGTCGACTGAACGTCAACCACAGCAGGTCCTCCTTGTCCACATCCTCCCATCTCTTTCTTACATTCTCCTCGTTCCCTCCTTTCTTATACACTCACTCCATGCTAAGCTTTCCCTTATTGGGTTTTGGTGCTGGCCAGATTATTTATTCCATTTTGCGAGACTTCTCGCAATCATTCATATTACAGCTACAGCCGAGAAAGATGGAACTTAACAAATAACACACTCCCACCTCCTGTGCAACAACTGTAAACCTCCTTGTGCCAACATTGTAACGTCTGTGTAAGGTTGTAAATGTCAGGATCCGGACTCCAGCTGGGAGTGGCCAGAGGGCGAGGCCGGGTGTGGAAGCTGGGGTACTCTCCCCAGCTGCTGACTCCTCGAAGTCGCTGAGGGGACTAGCCTCAGCCTTCACAGGGAATGAGCTGAGAAGAAAGGTAAGCTTCTCAGCCCCCTGTGAGGCCGACACAAAAGGACCCTAGGAACTATACAGTTCCCGCTTGCTGCCGACTTTCCATAATGGGTGTGACCTGTGGGAAAGTTCTGGGTGAGCTGCTCACCCAGAATGTTTCCACGGTTGTGGCTGTACATTTCTGGGTGAGTCGCTCACCCAGAACGTTCCCACAGGTTTGCATGCACATGTCATTGTGTGAAACAGTGGGGGGAAGGATAGGGGGAATGGGCAAATGTGGGGAGAGGGTGGTTAGGGAAAGGGTGAGGGTGTCTGAGGGTGAGTGGGGTCAAGGGCTGTGCCCTGACAGTATATGTCTCGGACACCATCTATATGGGTCATCCCTACCGAGGTTGACAACTCTAGCATGGATCATCAAGTTTGCACATGACTCAACTCAGGTATGTGTGAACATCTTCTGTTACGACTCATGTTGCTCACCCAGGTATCGGGCTCTCGTCTGTCTCACCACATGGTGAGAATCTGGTTAACTCTATAGATGGATTAGTACTCAATACAAGCCTGTTCCCCTTGTCGCCAGTATGCTCTTGTGAGTGCCAAGTAGCTGCCGATCCCACAACATGTCATTCAACCTATGAACGACTACCCCCTCCATCACTGGTATGCTCATATGAGTGCCAAGTACCTGTTGACATGAACACAGACCATTTGCCAAATGAACGGTCTTATACCCCGTTGCCGGTACGCCCATCTGGGTGCCAAGTACCTGTCAACCCAACCTCAGGAAGCTCCCTCAAGGAGCTGTTATATCACTCGCTACCAGTACGCTCCCTTGAGTGCCAAGTACCCATTAGCCTCCTGCCCCTCAACTGGTCCCGCTTGGGATATCCCCTTTACTTGTGATCCTATACATCCATGCATGGTACACTCATGTAACGAGCACCAAGTATCCATCGCAGCAGACTCCCATTTACCATGAGGTCCCAGCTTTCTGTCAAAAGCTCTAAGGTTATCGGATGATGCTCATTACACGATTAGGCCACCCTACATACACAAGGTTGACAATTCCAAGTCGTCTATAAGGATGGAAAGAAATGGATTAACCAGAACCCATTTCTTTAACATTTAGGGCATTCTTAACTTCCTTATAGGTGGTTTGGGGGCGATCAGGGTTCATCACCCTGCAGCATCTGGCTTTCCATAGTTGCCATGTGCACTCTAGGACTACGATGCAGAAAAGTCTTGTCTTGCCAACTTTCAATTGGCCACTAGTGGCTTTGATCTCAATGATCGGGGCAGCCATGATGTACAAGATGTCAAGGTTCACAGGCCAGGGAATCTTTCTTTGGTCGCATATTGCTTTGGCAATTGTCCATAGTCTCTCCCTGTGGTTCTGGGGGCACTTGAATAGGATATGGGAGATTGAGTCGGTTTGTTGGCAGTGCTCGCATTCACCATGCTGTTCATATCCTGGGATTTTCTTCCAGTAGCCACCTATTTGTGAGTTAATTTCCACAGGAAGTTTCTGATTTCAGGCAGTGCATCTCTTTTGTTTCTGCTTAGGTTTTGCCATATCCTGTCCTGGGAAGGAGAACTTGTTCATGTTCTCAAGGGTGGATTCGATTAGGGCGATGTTGTTGGATGTTCCGGTTTGGAGTTCAGGATTCTTTCCTAGTCTCGCTTATGGATTAGTCTGGTTGCGGTGGATTGGGTTATGGCGATTAGGCAGGCACTGCCAGGGGAGTGGGGGGAATGCAGGGGGATTGGGAAGGGGGTTCAACAGGGTGCCTTGGGCAGCTAGGGCGTCAGCTTCTTCATTGCTGGTTATGCTGGCATGGCCTTTGAGCCACTCAAAGGAGGTGAGGCTTTGTCTGTTCCTCAGCGCATTCATGGTTAGCTTAGTGGCAAATCTGTGTTTAGAGTGGGTGTAGTCTGAGTCTTCTAGGGAGCTCAGGTTTTGGCAAAGGGTGTTGATGCACCACTCAGAGTCGGTTTTGATGTGGAGGTTGGATTTGGAGGGGGTGGATGAGGCAGCATGGTGGATCGCGAGCATTTTGGCCACATTATTGGTTTGGGGGAGGGGTTGACTCTTATGCTGGCGTTTCTTGGGTCATCCAGGCTGATCCAGACCCCAAAGCCGGCTTTTGCATCAGAGTTCCCATTCAGGTGGCAAGATCCGTCTGTGTAAGCAATGACGTTTGGGGGGGGGATGGGGGCTTCTGGTTCCTGTTGGATTGGTTGGATTGGTTGAGTTGGGGGGGATTCCCTGAAGATTCTGAAGAAGTGGTGGAGAGGTAAGTTGCGATGCGGGGTTGGGTCAAAGGTTTTGATGTTTTCAGGGGGTCCGATGGCATGCAAGTTCATGGGGACCTGGGGGGGGTGAGGTGGAGATGTGTGTCGCTGTGTGGGTTATAGAGTGGGTTGAGGTTTGTAATGATTTTTATTGCAGTTTGGTAGCAAGCTTCCGGGTTCTTACAGCCATTTTGACGGTAGGATTGACAGGGTGGGCAGGGCATTTCTTCTTTGTGGGCTTGTGGTCTGGGTGTTCTTGGTTGTCAGCCTAGGATATGAGGTCGCCGATTTTCAGGCAGTTGTGGGATTTTCTTAGGCATTGGGCTGTTTTGGAGCGGTCGCTGAGTGTCAGGGCACACACCCTGACTAGCCCGGACCCGGACCCGCATCCGGACCCATGTCCACCCACTGCGCTTCCTGCACACATGCATGCTCTGTGCACTGCATGCTCCGGGCCCGGTTCCTACCCCTTCATGTGACTTCTGGGTATCCCCGGAAGTTTTGCTGATATTGGGGCCACTGTGGGAAGATGAGAAGTTAGCTTCCTTCTCATCTTCTTACCCACAGTAGATTGTGCCCTGGATAGGGCTGGCCAGACCTGAGGCTGTGGGCCATAGGGGAGGGTCATGGGGACCCGGGAGTCGTCCCCTGACACTGAGGGGGGGGGTTGTCTTCTAGGCCGGGATGGGCCCAGGCAGGTAGGTTGAGTTTGGTGCTCAGGTCTATGATTGGATTTTCTAATCTTAGGTTGTACTTTGAGCCGGTATTCAGGGTGTCTTGCAGTTCTGTTGGGATGTTCCTGTTGTGGTGGCAGGTTTTGAGGAAGGGTTTTTGGATGAGTATGTCAACAATAAAGGGGTATTTGGGGTCATTGGGCAAGAGTTTATTGGGGAGGGTTGCCATTATGATAGCTTCTGCAGCGGCCAAGGCTGGGGGTCGGTCCGGGGATCTGTCCAGGATTAATTGGAGTTTGGTGAGTCGGATTGCTTTGTTCCTCTCTAGGATGTTTAGGATGTTTCCCTGTCAGGGGACGACTCCCGGGTCCCCATGACCCTCCCCTATGGTCCACAGCCCTGAGGTGTAACCAGCCCTATCCAGGGCACAACCTACTGTGGGTAAGGAGATGAGAAGGAAGCTAACTTCTCATCTTCCCACAGTGGCCACAATATCAGCAAAACTTCCGGGGATACCCAGAAGTCACATGAAGGGGTAGGAACCGGGTCCGGAGCATGCAGTGCGCGGAGCGTGCACACATGCGGGAAGCGCAGTGGGTGGAAGCGGGTCCGGATGCGGGTCCGGGTCCGGGCTAGTCAGGGTGTGTGCCCTGACATTCCCCCCCTTGTCTCTTGGCCTATTTAGGAGGTTCATACTTAGGGGAGGGGGACTTTCTGAGTTCCAAATGAATTCACGAATCCTTTTGTTTAGGTAGGATTCCACGTCTTTGGGCATGCCTTGGGCATGGGTGTGGAATTGTGTCATTCCCCCGATGATCATCTGAGTGATTAGGCAGTGGCCCTCAATTGAGGGATAGGATTTGTTCCACTGGGTAAGAGATTTTTCTATGTTAGTTATTATAGCAGGCCAGGGGTCTTTGTGGTTGGGGTTGTTCCCACATTGGGCCCCTAGGTATCTCATGGATTGCCCATCTTTGAGGATTGTTATAGATTCATCAAGTTTATTGCCAGACTGGGGGTTTAAGGTTCTTTTGTTAAACACGCAATCTCTGTGTTCAGCTGAGCCAACCAGGAGGACAATAGTTTTTTCTTGGTTGAATTTGGCGCCGGATGCGGTACACCAGCTTTTGAGGGTGTTGAGCAGGTCATTTAGATCGTCGTCTTTGGAGAGGAAGACAGTGGCGTTGTCAGCGAAGAGGGATATGATTACCTTTTGGGAGAGGGAGGGGGTTATGATTTCAAGGCCATTAAGGGAGGGGGACTCTCTTAAGGCAATTGAAAGGGGATATTGAATAGTAGGCATGATAGTGGGTCCCCTTGGCAGACTCCTCTAATGATGGGGAATTCCTCGCTGATATCCCGATTTAGGATTACTCTGGTTTTAGCATCCACATATAGACTTTTGACAGTTGAGATGAAGGAGGTGGGAATCCCCATAGCTTCACCTTAGGTAGTCATGTTGGATGCAGTTGTAAGCTTTTTCTTGGTCAAGGGCAATGATTGCGCCATCCTGACTAATGATTTCACACAGGTCTGTCATTCAGTTCACAAGGTCAATCTGGTTGAAGATGCTACGGCCTTTTATGAAGGCTGCTTGGCACTTGTGGATGAGGAAGGGGGCGATCAGGGATAATTTGTTCATTAGGGCAGTGGTAATGATCTTATATTCGGCATTGAGTACAGTAATTGGTCTGTAGTTCACAATTTCCCTTCTGTCTTTTTTCTTATATAGCGGGCAGAGCCAGCCTTTGGAGATCTGGGGGCAGGTAGTGCTGTTCCGCTCAATGTCATTGGTGAGGAGGGTTAGGAGTTTTACTATGTGTAGACCCTGGTCATCGTGTTCTCTCTTTTTCCATCTTGTGAATAGTTTTTTATAGAGTTCTGTGGGAATGCCATTGAGGCCTGGGGCTTTACTGTTAGGAGATTGGCTAAGAGCATGCCCAATATTGTCCTGGCTTAAGAGTTTGGCTAGGTATTCAGATGTGTCTGGAGGGACGTGGTTGTGAATTCAAGTGAGGGAATCTGATATGAGAGATTCTCTTGAGTCGCAGTGGGGGGATATGTCTTTGTGTTGGACTGTGTTGTAGTGTGAGGTGGCTATTGAGGACATTTCCTCTGTTTTGTAGGTATATTTAGGGGGGTCGGATCCGGGGATTCTCAGTTTGTTTATGGAGTTGCATGGTTTGTTTTCCTTGCCCCAGCTGCACCAGTATTTGTTGGTGGATTCACTCAGAAGGCATTTATTGGCCCCGAATCAGGCTTTAGTCTTGGCTAGCTTAGATTTTTTTGGATTTCATTAATTCTGATAGTTAGGTTAATTCTGAGTTAACTTTTCCAGCTTTTATTTTAGCGGTTTTTCTAGTGAGGTGGGATAGAGGTGGGATACTGTGGAAATGAAGTTCTGGAATATGTGTTGGGAGTTATTACTCCATGCACATTTCTCAAGGGCTTCATTACCCAAGGATTTGACCTCACTCAAGAATTTGTTGTCATTGATGAGGTATAGGGGGATGGCCCATTGGCCTTTGCCAATTTGGGGAGCTTGGTCATCATGGAGCTCTAAAGAGATGAGTTGGTGGTCAGCAGTGGGGAGGTCAGGCTCTGTATGTCCCAGGTAAGGGTTTTTTCTCTTATGGTGTCAGAGGCATAAATCCTGTCGATTCTGGACAGGGATGATCCAGAGGAGTGGCCGATGGTGAAATTTTTCTTGGGGGCTGGGTGGGTAACTCTCCAACCGTCTGAGAGTGCTTTGGTGGAAATGAGGTTGCTGTCATATCCATACAATCTGTTAGAACCGGGTGGAAACAGACGACTCCGGAGTGGAATCGGAGACTTAGCGTGGAGGGACCTTGGCCTCAGCGACTCAAGCGGAGCGCTGTGCCATTGCTGTTTGTCCATTTGGTCCTTAATTTCACAGTAGGTGAGCAGGAAGTCTCTAGGGGGCATTTCAGGTCGGTTTCAGACTAAACCAAAACGAGTATGTACAAGCGCCGATATATATAATGGAAGGGGCAAAAGCACAAGGAGAACAAAGGGTAACCGAATCAGAACAAAGACGTCCGAACGGGAACAAAGGGTAGAAGGAGCGGAGCGGTACCGAAGGTCATAAGGTAGGACCTGTGATACGTCCGAAAGGAGGTAGGGAGGGCGAGGCCCAGAGGGGCAGGAGGATGAGGGGAAGTGGGGATGATGACTAACTGGCTAGAATAGGAAGAAGCAGTAGTCCAAATAGGGATGAGGGGAAAACGCAAGAAATACATTACAAGCGGCAAGAGTGCCGAAGGCGATCCGCGAAGCTTGGGGGTTGCGGAGGTTACGGAGGTTACAGAGGTGGGGTTGAAAGTCCGAGGGATATTGGCAATGGTGTTTACGTAGTATGAGGTCACCAATGCAATGGACTAAGACCGAGGTGGAGTCAAAGTCCGAGGTAGGGACTATGACGGAGGCTCGGAGCAAGGTACGAGCGGTGTCCGAGTGCGAAGTACGGGACAGCAGTGGAAGGTCGTAACTTGGCGGAAGGGTGGCGGAGGAGTAACAGAGGGGGGAGAGAGGGGAAAGGTAAGGGAGAGGGAGTGGCGGAAAGGAGAGTAGTCAGGTCCGAAGGTGAGTATCGGAGCGGACGGAGATAGGGTCGGAGAGGGAAGAGGGTGGAGGTCCGGAAGTCGGGTCAGGGTCGGGTATGCACGGATATGACAGCATGGCATTGTTTTTGGGGCAGGAGGGTTGCACAGGATTGCGGTTGCTGAGGCCACGATACCATCTGTTATGGTGGAACCAACCTGGCTATTCTTAGCACTCATGGTCCAGGTGTTGGAGGAACAGTGTGCTAGGGGAGCTGTGGCCGGGTGAGTTTTCACACAGCCACATTCCCACAGCCGGGTGAGGGACTTGCCCAGACAGCCACCATCCTTTTCTATTATTTCGGAATTACCTCTAGCTTCATGCTTCACACTTCAACACTAAGTGGGGTTAGTTTTTCTGTATCTTTTTGGTTAGTGTTAAATGTGAGAGGGGGATTGTATTTTGGGAAGGTAAAAGGAGGAGGAAAAAAGAAGGATAGCCATGATGTAATTACAAGGAGTAGCTAGCAGCTGATTGGGGGGCCGGACTATATTCTCTCTTGTTTAGAGGTTGAGGGAGGGGAAGGAAGGAAGGACTGGGCCAGGTTTTACAGTGGGTGGGGACAGGTATTAGGACCAGGTGTGGTTGCTGGGGCCTAGGCCTCTTCCTTTTCCTCTGCCTCTTCCACAGGGTTTCCCATTGCGGTTGGGTGGGGGGGACTGGGGAGTAGAGGGGCCGGGTTCTGGCTTTCCCACAGATGAGTTGAGCTTGTGCCATGCATAGTGGTCATGAATCAGGCAGACAGAGAAGATGTGATTGATGGCCTTGTGTCAGGGACATGTCCGGGGTTGAGGGGGTCCGGGTATAGCACCTGGTGCTGAGGACCTTGCAGGGGGTAGATTGGGCATGTGTACTGGCAGGCCTGATATGGGACAGCTGTCCCTGGCCACTCAGACTGAAGTGGAAAAGGTGAGAAGAAGGTTACTTTTTTGGTTCCCACTTCAGGTACATTTATGTACATGTGGCTTGAGTCACATGATGGATGCCATGTCATCCTTGGAGACAGCCATAGCCATCCAGGTGTCCCCATGGGGGATCCCAAGGGCATCCAGTGCAGGCACGTGTGCTGGGCACAGCGGGGAGCTGTCCAGGGTGTCTGGGCCAGGTGGGTCAATAGTACATTGATGCAAGGGAAAGCAGTCCATGTAAATAGAAAGAATAAACAGGAGGAGAATGGTGGGAAGAATGAAATAAAGAAAAGAGAAGAGAGAGAGAAGAAAGAAAGAGGAGGGAAGGAGGGAGGAGAAGGATGGGCAGCGGGGCAGTGGGTGAGGTGTGGCCAGGTGGACCTGGGTGGACCCGGGTCAGTGGGTGTGCCCTGACACCTTGCATGTGTGGCAATAGATTAGACTGCCAACTGTGCAGCCATTTCCAGTTGTGTCGCCTGAGAAGGTTGAGAGTTTGAAGAGGCCAGTCCATTGGTTGTTGTGAGGTCTCAGTGGGGTAGCTCAGCACACAGAGCCATAAGTGATACAAAGATGTGTATTTTATGGTGTGTGTAAGCAGTTAATGGGAGTTACTGCTGAAGGAGAGAACGAAGGAAGGTCAGTTGGGAGGTTCAAACGAGACCACCACCAAGCTGTTCCCTGGTTCTTTAGTTAGGATGGGGAAGTGTACTAGTAGTATTTATTGTAAATATAGTACCAATCCGAGTGTTTTGGCTAATTCTATTTTTATGGGTTAGTTTTAAAGTTCCTGGGAATTGACTTACAGATAAACCGAGCCCTGTGGAGCTGTTTCTTTATTGAAATTTCTTAATTTGTCTAGGTGTAATTCTGTGTAGCGATGTTTAATTTGGAATTTAACTTGAATTAAATCTTCTACTTGGTGAAGTTTCAAAGATTCTATTCAGTTAATGGATTTGGATTGTGTCTGGAGTGTCCCTTGAGTTTGTTTTTATTTTTGTCTTATTTTATTGCTTGTTTTAACAGTAGCAAAATAACTGTTTTGTGTTTACACTTTGAAATCTGGAGTGTTAACCAGCTCTCCTGTTGAAATATCTAAATATTTCTCTCCTTAATTGCTGCCTTTTACTACAGTGGCAATCTTAACTGTATATCACTTTTTCGCACTGGGGTGACAACCAGAAATGCTTGAGAAAAATAATACTCTATTTTCTTACTCCTCTAAGGGGGGCGAAAAGTCGCAGAAAGGGTCTCCCTTTTATACTCCTTGGGTCACCTTCCTTTTTCATGCTCTACCTTCTATTTACAGGATTTATTTACAATGTATTTTTCTCAAACTGAATAAAAAATGAAATTTTCATGCTATAGTTCTACTGTGCTTTTGCTGCGCTGAACTGCAGTTCTACTGCGGTCAGACTGCACCTAGAATCCTTATTGTCCTCCCTCACCTAAGCTATTATTAAATTTGCTATGACTCGGTGATTCTGAATTCAAACTTCGCATTACTATGCGTATGGCTGTGCCAAGACCTTCAGCTGATTTATTCCATTTTTATTTAGTGACATTTAGTTAAAATGAGACTGAAATGGTAAATGAGTGAATTATTCAGGTTTAAAACCGAAAGAAAAAGTTGCTAGTAGTCAAGAATTACTCAAATGGATGTGTTATAGCTCTCCACTTCATTAGAATATCGTTCCCTAAAATTCCCGCCATGGTCCGTCGTAGTTTAGTGGTTTTCATGAATTTCGTTCATATTCCCTGATTCCCCTTTGTATTATCACATCCTAATCCTCCATATGTATTGTTCGTTGTTATAGTAGGTTGTCCTTGAAGATATCATATTTTTATGTATTTTATTTAGGGCTCTGGACCTCTTGAAGCTGTCTACCCGCGCGTTTTCAGGTTTCTAACTTCATGTCCTTGTATCTCATTCATTTCTGAATTTTTTCTCACGTTCTTGGTATCATAATTTTTCATTTATTCCCACCTTTCCAATGGTACTAAAGTTGTGTCCCATTTCCTGGTATTCGTTGAGTTAGCAAAAGTTTGCATGCACATTCAGTAATCACATGCATCGTTCCCATAGTCGTTCGTATGTGGGTGCCGTTTCCGTTTAATTGTTTGGGATTTATGATATGCGCAGGTGTTTATATCTTTCATATGGGCTTCTGTGATTTATTTCAGATTTTTCCCTCATGATCTAAGGTTGTTTTGCACTTTCCGTGCTTTGTTTTGACCGGGCTCTTCCTTATTTGGACAGAAATTGGTCTTCGCAATCTGCCAAAGTGCGGATCTCGGTTCCGACGGCCGGTTCCCTTTGCATCGCCACCCTCACGTGTCATTAAACATGATGCGGATTTCTATATTCCCGTCATGGGTATAACTTCACAATGGCTGGACCGTTTGGGCTGAAAATTTGCATAACTATAGTTCCCCATTTTTCATAATTTCCGTGTAAATTTCGTTGTATGTTTTAATTATGGATCCTATGCACACATCGTCTTTTCCCTGAGCTCAGACTTTTGATGTTGCTATTCCCGTTATTGGATATCTCATTAATGCATGATCCTTTTATTACGAAAATTTGGGAGGATTAAGATTAGATCCCTTCCTTTCTAATGGGTTATCAAGCTTGTCTCGGTCGTTACTGGTTAGTCTTTGCACTTGCTTTTTTTTAGACATTGTCCTCATTTTGCAGGAGTTTTAGTTATATCCCCCTTGTTTATGGGTAGTTTCCCCTGTAATTACTTTTATTGGGTCCATTTGGGGGACATCTACATTTCCTATTATAGACACAACTTTGAATTTTGCATTAGTTCCTGAGGAATCCTTGTTCCATGGTACTTCCATCCTTGGCTACGTGTGCGGACATGGGAAAGTAGCTTCCGTGGAGGTTCTCTGATTGTTTTTATAGTCAAATCTTGGTCGATTGTCCTAATTCTTTGTTTAATATTTGCTATAAATTCCCCCGAGAATTCCGTCTCGTTGATGCTAAGCTTGAAATATTTTTGCTAATTTTCTTTCTTTCGATTTATCGCGTATAGTCATAATAATTCATTAAAATTCATTAAAATTCAGGTCCTTCTATTTTCTCATATCTACTTGTTGTATGAGGTTTTGTGATTTATCTGGCATATTTCCATAATGGGTTTCCATAGTGTGACCATTATTTCTCCTACACCGCTTACCCATGTGACTACATATATGTATCTTGTAATTACATATGGCTCAGGGTTCAGGGCTATTGCCCTGACAGTCATGTATATTGTTCATATTCCCTGGGGCACGGTCCATGATGTGGAAGAAGGGGGATGGGAGGTGGATTTCCCACATGGATGCATCAATGTTGGTTGGGGGGTTCCTGTGTTCCGTTGCAGTGAGATGAGAGAGGTGGGCAGCAGGGCCATATCCTCTTGGGGTTGCAACACAGCTGTTGGCAATCCTTGTGATATCGTCCTTGTCGATGTTGGCTTTTTTGAGGAAGGTTTTGAATATTGAGTTTGGTTCTTGGATTTTCTGGGCTACCACATTGGCAACAACCACGCTTTCATCAAGGTTCGCACCTAAGTCTTTAAGGGTCATGACATAGCTTGTTGGGCAATAGGTGGCCAGCTCGATGGCGATGAAGCAAATAGAGCAGCTCATCCAGAGGTGTCTGGTCACCAGAAGGTGGGCATGGGAGGGGTGGAGACCCTCAATTAGGAAGCCCCAGGGAGCCCCAGTGGGGTCGTATCCTTTGGCAATGGGGGAAGACTTTGATAAAGGGGGCAAATAAGGGGAAAGCTCTGGTTAGGAAGATTGTGAGGTCGTCCCTCATCTTGTGGTCGTTCTCGGGGTTATGTTTAGCATTGAGGGGGTAGATTAGGATTGCTCTCGGAGTTGTAATCCACTGGTTGAAGTGGGTTTCATCAATGTTTGCTAGGATGCAGGCTGGGCAGGCTCCGTGGGTGCGGAAGTTAGCCAGCTCTCCTGTGAGGTTGATGTAGTTATACTCCAGGTTGTCATCTAGGGGTCTTAGAGCGGTGGCGGTGGCCTGTGTGGGGGTGTCCATGGGTGCAGGGGAGCAAGTTATGCAGGGGGCGATGGTTGAGCTGTTGGTGTCGATTGTAGCAGTAATTGGGCGGTTGTTAATGGGTAGAGTTACAGCTACTGAGGCATTGTAATTTGCAAGGAAAGGGTCGTTGGTGTTAGCAGGGACCCAGAACATGACACAGGGTGGGGTGAGGGTAGGGCCTTGGATTTTTGCGGATTCCGGGGACCGGAGGTGTTTCAGAGTTTCAGATGTAGAGCTTGTGGGTGTTAGACACTGGTCCAGGGTCGGCACCGAAGGTCGCTGTTGCAGGCCGCTATAGGCCGCGATGGCCATGATGCCACGAACAAGGCCCGAGGGTAGGGCATTTGGCCTCAGCGACTCTAAAGGAGTGCTGTGCCCCCTAGCTGTCTTGTGGCCCTCATTTCAGACTCACTGGGGTTGCCTTGTTGGGGTCAGGACTTGAGAGGTTGTGGTCAAATCGATATTAGAGCTAAAGTACTATAATGTAGTATACAGGATATATATATGAAGGCAGAATGAATTGAAGCGGACCTGGGCCAAAGGCCGAAGGGTCCGGAAGCAAAAGGGAACAAGGAGCGGGGTTGGCCACACAGCGGCCGGCAATGACCGAGGGTCAAAACAAACAATAACAGATAAATAAAGGAAGGAGTGTAGGGCTGCAATAGCGGCAATGGTATCGTAGCGGCACTGGACTCGGAGTTGGGCCGGAGTTGGGTGCAGGAATGGTAGTGGCCCTGTAGGGGCCAAGTGGGTGGGGTAGAGGAGTTGCGCTGGGCACAGTGCCGGAGGCAGACTCGGGGCAGGAAGGTTGGTGTGGCTGTGGGGGAGTCAGCCAGGTGCAGGGGAGCCTAGGGCAAGTGGGGGAATGAGCAGGGAGTCCTCAGGGAGGATAGGGCTGAGGTTGGGGCTCACGCTCATGCTTGCATAGTGGGAATGGGCTTGGGCAGCATCGGGACAGGTGGCTAACAGGCCAGAATGCACGGCCGTGACAGTGGGCACCTGGGGGCCGGGGGGGGCACATGTGATTGCTGAGAGATACAGGGAGCGTAGAGTATTGGGGGTTCACCCCAGGGATGGGGCCGTTCCTGGAGATGTGTGCTACCATATCCACATCGAGTGCGCTGGACACTGTTGGGGTGTTCTGTAGTGCATGGTGGTTGGGCTAGGCAGTGGGGAAGGGGTAGTAGGTGCGCCTGCAGTGTGGGAGAGAACCACTATGTAGTGTAGTTATTAGTATTTATTTAGGAGTTGCTCTCAGGTAACACACTTTCCTGGTGCACTTCCATTTTTACAAGAGCGGGATGAGGGGCACTTGGTAGTGCTTCATGGCTCTTTTAGGCCTAATCCTTTTCGGGATTACCCAGGGTACTGGGTAACGGAATAACCGCTTGCTCTAATGCTAAAGCTCAGTCTCAAGCTAATGTGCAAGAACTATAATATTACCTAATGCTAAAGCTATAAGGTAATATACAATGAGTTACAATGTATAAGAAATCAGAGTAAAAGAATGTTGTAACTAACCTCAGTCTCAAGCTAATGCGCGAGAACTGAGGGAAAAAGGAAACTAATCCAAATGAATGAATATAGTTTGTGGACTTCGCGGATAAGTCCGAAATGACCAAAATAAGTAAGAAGAAAAGGTGTTGTGACCAAGTAGTCACGCTACCGTGGGAATGTGGCTGTACGGAAACTTGTCCGGCCTCCCATAGCACACGGTTCCTCCAACACTGGGAATCTTCATCTGTTTGATGGGAGGTTCATCTATAGGTACCCGACTCCTAGCCCCTTCTCGGACCAGTGCCCTTTGGCTTGATAGCCTTGTAGGGGGCTACTGGGTTGCTTTCAGGGGACTTTTTGGCCTCAGTTTTTGAGGCCAGTTTTCTTCCGTAATAGGAAGGTAGTGTCAGGGATGCGTCTGGGGTTGAGGGGGCCTGGGTGTAATGCCCGGCACTGAGGCTGTTGCAGGGTGTGGAGCAGGTGTGCATACTGATGGGCCTGATGTGGGACGATGGTCCCTGGCCACTCAGACTGAAGTGGGAATCGTGAGTTGTTATTAAAAGGGGAAACTATGCTACTTACCTGAAGTGGGAACCATGAGAAGAAGGTTACTTCTTTGGTTCCCACCCCAGGTACCTTTATGTACATGTGACTTGGGTCACATGAGGTTTGCCATGTCACCCCACATACAGCCGCAGTCATCTGGGTGTCCCTGTGGGGGATCCTGAGGGTGTGTGCTGCATGCACATGTGCTGGGTGGCACTGTGAGGCCATCCAGGTCATCCAGGGCTGGGTGTGTTGTGCATGCATCACAGGCAGGTCAATAATACATAGATATGGGGAAAGGTCATCCATGTAGATAAAGATAGAAGAAAGAACAAAAGGACAAAAGGAAGAACAACAAATGAGGAAGAGTGATGAAGGGTGAGGAATAGAGGTGAGCGGGATACCGGGTGAGGGTGGGTGGAGCCGGGTCGGGTGGGTGTGCCCTGACAGGTAGTGGTTCCTCCAGACCATGCCTGTTACAGGAATGGGTTCCGGGGAACCCAACCTGAGCCGTTCTGCTCACAGATAGAGGTGACTGCATAGCCGTTGAAGGGAGAGCAGGAGGAGATCTGAGACCGGGTGTACTAACGGTAACTTGGCGCTCCGAGGAGCGTACCGGCAGCGGGTGTGGTGTCATGCTAATGGTAACTTGGCACTCTGAGGAGCGTACTGGCAGCGGGTATAATGGGGGCTCCTTGAGGGAGCCACCTAACAGTTGGCTAGTGGCAACTTGGCGCTCCAAGGAGCGTACCAGCAGTGGGTATGATGGGGGCTCCTTGAGGGAGCCATCTAACAGTTGGCTAGCAGTGACTTGGCGCTCATGTGAGCGTACCGGTAGCGTGGGTAGTTGGCACTCCTTGAGGGAGTAGCCCAGTGGTTGTCTATCGGTTACTTGGCGCTCAAGGGAGCGTACCGGTAGCGGGATTTGTTGGGACAGGCAGGTTGGTTGACCAGTGCACGGTAGTGAGTGACCGTGGGAATTTGGGCCCGTGGGTACGTGGCCAGGCATCCTGGGGCTGCCTGGGTCACTTCTCCCTCCCAAGAAGGGAGGAAGGGTTGTAGGACTCGGTAGGGTACTACAGGAAGGGTAGGAATGGGAGCTCAACCACCCAGTGGGGGGGTGGGAGCAGGAAGGGTGAGGTCTGGTGTCTGAGCACTCACTGGGTCGTTGAGGCTTCCTCATGGATTGTAAGAATATTGATGTAGACATCAATATGGACCAAGTCAGATGTTACAGGGAAGGTTTACAGGTGGTGGCACACTGGGATGACAGTTACAATCACTGGGTGATAGTCTGAGATTGTATATTTTATGATCGAGAACAGTTCCAGCATCTGCCTTATACATCATATGACTTCTAACTATCTAATATAAAAATCATAATGGTCAAAGGAAGTCCCTTGAAACTCAACAAATCCCCCAGCCAGCACCAAAACCCAGTGGGAAAGCTTGGCATGGGGTTTGACAAAGAAATAAAGTTGAAGGGGCTAAGGTTTGATTGTCTATAGTCATGGACCATAAGATTCTAGGTCCATTCCCATAACATTGTGGCACATTCCTCAGGAGTCCTGAGTGGTTTGAACTGGGACTTTAAGTAGGCAGCTTTGCCTAGACTTTCCCAGGAGATTTTTCCCTTATTCTCTGGGGAATTATATTCCTCCGCGAGTCTTGCAATACTCGGGAGTCCCAAGAAGTATTTCTCGGTTTCCTTCGCTTTTTCATGAAGGGTTCTGTGTACCTTGCCGCTTTTGAAGGCAGCTTCGGCCTGTTCGTACCAGTGTACGAATTCTTTCCCACTCATGCTTGTCCACCAAGCGTATGCGGCGCCATGCACCACTTCTGACCCCGCTATTCTCCTCATGGGGAAGTTGGGGTCAATTGTTATGTCGACTGGAGCTTCGACTTTGCCGAACTCGTTGAGTTCGGCGGTCTCATATAGCATGTGGACACTTCCCTGCAGGGTAGCTTGCCCATAGGGTGCTGAGGTACTCAGTGGCCCACCGCCTCTGGCAGTGGTCCCCGTTTTAGGGTCTGCCATCGGTTGCCTACCGCTCTCCCTCTTCCCCTCAACATGGGTTTGCCCCTCTGAGGGCGGGCCCTTATGCAACCCAGACAGGGTCGCCTGCCCACGGGGTGGCGGGATAGTCGGTGCCCCACCCCTTGATGCGCTAGTCCCCATGTGGGGTCGCGTCTCATGAGGCCCGGAACCGTATCCCCTCCCCCTGACTTGGGAGGCCCCCGTCATGATGGGTTTGGCAGCGAGGTCTGCCAGTGCGCATGCCTCTCTGAGCTCGTGTTTCAGTAATTCGATCTCCCTTTTTTGGAGATCGACTTCTCTCTCTGTGTCTTTCAGAGAGTCAAAGATGCCCTCAGCATCTCTTCGTGCTCTGTTGTATTCGTGCTTCCAGTGGGCGCAATGGTCGCAGGCGTCTTCTGATGCCCTCGAGTTATCAGACCATGCCCATTTGGACGGTCTGGACGAGGAGCCGCTGTCGCTCCCTTGTCTCCCTCCTACGAGGGACTTCATCTCTTTCAGCTCCTCACGGAGCCGACCTGTCTGAGCAGCTACTGCTGACGCGATGGCTGATTCCCAGCCTGCATTTGGCTGGGGTGTTGTTGGACCTGGGCCGAATTGGCTAATCCAGGGGTTGATCTGGCCAGGGAAGTTCCCTGGGGAGTATGCCTGGGGCTGCAGCAGCAAATGCTGCCCCTGGAATGGCGCTTGTTGCGCCATCGGTGCAGTTTGCACCGTGTATGGTTGGAAGCCTCTTTGGGAAGGCTGGGGGTATGCAGTGCCTGTTAGCAACGCAGATGGTTGTTGGTTCACAGCACTCATTTGTGCTGCGTGCGTCGTGTAATCCATGGCGCTTATCTGCGCCTGGTGTTGTTGTTGTTCCGGGGAGCCTTGCTCCCCAGGTTGTCGTATTTCGATATCCGGTGGTTTGTTTGGATCGAACCGAGGGTTGCCTCCCCCAGAGAACGACATTTCGTTGTTATGTTACTCGTGGTGGTGGGGGGGGTTTTCGTTCTTGCATGCATGGGATTCGCCGCAGTTGTGTGTTCTTTTGCACGTGAGCCTGTGGTTCACGTGGTCTAGGCGAGTGTCACGACTGACAAATCCTGGGGCTCTGTCAGCGGCGAATCAATGCCGACAGGTGATTCCGCGACCCGAACCCACCCTTACCAGCCCCAACCCAATGTCTGTTCTATTGACCATGCACCGCTTCCGCACCTTCTGCAACCTCTGTCCATTTCTGGTTGTCCTTGACACCTCTGGTCAGGTCAACACTCCCCTCCATATCTTGCTGGCCATCATGCTGTCCTTTTGTGACAGCACTGACAGACCACCCTCTGTTGTGGACTCATCAGCACCATGCTGATTCCCGCATCCCTTTGCGGACTTGTGTTGGCATCACACCGACCCCGCATCCTGATTTGCGGACTTGTATCGGTGCTGTGCACTGACCTCCGCTTTTCCTCTGGCCATTTGTCACTTGGCAGCTTATCATTCATTCCTTGCCAAGTGCCACTTATTGTTTGCTTCCCTGCCAATATCGGCATTTGATCCCCTCTTTATTGGCACTAGGTTATTGATCTCATTCAGTTATTCATCAATAACCCTTGCCACTTATTGTTTATTGATCTGTTCCTCGTTTCCAGTTCCCGGGCTCTTGTCCTTATTTAGTTTGACAATCCCCGCTTATCTCCGCACCGGACCGCGCCGGACTGACCGGCCTTTCTATATTCCCTCTTGCCTATTTATATACCTTGTAAATACTTTTGGGGACCTCAGTCTGAAATCAACTAGAGTACCCCCCTGTCTGGTCTGAGTCTCTCCTTCTGCAAAGGGGGCTTCCCCCCTCTGAGTCCGTGCTCGCGGAGTCCGCGCTCCTCCTACAGGTCCACTCTGCCTGCAAGTCTTGTTTGAAGTCCGCTGTAAGTGTCAGTTTGTAAATATGGGATCTCCCCCAAACGTCAAGCTCAGGGCACAGCACTCCACCTGAGTCGCTGAGGCCGCGATCCCACTCTGCTAACCTTGAACAGCGCTTCCGGATGCGCCGCATATTTCCGCCCGCATATCCACATGCACGCTCCAACAGAACTCTGCACCACCTCCGACCTCGACTCAGACAGAAACCCAATCCGTCTTCTATCTGTCTTCTGACAGTCTGCCAGACTCTAACAATATTCCCAGTCTCTGACAGCATTCCAGATCTCTGACAGTATTCCGACTCCGACAATAATCCAGACTCTGACAGCGAGTTACTCGCCTAGCCCTGTCAGGGCATGCCCCGACATGCCCCGCCCGATCCCCGCTCCGCACTGCCTCTCCCTCCTTTCCCTCTTCCTTTCTCCTGTTCTCCTTTCCTCCTTTCTTTCTTTCTCTCTTTCTCTTACATGGACCACCTTTCCCCTGCTCAATGTATCATCGGTGCACATGCCCATCTCCCTTCCTGTATCTTACATCCCTATACCGCCGCCACCGCCGCCACACTCACCTTGCACCCACAGCGGGCCCCCTCGGGATCTTCCATGGAAGCACCCGGAGAGCCGTGGCTGTGTGCAAGGGTGACGTGGCGCACCCCACGTGACCATTCCCGCATGTATATAATAACACCTGGAGTGGGAACCGAAGAAGTAGCCTTCTTCTCACATTTCCACTTCAGGCAAGTAGTGTAGCCTTCCCTTTTAATGATAACTCACATTTCCACTTCAGACTAAGTGGTTGGGGACGCTCACCCCGCGACGGGATCGCCACTACGCATAGCTGCTATCCATCCCCCCAAGTCCCGCACCCCGGGACCTCGCCGCTTTCGGAGCTGTCCCTGACAAGCCCATGTGATCTCTAGTACATGGTGTGGCTGTCCAGGCGAGTTACTCGCCCAGAACTTTCCCACGCTCTTGGCTGTGGGCCATTGTCCCTCGGCTTTACTTCCTCCACCTCCATTTTTGGGGGCGTAGTGATGCCGAGAGTTCCCTGTCTTCTTTGATAGGAAGTTTTTCTGGTTCCCTTACATTTTGTAAGGTGAGGTACTCGTCCAGGTGGACGAGGTCATTGCAATTTCCTAGGGGTTCCCATGTGGTGTCCCCTAGTTCCCATTTAACCTTAAACCAGAGTTCGTTGTGAACCCACACATGGTTTAGGATTTCATGAACTACTGCTTCACGATCAGGGTCTTCCCCAAAATCGTAGAATATGTTTACTTCCCTATTTGGGAAGATTTCCTGGTCATTCGGCTCATGAGGTACGAGCTGGGATACATGGAATCTTGGGTGGATTCCGCATTGTTCAAGTTGTGGTGGCAACTTGAGGATGTAGTTTGATGTTTCTGGAAATGTTTCCAGAATTTCGTAAGGCCCTATGTATAAGGGCTTTAGTTTTCCTGCCCTGCCTTTGGGTAGGTTCAGCTTATCTGTGGATAAGTATGCGAGCTCGCCTTTTCTCAAAGGCAGGTCCAGGCGTCTTTTCTTATTCGCCTGGATTGTTTGAGCAGCGCGATTATGTATTATCATGTCGTGTGCTGCCATGAGGTTTTCCTTCGCTTTTTGAGCGAAGTCATTTACTCCCAGGTAGTCCGAGAGTGGTGCTGTTAGGCACATCTTTGGCATATGGCTGTAGATTAATTCGAACGGGGCAAATCCTGTCGATGTGTTCGAGCTCACATTGATCGCAAATTCCGCCATCGACAGTTTCGCTGCCCAGTCGCGTTGGTCTGGTCTAACCATCGTGCGTAGTATTTGTACTACTTTTTGTATCATTCTTTCCACTTGGCCGTTGCCTTGCGGGTGGAATGCAGTTGTGAATTTCAACTGTACACCGAGTATTCGGTGTAGTTCGTGCCAAAATTTTGACGTGAATTTTGAGTCTCGATCTGATATGATCGAGTGTGGTAGACCGTGGAGTCTTACAACTTCATGAAGAAATACGAATGCTAGTTCTAGTGCATTCATTGTTGTCTTTATTGGAATTAGGTGGACGTTGGACATCAACCTACAAATGATTACCCAGAGGTAATCATATCCCAAGCTATGGACCTGTGAAGTCCATGGCTATTGACGACCATGGTGTCTCTGGGGTCGGGAGTGGGTGAAGCATTCCGGGATTTCTCCTGGTGCTTTTCTTTGTCGTTTGACAAGTTCCGCAAGACCTGCAGAACTTGTGGGTATCCTTTCTCCAGAAGTGTTGACGGAGGGTTTCCACTGTTTTCTTGGATCCTAGGTGTCTGTCATGACTGACAAATCCCGGGGCTCCGTCAGTGGCGAACCAATGCCGATAGGCGAATCCGCCGACCCGAAACCCATCCTAACCAGCCCCCAATCCGATGTCTGGCCCCCTGCCCTATCAACCATGCACTGCATTCAGACCTCCACCCACATCCGGACTTCTGCCCACATCCAGACCTCCACCCGCATCTGTACCTCTGCCCACCTCCACACCCTCTGGACCTCTGCCACTCCTGGTTGCCCTCCACACCCTGTGGTCAGGCCAACACTCCCCTCCGACCTTGCTGGCCATCATGCTGCCCTTGTTTGTGACAGCACTGATGGACCACCCTCTGTTGTGGACTTGTCAGCACCGTGCTGATTTCCATGTCCCTTCGCGGACTTGTGTCGGCACCGCACCGACCCCGCTTATTTGCGGACTTGTATCAGCGCCGCGCGCTGACCTCCGCTTTTCTCTGGCCATCTTGTCACTCGGCAGCATACCATTCATTCCTTGCTGAGTGCCTATATTGTTCATCCATTCATTCACTTAACTTGCCAATATTGGCACTTGATCTGCTTTTGTTTAGTTCATTGCCTCCCATTTCCCGGGCTCTTGTCCTTCATTCAGTTTGACAATCCCTGCTTATTTCCGCGCCGGACCGCGCCGGACTGACCGGTCCTTCTGTGTTTCCCTCCTGCCTATTTATATCCTGTAAATACTTTCAGGGACCTTAGTCTGAAATCAACCAGAGTACCCCCCTGTCTGGTCTGAGTCTCTCCTTCTGCAAAGGGGGCTTCCCCCCCTCTGAGTCCGTGCTTGCGGAGTCCATGCTCCTCCTATAGGTCTGCTCCGCCCGCAAGTCTTGTTTGAAGTCCACTGTAAGTGTCAGTCCGTAAATATGGGATCTCCCCCAAACGTCAAGCTCAGGGCACAGCGCTCCACCTGAGTCGCTGAGGCCGCGATCCCACTCTGCTAACCTTGAACAGCACTTCCGGACGCGCCGCATATTTCCGCCCGCATATCCGCGTGTGCGCTCCAACAGACCTCTGCATCACCTCCGACCTCAACTCAGACAGAACCCAATCCGTCTTCCATCCATCTTCTGACAGTCTGCCAGACTCTAACAATATCCCCAGTCTCTGACAGTACTTCAGTCTCCGACAGCAATCCAGATCTCTGACAGTATTCCGACTCCGACAATATTCCAGACTCTGACAGTGTCCAAGTGTTTCGTGGATGTTCTCGAGGATTATTCCCCGAATGGACTTCCTTTCATAGTTTCCTTTCGGGACTACTATTTGGGTCGTTCCTCCTTCTCCAAGTCAGGTTATCAGCCCATCTTTTACAGAGAAGTTTTTGAAATTCCCCGGGTTCTCTAGGATTTCCCGGTGGATCTGGCTTTTCAAGTATCCAGATTTTATTGCCTCAATGAGGTCTTTTTCTTCGAATTGTTTTCGAAGGTTCTCTTCTGGAGTTATGATTTCTTCCAGATTTTGGGCGCTCCCCCCTAGAGCTTCCTCTAGGGTGTTTCTCGTGCGTATCGCTGCAAGTCTCTTCCTCTCTGAGTTTTTACTCAGGGTACTGCTTAGTAGCAGTTCTTCGTATTCCTCGATTCTGTCGGGGACAATGTCTTCTGCATTTTTGTCCAGGTGGATGTCTGCCGACACATAGTCGTCAAAATGCAGATCCTCGTCCATTGACAAGTCGTAGTATCGTGAGAGTGCGTCTGCCACTTTGTTTTTGTGGCCTTCCACATATTTTATTTTGCAATTGAAGCTTGCGAAAAAGGCTTGCCATCTCAGGTGTCTCCCTGAGTTGTGGTTTTTCGCTTTGAAATATTCCAAAGCTTTGTGGTCCGTGATTACTGTGAATTCATGGCCTCCCATGAGGTTGTCTTGCCATCTCATGAGTGCTTTGAGGACACCCAGTGCCTCAAGCTCGTAGGCGAAGTACCTACCTTGTGTGTTGGTGAACTTTTTGGACATGAATGCGGCTGGGCAGCAAGTCTGCCACCTTTCACCTTGTCCAATTAATGCACCCATGCCCGCTGGGCATGCGTCTGTTATGACCCAGACGTGGAGTTTGGTCCTCTCTTCTTCTGAGAGGCTTTCTGGTGGGTTTCACTGGATGGGCTTCAGGATCAGAGCCCTGCATGCTAGACGTTTGATTTCATCGAAGCATTTCTGGTGGAGTGGTGTCCACCTGAATGTCTGCTTGTTTGAGCAGATTGTTTGCAGTGGTCCTGTGTAACCGCTAATGTTTGGCATGAATATCGATAGATATTCTACCATTCCCAGGAATCTTAGGACTCCTGTGTGGTCTACTGGCTCTCGCCAGTTGCGGATTTTTTCCATTTTATCCGCTTGAGCGTGGATGCCCTGTTCGTCCACTCAGCTTCCTAGAATGTCTAGGATTGGGGCAAATGGCTGGAATTTTTTCCGGCTTATGTAGAATTTCGCCCCGTTTAGGCAAGTGAATAACCACAATAGTGCTTTATTGTGGTTTTCCACCGAGCTTGTGCTGGTGAATATATCGTCGAACCAGACGTGTAGGCGTCTGCCTACTTCTCCTCATAGTTCCCAGGTCAGTGCACGCTGGAAGGTGCAGGGAGCGTTGCAGTCTCCTTGCTGCATCGTGTTCAAGTTGTACGTCCCGTGGGGCGTGGAGAATGTCGTCCTATGGACGTCGTCTGGATCCACATGTATTTGTTCGTACGCATCCGACATATCGATCTTGGATCGGTATGTTGCTCTGGCGACTGATTCTTGGATCAGTTGCATGTCTGGCATTGGTGTGACGTCGAGGATCGTGTTTGAGTTACGGTTCCTCGTGTCTATTACCGTGCGCAAAGATCCATCTGCTTTGCAGATGCACAGTAGCGGGCATGCTCGCTCGCTGTTCGCAGGATACCACCATCCTGCTTTTACATAGCGATCTATTTTGGTCGCTAGTGCTTCCTGCAGTGCTGCGGGACATCTCAGGGTGTTTTCCCGAAATTTCTTGCCCGGATCGTTCAACGGGATTCGATGGTTCACCTCCCTCAAGGGAGGCATTTCTAATGGCACTGGCGCCATTACGGTTTCGAATTTTTCTCTCCACCACTCCCTGAGTATTTCGAACTCGGGGTTGTTCATGGAGAGACCTTCCAGGTGTGGTACGTCTGGAAGTTCTAGTCCTTCCGGACTAGGATTGGGCCAACCTTCAGGGTATTTTCTTGTGATTACCCTGAGGTGTGTTTCAATCCCACCTCCCTGTCAGGGGGGCTTCTTTTTTGGTTGTTCTCGGGCTCTTGCTTGTGTTTTCCATCCATGTGATCTCGTCACATGGTCTTCGCTTATTCCAAGGGTGTCTATGTTGCCCTTGTTCACCGTTCTCACTTTGTGGGACCGGAAGTCTAAGCTTACCTGGTTTTTGTTTAACCAGGGGGCGCCGAAGATGGCGTCGTATCTGTCGATGTTAATTACATCGTAGTGTTTTTCTACGTGGCCGTTGATCTCAACGTCCACGTTGGTTCCGAACAGGATCTGTGATCTTGTTCCTTTCGTCCCCATTTGAAGGACGACTGGGTTCTCCAATTGGAGAATTGGGATGTGGACCACACGGACAAAGTCCGGCAATAAAGCATCCGTTTCGGCTCCACTATCGAATAGCGCATAGGCTTTTATGCCTGCTATTTTTATGTGAGCCGTTAGCATTCTCTTCGTTGAGAGCGGTCTGTTTGCAGGGTATTTTCCCGCATCTTTTGAGATGCGGAATTTCACATCAAACAAGGGGGACTGGGTTTCGATGGACTTTTGGTCCTTCTTCCCTTTGTCCTTGTTTTCCTTGGGTACTTTGGTGTATTTCCCCAAGGCGTCTTTTCTTGGTGCTTCCACCAAGGCTTCGGCGACTTTTTCGTCTGCCGTGTTTTCTAACTGGTGTGCTACAGCCAGTTTGATTTTATAATTTATGTCATCGTGGTCGACAACTGACATTGGGCCCATTCTTATGGTCCCAACGTTGACTTCCTCACCCTCTGAGTCGGGTGAGTATTGAGGTCCTTCGTATGGGTCCTCTACTTCGAAGCTTGATGCTTGGAGTTACCAGAGTTGTTCTCTGGTTTCTCATCTGATGAGCCTTTCGACTCTTCATCCGTTGAGTTTGCGATCTCCATGGCAGCTATGTGCCTTGGTTTTTCATCGCTCGTTATATTGTGTCTTGGGCAATCTTTTGTTTGCCCTATTTTGCCGCATTTGCCGCAAATTGGAACTGACTTTTGGTCAGTTTTCCTCGAGTTTTTCGAGGATGTATCCTCTTTCCATCTGGGTTTCAGCTCTTCCGCCTTCTTTCCTGATGGGAGGGCTCTGCCATGGCTCGTGGTTGCCGTGGTCGTTGTTTGGGTATAGTAACCTGATTTGTAGACTGAAGACATCTTCAGCCCATCAATTATCTTGTCTACACAGGATATTGCTTTTAACATCTCCTCGTTTGAGGAGAAGTCTGCTCTGATTCTATCATGAGCAATCATTTCCCTCTTCCATTCGAGGGGAATGTAGTTTAGGAACCTGGCGTTGAAGGACACCTGGTCTGGCAGCGTCACCATCTGGGACGCTGCTTTTGACAGTTCTAAGTAGAACTGTTTTAGGCCTTTTTCCGCTTCGTATTTGACGTTGCAGTATTTCTTTGTCACGTTCAACGTGGCGGAGGCTTTGATGAAGGTTCTCATCAATATGTTGAGAACTTCGAGGAACATGCCCTCATCTCCTCTGAGGAGAGTTTCGTCTCGGAGTCTAATTCCGAGGTTGAACGTGGGCCCCCCTAATCCACGAATCAAGCAGTCCAGGTGGACTTCATCAAATTGGGGACCTTTGCATCCTCGCGAGGTGAGGAATCCCAGTAGTTCTGTGAACCACTGCCAGAACGATTCCATGTCGTTCTCCCCTGACCATTTCTTGTCAGGGAATGCCGGCCCATTCTTTAGGGCTTCTGGTTTCACTCCTTCTGGGTAGGGAGTGAGTATTCTCACTTCGGCCATTCTTATGGCCTTTTCGTACCATTTCTCCAGGTACTCTTCTTGCTCCCCTGCCTTCGCGGGGTCGCTGTCCAATGGAGATCTCTCCTTTGGGGGGGTTTTTGCTGGGGGAAATCTTCCTTGCAGCATTTCTTTGGTTTCAGGTGAATTCGCCTGAAGTTGTATTTGTATTCTCTCATTGTTTTGAGAGGGTGTGAATGAGTTACCTCTCTGTTCGAGAGGTCCATCATAAGTGGACGTTTGGCCGAACCTTTGGTACGTGCCAATTCTCCTCCTAATCTCTGAACAATGCCTTCTTTCGGTATCATCTTCTCCTATCCTTGGGAGAAGGATCTCCTTGGCATCTCTGTCGAGTCGCTGATGATATTCCAGTGTGCTTTCACTGGTGGTTCTTTTTGTGAATTTTTCACGAGTTCTATTTATGTCCTGGACCGTGGTCCAGGGGTGTTTATTTGTTTCCTCACTTTTTTGTGAGAAATTTATTTCCTTCAGCAAGTCTGTTTGTTCACTGATTTTTTCAGTCAACGCATCAATTGCATTGGCCATTCTTTCTAGAGTTATCTCTAGACGAGCCATGCTATTATGGTTCGTTTCCTCAATCTTTTTTTGGATCGAGTTTATCGCGTTCATTATGCATGATTCCTGGTTTTCCAGGAGGAAGTTTGGTTGGGCGAGCAGAGACTCTCCCCAGTTGACATTTCCGCTTCTGGGGGTTCCAGAATGGGTTCTTGGAGTGAACACTCCACGCTCGCTTTGTTTAGGCAAGGCCGTTGCAGAGGGTGCTTCCCTTTCATAGAGGGGTCTGTTTGCTGGTTTTTCCTTACTTTTATGTAAGGCTTCCTCAGCGAACTCCCTCATTTCAGTTCGCCTCCTCTTCATTATCTCGGAGACCTCCTCCGAGGTTGGCGACCTTGCCTTGTCTGGCATGGTGTGTGGGAGTGTAAACAGCGGAAGTTCTTTTGGAGCTTCCGCGCTCTGGGAGATCCTGCTCTCAGGGCATATTTTCGTGCCTTCTCGGGCTTTCAGCCTAAGAAGTTGATCTTCACTTTCCATCCTCCATTCAGACGGAACCTGGAACAAGTCCAGTAGTTTTTCGGATAGCCGACATGGGGGCTCTGTCAGGGACAGCTCTGAAAGCAGCGAGGTCCCGGTGTGCGGGACTCGGTGGGACGAGTAGCGGCTGTGCGTAGCGGCGATCTCGTCATGGGGTGAGTGTCCCCAACCACTTAGTCTGAAGTGGGAATGTGAGTTATTATTAAAAGGGAAGGCTACACTACTTGCCTGAAGTGGGAATGTGAGAAGAAGGCTACTTCTTCGGTTCCCACTCCAGCTGTTATTATATACATGCGGGATCGGTCACGTGGGGCGTGCCACATCACCCTCACACACAGCCACGGCTCTCCGGGTGCCTCCACGGGAGATCCCGAGAGGGCCCGCTGTGGGTGCAGGGTAAGTGCGGTGCAAGAGGGCTAGCGGCTCTCTATGCTGACTAAGCTCGTGGGGCCAAACTCTCCAAAACTCCTACTTCTTGACTAGACTCTGCTTATCTCGATCCTTAACTCCGTGGTGGGTTCTCCGGGATTTCCGCAAGGTCCGGGCTCAGTGTCCACTACTCACTCGTTGTGAGCTAGATCACTGCCCTTATTCCTACTGTTGGAATTCCACACACTCACACCCACTCTAGCACGTCCTAGCACCTTAGAGAATTTTGGGGGAGGGGAGAACTTCTTTTCAAAAATCCGGTATGTACAGGATTATATCTAATAATTATTTTTAGAAAGAATAGATGGGGAATATTGGTACCATATGGCACCTGGGTACCTTATTAGGCGAAATAATAAAAAAGGGTAACAGTATCAATAAAAGAATATTGATCAATAACTGAAATGATGGCAAAATATGAAAATATATGAAAATAAGCGATTTCTCAATGGATTTGCGGAATTAAGAGCCTAAATTGGAAATGTAGCCGGAGATAACTCTCACACAGCCAATAAGCATTTTTACCAATTTATTAGACGCCGTGGGAACGAGTGAGGCTGGAATCCTGGGTTGCCGCTTGAGATTCCCATGCCCGCACATACTCGTGACCTGCCATGCCTAACTTGCCCAACATAGAACTCCGTCAAATCTCCACCGATTGGGACGTTCTTGGTATCGTCAGAATCATACGAATTAGCACTATTTTTGGATACCAAATTCGTATCGAGTTGTCGCGTGAATGGAAGTGGTTTCTGAATGTTGGAAGCGGGTATCCGAGCCGGCTCTGCGCGTGGGCGATTATCCCGCCTACAGCGGCGGCGATGGCAGCGATATAGGAACAGTGAGATACAAGAGGGGAAATGGGCATGCGCGCCGGTGATACATTGAGCAGCGGGAAAGGTGGTCCATGTGAGAAAGAAAGGAAGAAAGAAAGAAAGAAAGAAAGAAAGAAGGAAAGGGGAAAGGAGAAAGGAAGAGGGAGAAGCGGTGCGGAGCGGTGCGGAGCGGGGGAGCGGAGCGGGGAGCGGAGCGAGGGTCGGGTGGGGCGTGCCCTGACAGGCTCTTCCCTTTGTTTCCCTTTGTCTGCCTTTGGGGCTTGACTTGGGGACGTGAGGGGGGGACTCCAGGGGATAGTGGGGCCCTGGAGTTTCCTGCAACTCTATCCGATCAGCTTTTTGGGCTGATCGTTCGGCGCTTACGTGTTTTTTGCACAAGTCAATCACCTCGTTGTCAGGGCCCGGCCTCGGACTCGGAGGCTCCCTGACCTCAACCCCCATCTGGCCTGTCCTCACACTATGCAGGGCATGAGATGTATAGTAAAAGAAAGGGAATATATACACTTGCCTATGCGGGGCATGAGATGAGAAGAAGGGTAAAGGTCTCATCTCCCCGCATGGTTGCTATATAAAGGAATGGGTCACATGCCCACAACTATACAGCTCCTAGAGTTGTGTAGTGTGACCCGGAGGGAACATCCAGGTGGCAGTGCCCAGTAAGCGTGGGAACGTTCTGGGCGAGTTGCTTGCCCAGAACTGTGGCTGTGACCCGTGGGAACATTCTGGGCGAGCTGCTCGCTCAGAAAGTTCCCACGCTATCCCGTGCGCGCGTGTGTACACAACACAGAAAGGCAACAACAAGGCAACAATGAAGGAATGGAAGGAAGGGATTGGTTGGGGAGTCTGGGGCACCCTAGGGCAGGGTGCTGAACCCTGACACTCGTGAGGAGGTGAGGGATCTTCCCCAGCTTGGGTTAGATCGGTATGTTGTGGAGTTCTGGGGGTATTTTGCCCCGCACTTACTCCACGTAAGTTTCTAAAACCTTCAGGGACCAGCCCTGAGGTGGTTGCTAATGCCGGATCATGTTGATCCTCATCGTCGTCTGACGACAGCTTTTGGTTTGAATCTCCCATGATGGGAGATTGCAGTTTCTTTATAAACCACTTGTTTCTTTTTAGTGTTGCTGCAGATGCGACCTTGCCCTTGCGGGCGTGTTTAGGTGCCATAGGCGCTTCCGAGTCAGATGTTAAGATTGTAGAGTTGTGGGTTGTGTTGTAAAACACACCTCATGCACTTAAAAAAGTGTGAGGTCTTAGGGTAGCTCAGCACACAAGGCCATAAGTGATACAAGATAGTGTATTTTACGGTGGTGTGTAAGCAGTTACCCAGAGGTTCCCGCTTGCCCACATGACTATATGTATCTAATTTACATGTGACTCGGGGTTCAGGGCTATTGCCCTGACACACTTGTTGCACCATCAGTGCAGTTTGCACCGCATATGGTTGGAAGCCCCTTTGTGGAGGCTGGGGGTATGCAGTGCCTGTTGGCATCGTGGATGGTTGTTGGTTCATAGCACTCATTTGTGCCACATGCATCATATAGTCCATGGTGCTTATCTGCGCCTGGTGTTGTTGTTGTTCCGAGGTGCCTTGCTCCCCAGGTTGTTGTATCTCGATGTCCAGCAGCTTGTTCAGACCAAATCAAGGGTTGCCTCCCCCAGAGAATGACATTTCATCATTTCATTTCTCATGGTGGTGGGAGGGGTTTTGGTTCTTGCATGTGTGGGATTCACTGCAATTGTGTATGGTTTTACACATGAGCCTGTGGTTCTAGGCGAGTTACTTGCCTAGCCCATGTGATCTCTGGCACATGGTGTGGCTGTCCGGGTGAGTTGCTTGCCCAAAAATTTCCCATGCTCTTGGCTGTGGGCAATCACCCTTCAGCTTCACTTTTTCCACCTTCATTTTTGGGGGCATAGTGATGCCGAGAGTTCCCTATCTTCTTTGATAGGGAGTTTTTCTGGTTCCCTCACATTTTGTAATGTGAGGTACTTGTCCAGGTGGACAAGGTCATTGCAATTTCCTAGGGGTTCCCATGTGGTGTCCCCTAGCTCCCATTTGACCTTAAACCAGAGTTCTTCATGAACCCACATGTGGTTTAAGATTTTGCAAACTACTGCTTTGTGATTGGGGTCTTCCCTGAAATCGTAAAATATGTTTACTTCCCTATCTGGGAAGATTTCTTGGTCATTCGGCTTGTGAGGTGTGAGCCAAGATATGTGGAATCTTGGGTGGACTCCATGTTGTTCAAGTTGTGGTGGCAACTTGAGGATGTAGTTTGATGTCTCTGGAACTGTTTCCAGAATTTCATAAGGCCCTATATACAGGGGCTTTAGTTTGCCTGCCCTTCCTTTGGGTAGGTTCAACTTATCCATGGATAAGTATGCAAGCTCGCCTTTTCTCAAAGGTGGGTCTGGGTGTCTTTTCTTATTTGCCTGGATTGTTTGGGCAGTGCAATTGTGTATTATCATGTCATGTGCTGCCATGAGGTTTTCCTTTGCCTTTTGGGCGAAGTTGTTCACTCCTGGGTAGTCTGAGGGTGGTGCTGTTAGGCAGAGTAACATCTGAAAAGTGTAATATCTCCCATGGGCTCCATGGATATCCATGGGTTTTCATGGGCTTCCATGGGCTTTCATGGGCTTTCATGGGCTTTCATGGGCTTTCATGGGCTTTCATGGGCTTTCATGGGCTTTCATGGGCTTTCGTGGGGGGCCATGAACACCCATGGACACCCATGGAAGCCCATGAAAGCCCATGAGGTTCATCTTCTGCCGGATATTTCTTCCATATCTTCTTCTTATAAAATTCAATGGATTTTCCACCATTGCTAACCTCAGGGTTAGGTTCAAGATACACAAAAGATATTCACCATTCCAACATCAACATATCAGCATCCACAGCTTTTCCAACAATACATTCCAATGCCCGGAGAACCTTGACCATTCTAATCATCGTTGCCGCATTTCTAATACGTCCTTGCATTGTTGACAGATCTGCTGCTAGAATGTCTTTTAGAACGATTTGGTTCCCCCCCTGTGCAGGCTGGATTGCTACAAGTGTGACATCAGCACCAACAGCATAGTAGCCTGAACACATGGGTCAATAACAAGTACTAAGGAAAAAGAATCACATACCAAGCACATACGGAGCGGGGTCATAGGTCCATCGAGTCTTTTCAGTGAGCTCCTGACAAGGATGTTTTCCAGAAAACGATGGCCTCTTCTCCTCCCCCCGGAATAAACAGGCCAATTGCAAGAGGAGACCAAAATCAGGCCTGAAAGACCCAGTATGCGTACCGCTATTGCTGTTGCGTATCCACTTGGGCCCGTCAAGACACGTCGTGAGAATATCCAGGATGTTGCGGTCCCAGAATGAAATGAACGAATCTTCAGTACCTGATGAGTCCGGTGGAGTCCGGAGGATTGCTGCCCGTAATATGGGGAAGATGAATCTAGCCCTCTCATCCTCATTCTTGACGAAGAGCATCTCAAGGTCATCTGAAGAGCAATGATATTTAGGGATCATTAGGTTCGTTTGCAGAAGGTCCCGCCATTCCAGATCGGAAATGGGGATTTTCTCCTCGGGATCAAGAGGTGCATCCAGATGGATACTCAGATCAGTAGCGTTAGGCATGAATGGGAGTGGAACATTCCATTTATCCAACAACTTCCTTGAGATATCCACTGCAGACAAATGAGAAATTTTTACTTCAAATAAAAAGTGGCGAAGACCTACCCGGATCCTCACGCTTCCTCTTTCTGTCAGTCGCGGGTCCAGGAGACTGAATAATGAGATGTAGAAGTCCATCCTGAGGCCGACGGGGGAAAATGCGGAATATCCTCTGCACAGGTGATAGCGTTTCTTCATCTTTAAGTTCAACCTTCTTCAGATTCTCCTGGAAACTGCCGTCGATTCGGATGGGGGGAACCTTCCAGAGTGTGAGGCTGTCTGCGTCCACGTGCTGTAGAGCAAGCTTCTTGTCTTTGATCGCTTCCTTGAGAGTACCAACAGACTCTGTAATCGCAATTTTGACCGGAAAGATTTGGCTAGCATCATCGTTACAAATGAGACAGCACAGTTCGACTAATTGTGCCATTAAAAAGGGGCTCGGTGAATGAGGAAATAGGTCACAAACAGAGAAGCTTCCCAACTATCACTCACCAACACGCGGGAACAGAACAACGATGTGTAGGGCTTCATCATCAGGTTGATCCGGGAAAATGCAGGACAATTTCTCCATAAACGGCAGTGCTTCTTCGTCTTCAAGTTCAACCTCCTCTACATTCTCCTTGAAACTGCTGTCGATTGAGATGGAGACCTTCCAGAGTGTGAGGGCGTCTGCGTCGATGTGACCAATTGCAAGCTTCTTCTTGGCTTTGATTGCTTCCATGAGGCTACCGACAGACTTCGTATTGGATATTTCCACTGGGAACACTTGGCGAGCATCATCGCCAAGTATCCAGCAGTTCAGGTCGAATTTATCAGACATAGGTTGAAAGTCCATCCCGTTCAAGTGGGGTCGGCAACTTGGATGAGTGGGTTGTGGTTGTGGTTGTGCCCACTTATGTAACAGAAAGTGGCCCTACAGTGTGGAACGAGTGAAAAGCACTTCTTACATGTAGCAGTTGGGAAGCACGGATGTTTTGACCTATTTAGCCTTGTTTGTCGATTGTCGGTTCGAGCTAAGTGCATGGCATGGCTCGATCTCTAGCCAACGCACGATCCATCATACTGTGCTTTGATCATTCATATCCATTCTTAAGGATGATCCAACCCTCACGACTGCACCTTTCACGGTGCAATTCCAGAAGCTCGTGGCTGAACCTCTCTCCGTCTGAGGGCATCGCCCTCCGGTGATCCTGTGGTGGTCATTGTTGATGCTTTGGACGAGTGCGGCGGGCCACAAGTCTTTGCCGATATACTTCAGAAAAGAGGTACGGCGATTACCGTTTGTCAACTAGCTCAATACAATTTTGACCTCGTTGATCGTTTTCTCCCACCTGATTTCCCTCATTGAGCGGCTTGCGTTGGATCTTCTGGATGATTCCAACAAGCAAAACTGATATTGCTTCTTCTCTATGGCACAAGGAAGGTCAAGGGGCAGCGCAGCGGCCCTTGTAGTTATGGGGTGATCCTGGTTGCCAAACAGCCACTATCTATTGCGGCGTGGGATATAGTCTTTCCAGTCCGAGACACGTTATATTCTCTCATGGAACTATCATTCCGTCACGCTGATCCATATTATTCATTAGTCTTTCTGTTCACCCGACGCGACATCACACACCTCAGACTAGTTGGCTCGATCATTCATCAATCTTACTAACCAATCTGGGACGTCATCCAGAGGCACTCCTCTGTTGCTATTCATCCGACGTCATTCCGAGGCGCTCCCGGTGATCGAAGAGAGGCTGCAGCTCTGGCGCGGGCTCGTTACATAATGTTCATCCGACATTATACACACAATATTTGGCTCGATCTCTCGAGGATCTTAAGATTACGTTGGACAAACCAGGAAGACGTCATTTCGAGGCTCTTCCAGTGATCGAAGAGA
Organism: Cantharellus anzutake; assembly: GCF_015039405.1. Lineage (NCBI taxonomy): Eukaryota > Fungi > Basidiomycota > Agaricomycetes > Cantharellales > Hydnaceae > Cantharellus > Cantharellus anzutake. The sequence goes on along the minus strand of NW_024067024.1, from coordinate 163,585 downwards.
GCGTGAGACTTAGATGCTAGCTAGCCTATCATTCAATCTAGCCTCACCTATCTCCTTCGTTGAAGAATTCATTCCCCTGTTGCATTTTCTATACGTTACCTGTATGCCCCTGATTTAGCCTTGACATTGGGACTTCTATCTGGGGCGCTGGGGCGCCGTTGAAGAGTCGACATCGTACTATCGTCAGCTTCATTCTGATTACCCTGACGTCTATTGCAAACGGTCTTTGTATATCACATTTCCTGTATCGCTGATGCATTGGGGGGTCTTGGAAACCATCGTGAGCTAGCGCGCGGCTATACGCACGCTCATGCAGAAACTTATGATGCAGCAGGGGGAGACATACCCTCTATATTACGGTAATGGAGGCCCTCCGTATGTCCGCGTTATATAAAACATAAACCACTTTCCCTGTATCCTCTCACCTGGGATATACTCAAGATACGAGTCCATCAGTGCCCTAACCAAACGTACGACGTATTCCTGTTGTTCCTCTCCGCGATGTTCTGGGTACGCATGAGAACTAATGGTTGTTTGCCACTCCAGGCAGAGCGACAAAAACAGCCAGATCGGCGAGTTCCAACTCTGTAGACAGCAAACATCAAGTGGGTGAGTTACCCAAGGCCGTCGCTGAAACAGATTTCAAATGTGCGTTGCTTGTCGATGATCACCGCAGGCGAGTAATTACAGTCGTGATTGGTTCATATGTATTGGGACGCAGGGAGTATAATCTAATCATTGCGAAGACTTTGCGAGATGGGGGATTCTCAATCTCCATGTATACAGTGTAACTGGCAGCCACTAGAGGGACATGTGAATAAACTCGCTTCCTAGCGCAAGCACAGGGACTATATATATGGAACCCCGTTTCCTCTTCGTGCACAGCGCCAGATCCGGAGTGTAGGGGTTAGTCTCCGCGTCCAAAAGCACAAGACAATGGAACCATCATAGCACTGTCCTTTGAGCCAGTGGGGCATCACACGAGGTGTCGCGAACTTGATGCAGGGTGGCGTGTTGAGAGTGGGTGCGGACCATGCGTTCGTTGAGGGTTGAGGTTAGCGCGCTTTTGGGTTGGTGGTGGTTAAGCCTTGGGGCCAGTTGGTGGGCTGGGTTGCGGATGTTCTATGCGGTCTAGGCGTTCATGTAAGGACGTTGAGTAAAGCCGTTGAGTGTGTAAAGGGCGTCAAGTGTTGCGGAAGCGTTGTGGAAGAACTGCTTCCGCTGCGGAAATTAGCTCTTTTGTTTCCTCAGCTGACATCTGCTTTTAGGGCTTGCGTCAGTGACGGTCAACTGAGGTATCGACTTAGCCTTTTTCTTCTGCTCTTTGCACACCAGCGAAACGATGAGCAATTCACGGAGATTCGCACGGTCAATCCGTGCGGTTCACCCACCAGCCTCCCTTCGAGTTATGCTCGTCCCGTCACTCTTGCACAATTCGAGTCGGATATGTCAAATGGTGAATCACAATATCTTGAGCGACTACCTGTCCTACAGGTCGGCTTTTTCCATAAGTAAAACCGTAGTGCCTCACAGGGCAGTGCAGTATATGCTTGCTTCACTATCACTGTATCGTTAGCGCTCTACACCGATCCGTTCCCTGTCAACCATGTCACTCAAGGAAAAGGCTAATGCTCTCAGACGAGATGTCAATCGCATCCTCACAGCAGGAGGTGACATCGCCATCCCAATTCTCACAGCCATCAATGCTGCATCCGATGCATTCCCTCCCCTAAAAGGTCCCACTAGCGGCGCGCTCTTCATCTCCAATGAAGTCCAAGTAAGCGATGGGTTACGATGAATCAGGAACCAAGGCTCATCGCTCGTAACACACAGAAGTTCAAGTCGGATAGGAAAGAATGGGGCGAGTTTGGGAAATATGTAGTTGACGTTGTAGCGGAAGTACTAGCGGCCATCGAGTCCTATGACACCTCAACGGAAGAAGCAAAACCTTGGCTAGAGAACGCCAAGAAGCTGGATGAGTGCGTGCAGTTAATTCTCGGTCGATAGGCTATTTCATTTACATTTCACAGCGCGCTTAAACAGATTACGACCGAAATGAAACCAATCGTTGCAAAAATGGAGAAACGGTCCGCTGTCACCAATTTCTTCTCACACTTGAAGCATCCAGGAAGGATTGACGATCTCAAGAAAGTCCTCGACAGAGCTTTAGCATCATTTCAGGTAACTCTTCCTCGCATTATTGTTCCACCACTATCCTGACCAATCGGGGCCGTGTAGCTGAGAACTAACCTGACAACTGGCGCCAAAGTAACAGACATGGCAAATAATCAAGGCCGTTTGAGTCGCAGGCTAGAGAGCGACTCAGTTCTGAGTGAACTGCGATATCCGACCATCGCCCATCATGACCCAGTTGAGGGGTGCCTGGAGGGAACTAGAACAAATCTTATCGATCGTATCATGACCTGGTGTCGCAACACGCAGGACAGTGCGAGGCGGGTGATGCTACTGACGGCGGTGGCAGGGGCTGGCAAGACATCCGTTGCTCATTCAATCGCAGAAAGGTGTGCGAGCGAAGGACTACTGTTGTTGACGTTTTTCTTCAAAGCAGGCGAGCAGTCACGGCCGGACCACCTGTTCAGTGGCATGGCTCGATCACTAGCAACGCGCGATTCTTCATACTGTACTTCCATTGTATCCATTCTTAAGGATGATCCAACCCTCACGACTGCACCTTTCACGGTGCAATTCCAAAAGCTTGTGGCTGAACCTCTCCGTCTGAGGGCATCGCCCTCCAGTGGTCCTGTGGTGGTCATCGTTGATGCTTTGGATGAGTGTGAGCCGCAAGTCTTCGAATACCTTGCCGATATACTTCGGAAAGAGGTGCCGAGATTGCCATCCAACATCAAATTCTTCGCCACCTCGAGACATTTTGATCTCGTCGATCGTTTTCTCTCACCTGCTTTCCCAATCGAACGCCTCGGAATGGATCTCTTAGATAACACAAACAAGCATGACTGCTCCGTTTACATCCGCGCACAGCTGCGTGGACTGAAGGATGCCCATCCTAGTCTGAGGAGTGAATTCATTGAAGCGGATGCGCTAGTCCACAAGATATCGGAGAAGGCGAGTGGCTTGTTCATTTGGATCAGCGTTGTCTTCCGCTATATGAAGTTGAGCGGGAAGAATCCGAGGAGAACACTGGATAGGCTGCTCAACATAGGTACCAACCGATCAACGGCTTCTCCTGACGGAATGATGGATGGCCTGTATACAAGCATTCTGGACAAGTGTAGTTGGAAGGATGAAGATTTTGTCCACGACTACCCAATTGTTATGGGAGCGGTCTTAATTGCCCAACAACCACTGTCTATCTCAGCATGGGATACAATTTTGTCGCCCTTCCTAAAGTCTTCCATCCGTGACACATTATCTGAGCTTACTCCCCTCCTCTCATGGGACCCGTATTCCGACATGCCGATTCGTATCATTCACCAGTCTTTCCGCGACTTCCTCATGGGCCAAATCGAGCCTGAATCACCCAACTGTCATCGTTATGGGGTGGATCCGACGAGGGTGAATGCGAAGATGGCCCTGCGTTTCACTGAAATCTTGAATAAGGATCTTTGCTGTGTGGGGGGTTTGGGGCTGATTGAAGATTTGGCTAGAAAGGATGAACTACCACATATCCCTCAAGAGACGCTGTCTGAACAGCTCAGTTACTCATGTCGGCATATCGTGTATCACCTCATCAAGGTTCAGGAGCCACCGGAGGAGCTCAGTGGATCGGTTCGCACATTCTTGAATCAGTATATAATGCACTGGGTAGAAGTCTGTGTGAGAACAGAAGGGTACATCACTGTATCATCATTTCCCGAGTGGGCCAAGGTATGAATTGTCAACAAGCTTCATAAGCCATTCTTAATGAGTCTCATTCACGTTCAGTTGAGCATTAATCGTTTTTCAAAGGAAGATATCCACGCATTGACTCGAGTGCTTGACAAAGTGGGAGCGAATGTAGAATTCTTTTCAAGATTTCAGGAGGCATATGAGTTGGCAAACGATTGTGTAACACTCTGCCGTTGTCTTGTGTCAGCAGACTCAGAGTCTTACATGCCAGATTTGGCCCGATCACTCCGCAATCTTAGGGTATCATTGCAAAACCTGGGACGTCATTCCGAGGCGCTCCCTGTGATCAAAGAAAGTGTGGAGCTGTGGCACGAGCTTGTTGCTGTCGATCCAACGTCATACACCCCAGATTTGGCTCGATCGCTCAACAATTTTGGCATATCACTCACCAATCTGGGATGTCATTCTGAGGCACTCCCGGCAAATGAAGAAAGCATTAAGCTCTGGCGCGAGCTTGTTGCTGTTCACCCGACATCATATACCCCAGATTTGGCTCAATCGCTCCACAACCTTAAGGCATCATTGGACAATCTGGGACTTCATTCCAAGGCACTCCTGGTGATTGAAGAAAGCGTGAAGCTCTGGCGTGAGCTCGTTGCTGTTCACCCAACATCATACACCCCAGATTTGGCTCAATCGCTCATAAGTCTTAACTTTTCATTGAACCAACTGGGCCGTCATTCTGAGGCGCTCCCAGTGATTGAAGAAAGTGTGAGGCTCTGGCGCGAGCTTGTTGCTGTTCACCCAACATCATATACCTCAGATTTGGCTCGATCGCTCCGCAACCTTAGGGCATCATTGGACAATCAGGGCCGTCATTCCGAGGCGCTCCCAGTGATCGAAGAAGGCGTCAAGCTCTGGCGTGAGCTTGTTGCTGTTCACCCGACATCATATACCCCAGATTTGGCTCAATCGCTCCACGACCTTAAGGCATCATTGGACAATCTGGGACTTCATTCCAAGGCGCTCCAGGTGATCGAAGAAAGTGTGAAGCTCTGGCGCGAGCTTGTTGCTGTTCACCCAACATCATACACCTCAGATTTGGCTCAATCGCTCATAAGTCTTAACTTTTCATTGAACCAACTGGGCCGCCATTCTGAGGCGCTCCCAGTGATCGAAGAAAGTGTCAAGCTCTGGCGTGAGCTTGTTGCTGTTCACCCGACATCATATACTCCAGATTTGGCTCGATCGCTCCGCAACCTTAGGGCATCATTGAACAATCAGGGCCGTCATTCCGAGGCATACCCAGTGATCAAAGAAAGTGTGGAGCTCTGGCGCAAGCTCGTTGCTATTCAATCGGCATCATACACCCCAGATTTGGCTCAATCACTCATAAGTCTTAACTTTTCATTGGACCAACTGGGCCATCATTCCGAGGCGCTCCCAGTGATCGAAGAAAGTGTCAAGCTCTGGCGTGAGCTTGTTGCTGTTCACCCGACATCATATACCCCAGATTTAGCTCAATCGCTCCATAACCTTAAGGTATCATTGGACAATCTAGGACTTCATTCCAAGGCGCTCCTGGTGATCAAAGAAAGCGTGAAGCTCTGGCGTGAGCTCGTTGCTGTTCACCCGACATCATACACCCCAGATTTGGCTCAATCGCTCATAAGTCTTAACTTTTCATTGAACCAACTGGGCCGCCATTCTGAGGCGCTCCCAGTGATCGAAGAAAGTGTCAAGCTCTGGCGTGAGCTCGTTGCTGTTCACCCGACATCATATACCCCAGATTTGGCTCGATCGCTCCGCAACCTTACGGCATCATTGGACAATCAGGGCCGTCATTCCGAGGCATACTCAGTGATCGAGGAAAGCGTGAAGCTCTGGCGCGAGCTCGTTGCTATTCACCCGACATCATATACCCCGGATTTGGCTGGATCGCTCCGGAATCTTAAGATATCATTGGACAATCTGGGCCGTCATTCTGAGGCGCTCCCAGTGATCGAAGAAAGTGTGAAGCTCTGGCGCGAGCTCGTTGCTGTTCATCCGACATCATATACCCCAGATTTAGCTCAATCGCTCATAAGCCTTAACTTTTCATTGGACCAACTGGGTCGTCATTCCGAGGCGCTCCCAGTGATCGAAGAATGTGTGAAGCTCTGGCGCGAGCTCGTTGCTGTTCACCCGACATCATACACCCCAGATTTGGCTCGATCACTCCACAATCTCGCTTGCTCATTCAATCTCCTTGGTCGCCCTACCGATGCTTTGCCTTCCATAGAAGAAACTATTTCTCTTTGGCGTTTGCTACACATTACTCATCCAACCTCATATTCCTCTGATTTAGCCTTGTCGTTGCGAGTTCTATCCCGCTTGTTTTCACAGCTGGGACGCTATACAGAAGCACTTGATGTGGGCGAAGAGTCGACATCACACTATCGTCAACTTCATTCTCAATACCCTGACGTCTATACAAATCATCTTCGATGGTCATATTCCTGTATCGCTGACGCGTTGGAAGGTCTTGGAAGGTATCATGAGCTAGCGGCTATTCGCACTCTCATGCAAAACTTATGACACCTACACTGTACATGACGGAGACCAAATTGGAATCGACCCCCCCAGCAAACTACGCACCGCTGAGGTATCGTGACTTCAATACCGAGAGTAAAAGCCCGCATGATCTCCGTGATAGCTTGATTCCCCGTCGTGGGGTTCCAGATGAACACTATCAAGTGCGCGAAGGCATGAAAGTATTTTCAGTGAATTTGGATCTCGAGGAGATCCTTGGGATTGGTGACTTCTCCAGCACCAGCATCGGCTGAAGAACAGCGAGATCGCGAGAGTCAAGTATTTCCATTAAGTCACTCATTAACAGAACCACACAAGAAGAGCATGCCACTGAACAAGTGAACGAGTCCTAGCACTGACTACACCGAACAACGAGAGTGCCGGGCTGCATAGCGAGGATGTGAAGAGGGATGAATAAAAGGTGTGTTGGATGGGGTCGGTTTGTATTTATTCCATTTGTTCCGGCCAATCAAGGTCTTGGGTGGGATGCGATTGTGACGGAGTTGTGCAGCCGATTCAGGAAGGAATGCTATCAACAAAGTGGGGATCGCGCCGGTGTGTGGTGGAGACGGGATGACTCAGACGTCAAGTCTATCATTGTCTGTGATCCTTGCTTCAAGTCGCGCATCGCTCCTTCTTACCTCGTCACAGACTCCAAACTCTTATCGTCATCAGAGCAGCCCGTCTCGCCCTCGGACAAGGATCAACCTATTCTATCGCGCGTCTTAAGTGATATTTGCCTTCTGGCCGCTTGGTCTATTTGCAGTTTCCTGCTACTGCAAGCGCATGGCGAGATGCAGTCCTTGCAACTCTCCATTACGAACCCCGCACCTACCAAGGAGATGTCAAGGCGAAATGGTATCGGATTACTTCATCCCCAAACCTCTTGAGCGTTTGCCACCCGGGTTGTTATTACGCATTTTTCTACACCGTTAGTTTTGGGTCTCATTTCTCAATCTATCATCACAACGCCAACGTCAAAAGAGAGCCGCAACGGAGGGACTGTATTCTGAATCCTGACGTGCCTCGCCATCCTCGACTTGTCCAAAAGATTAATGAAGTCGGCAATTTTGATCAATACGTTCGAGAGCGTCCGGATTTATGTCCTTGTCCGCGTGCAAAGTGTATGGAACACCCCGGTATCATGCAATGGTACGGGAACGGAGATAACTTCATTGCTTGCGAGGAGTGTTATTTCGTAATAGCCCGTTGGCCCAATACGCGAAGCCGCGAAATTCACCTCAATATGACATGACTCAATGGGCGAATACTTGTCAACGTGGAGACCTGATGGAGTTCACGTACTTCTGTGAGAGTCCAGCCTGGGCTTTCAAGGAAACGGTGTTGAGGGCAAAGCAGATGAGTCGAGAGATAGCAATACGTGGGCGAGGAATCGGAGATTCGAGCGAAGAGACCGCTACCATACATAAGCTGCATCAACGGTGGAAATGTTGGCATTGACACTCTTACTCCATAATGAACGTTGTATCTTCTTCTTTTGAGCCGTACGAACATACATGCGACGTACGGGAATGGTTTTCGCATGCATTCGCGTACCCGCAGTGGGCAGTATGCCATTTGTAATTGTAAAATGCGCAAACCCAGTGAGATGGAGAGTCCATCGCTCCTCTGATATGCAAATGACTTTCCTGAATGCACAGTTCGCAGATGCCAACCTGAAGAGCACGTTGTTCACAAGTGCGTGATGCATCAAGCGGAGATCATCAAGAATATGATGGGGATCAGAGGAACGACGTTTATATGAGGTGCTGAGACGACAGGGGGTGGAAAATGGGCGACTAGTAACATGGGGCTTATACGGTAGAGGGGAAGAGATAATCCATCGGGGCGAAGGAGAAAGCCAAACTCACACCAAGAGCTGGCCAATCGTTGTCATTAGGAAGTCGGGGAAGGGATACATCTCCGTTCGATTAGCGTGTAATAATGCCGGGAGCAAGCGCACGAGCGCTCTATCATTAATGAAATACGGACTGGTGGCCTGCCTAGAGAGGCGCGCGTGACAGTGATGCGAGGACCTTTATACAGTAAATCTACGGCCGACCCTGTGCTCACTCGCCCATCTCTTAAGTCCCTGACACGCAAGGGATTCCTTGCAATGCGTGAATACTTTCCCTTGGTCGATCATTATGTACAGTTCTGCAAATAATAGACCGCGTTACCACTTTGATACTAACCCTGGCCATAGCATTGTTTTATTGGGGTAAACATAGCGACCCTCCGGAGCTGGATGTTACGTTGTAACAATGCATCCGAGATACACTTCGACTTACACATAGAACAGACACACACTGATTAAACCTCCAGGTGTAATGTGGGAGTAGACTGGGGCCCGGTGATCACTGCTAACCACGGCCACCAGCGTCGTTCCACAGTGAGGCCAATCGCTCTATGCACACCTGCACGCGTGACATAAATTTGCACAATTCAGGACAGATACTAACAGTCGTCATGGTGAGCTGAAGTTTGACCAATAGGTACAGAACAAAGCCGAGACCGAGCGAACCTTGCAGTAGGGAGCCGAAGTTCATTCTAATAGAGGCGGGTGACCTGCCTAGAAGTTCATGCCAGTGGCAGGGATTTTCCTCTTTTAGGAAGCTACATCGTGCACTTGTAGCTGTGCTCTCCGGGACTCATACGCGCTCGCAATCGGATCTCGAGTCGAGCGTGGACACGGAGTGTCACAGACCTGTTAGCGCATCAGGTTTATGTTGAGATTGGGTATTTCGCAGCCAATATGAAGTGCGTGCACGCCGGCACGCACCGTATGCATGGTAATGGTGTCGTGTCATAGACGTCATCACGCCATGGCCAACTTGAACTAGGTGCATCAATTAGATCTTCGGCCCCCACATGCGCACGCAGTCCTCAGGCTATCACCGGACCGACAATGAAACGAATACAGTTAAAATAGGGCGTCGTGATGATGTAATAAGCCATGCGTGTGTGTACGCGTTGTGGGAAGGGCACAGTGTCACAACAAGTCAATGACGCAGATGTCGTCATTTGTATTGTTGATTACGCCTTGACTCTGCGATGCTGATGACGTTCAGGGTGTTGCATTAGCGATGGGCAGTGCGTTGACCGGATGCATCGGTCAATGAAATCATTTCTAAGCCAGTTTTGGGTTGGCCTTCATGAGGGAGCGAATCATGCTATATGACCGGAGCTGCATAGAACAGTTTGTACCTAGGCATGTATCATTCTAACAATATTGCAAGTTCCACACCAGCATTCACGTTCGACCGGATCCTAGAATAGTGCCACTTAAGCACTCCGCCGGATTCGAGCGAGCGAGTTAGCCATTGAACCGTTTAGAGGATCCGGAGAAGAGATGAGTCATCGCAGTGCCAAGAAAATAGGTGTGTCACTAGAGCGGCGCTCCCACTAGCGTCATATCGCGTGTACATTGAACATGATAAGGAGATTGTGCCATATGGAAGCCCAACAAATGATTGTTCCACTGAAGATGGTAAACTCACTGACAGAATTTTAAATAACGGCATGCTGGCTACCCAATAGTCATGAGCACTCAGGCACGACACAACAGAAATAGCATACAGGTGTGCCTATCTGCGTTACCGCTAATAGAGTACTGCGTGATTCACGATTGTCGGCATCGGCCGATCTGAGTTGACGGCCACACAAGTTGGTCGACATCAAATTACTTAATGTCAACAGTGACTATCAGTCTACCGGGTCTACCACCCAAGTACCACACCCTGTCTACATCCTCCCCCTTCCCTACCCCCTGTACTGTTACGAAAGAAAAGCTCACCCACTATGTTCACGATCTCATTTCTTTCCTTGCAGAACCGATGGTAGCGGAGTTGACGGGGTTACATCCTAACCAGTTCGCGCTTTCCGACCTAATGCAAAGGAAGATTGAGTGGGGTGGATGGGTAGAGCTGTTAAGTGGCGGTGAAGAGAGACTAAGCTCGAGAGGTGAAGTTGAAGGGAATACCAGGTCGTTGGATTCTTGTACAGAGGGGTTGAGTGACGACGCTTTGAGAGGACTGGTTAAGGATGGAATCCTTCCTGTCAGTATGAATCTTTCTCTTCTGCGAAACGAATGTGAACTCTGACCTTGACTTTGACTTTGACTGTCCTGTCGGTTGAACGATGTCGAACTCGGTCTTCTACCTGCTAGTCAGCCATCTGCTCCTCAGGAACTGGTGAATCTAGTGAATTACGCTCGTATGCTTTCTCTCGATCGGACGGTCGGTTCGCCGATCTTTGCTCCAAGGGCAGCACAAGGACTTAATTATAAGGGACTTACAGCCAAGAAAGCACATGAGGTCCTACAGCTATCGAAGGTGATTTATGAAGTTTTGGGAGAGCAGCAGTCGCGGGTGGCTAATGGTGGCGAGAGCGGTGACCCAAGGGGTGACACTTCTCGACCCCGATATCGTGTGGTTGACGTGGGTGCTGGTCAAGGATACCTCTCGAGACAATTGGCCTTCCCTTACGCTCGGCAGAGTCAGAGCAGTCCGGATTTGGGTGTCACATCGTTGCCTCCAATTGATGTCTTAGTTATCGAGTCAGAGAGTCATCAGCTTGAGGGAGCTACTCGGAGAGATGCAGTGCATGTGGGGGGAAACATTAAGCTGGCGGAACGGGATGGTCGAACGCGTCGTTCTGGCACCGGCCCGGGTCCTGTCCCTGGTGATTTCCACGACGCCTGTTCTCAAGCCGCAGGTCTGGGATCCACGGACACTATTGGATCCCTAACATATAAACAGGCACGGATATCGAGGGACAACCTTAGGAAGGAGATATATTCTTGGATCCGCGAGAACATTTCTGGTACGGCAACGCAAGATAATACGGAGGGTGATAGCCCAGGTACTACAGCTTTGCTTCTAACAGGATTACACGCCTGCGGATCACTTACGCCCTCTATACTGCATTCGTTCCTCGATCTTACGACCCACCGATCTGGAAGTCATGCCAGTACGACGGCGGATGATTCCAGTTCTGATTCGCCCGGTTCAAAGGTGAGAGACCTGTTGAAGGCCGAGGACGTTTCGCTTGTTGTGGTGGGTTGCTGTTATAATTTAATGACGGATGAAGGTTAGTGGGTCTTAGATTTTCTCGTAAGCTTTATCTCATTTTTACAATATATATTATTATAGACTTCCCACTTTCCAAGGCCGTCCATCAATTTTGGGAAGAAAAGGGCGCTTCCGCTTCTACCTCGTCTACCGGACCTTCCATCGTTACCACTACCACCCCACGTCTAACACGCCAACACCTCCAACTAGCCTGCCAATCTCCTTCTCAATGGGTTCTCTCGGGTAAATCATGGTCCGAAGCATCCCTCGCTAGACGAAAAGTTGTTTACCGTGCGCTGTTGGGGAGGTATGTGCAAAGGGTGCACGGTCACGATGTGGTCAGAGTGGATGATAATCGTGATGGTGATAGGGGTTACGGCGGCAGTTGTGAAGGCGATAGGGATGAGGGAGAGATGCTGCCAGGCTCAGGTCCTATGTCTATTCACGGGAAGAGACTTGGACGGATGCGAGATTCTGTGTATTCGAGTTGGGAGACGTTTCTGAAGATAGCGTTGGAACGATTTGATCTCCCTCCGACGGTCCCGCTACCATCGTCGCTGCCTTCTCATAACCACTCAAATGCAGGTAAAGAAAATCCGAGGACAGGGATAGACGATCTCTTCCCCAAAAAACTTTATAGACAAATCGAACTCCTGCATGTTCTTCAAGCGCTCGTGGGACCTGTTATTGAGAGTCTGATCGTTGTTGATAGGGTGCTATATGTTGCGGAAGGGTTGGAGAGGTTGGAGTGTTGGAGTGGGGATGGGCAAGGGGAATGGGATCCGAAAAAGGAGAGGGAAGCAGGGAAGTGGAGGGTTGAGGGGAGGAATGTGTTTTCTATCTGTTCGGGAAGTGCGAGGAATGTAGGTGTCGTTGTTTATTGGGAAGGGAGAGGGACGAGAGGAGATAACGGCCCCTGAAGTGGGTGTGGGTGAGACGACTCCACCTTATCCTTGCTTCCTTTTGCCTGAATGATGAAGATGCTAAATGAATGAATCGTACAAAGATGTGCCCTTAGGTTGCGCGCACTGCTAGAGGGTCAAGTCATGCAGCGGCGGCGGGCCAGTTCCCTGCCCCATACCGTATTTTAATTGTCATCGCCTTACACGCACCGCTGTGTTATTGCAATATTGGCCCCATTACTTCCTTGGTTATTGATTTCTAACCTGCAGTGTCAATCATGCATGACCTATAAACCATCTACATAGAATAATAGTTATTATTGGTTCGCCACCTACTCGACGCTTGGGAGCATGTTCTCCTTGAATAGCCCATAGATGATAGAAGGACTATTGACTGTCGGCTTTGCCAGCTATCTCACATCGCTGCCCAGAGCAGCTCCCTGTGATAATATGGCTAGCATGAAAGCAACCTGAGGGCACCGCATAGTTTCGGGCCTTGAGACCACCCACACTGGAGGCTCTATTTATAGACGCTAGCTCTAGCTCTTCGGTACATAAAGAAATATGTCCGATATGAATCCCCACAGACATACTCGTTCAAGGCCGAAGAAACTATAGGCATTATGCCGATGCGTATGGCCTTTCCTTCCCCGCAGCACTTTTACATAATGATAATGGATGCTGGTGTCTGGAATCATGAGTTTTCTTTGCCAGGTCCGTCCATTTTAGTGGGCGAATGTGAGGATCCGACGGAATTCCTGGAGTTATGTAAGGAAACAGTGTTGAGAGGGATGAGGATGAAGTTGGAGATTAAAGGACGGGAACAGGGGCAATTGGGCATAATTATAATGACCCGCTTAAGGAAACAATGGAGACTGCTACGATAAGGGGGCTTTTTCTACAACGGGCAGGTTGGTATTGATATTTTTGGCTCTACCATAGTTGTGCGCTTCTGTACTCGTATGTTGTGCGAACTTTCATACTGCGAGGATGAAGATGTTTCCTGTTCATGCGTGAACGCATACATGCAGTGCTACCTATAATCTAGGAATATGAAAGCTCAGTAAACGGGTGTGACGCTGGCATGACACTGCTTTCCCAGTACTGCCAGGTTTACCTCTCCCACTAAAGTAAATAAGCTAAATGCACGGACTCAGTCTCGAATGAGAGATCTGAGGGAGTGTGAAAAATTCCGCGCACAGTGTGTTTTATACACCTAGCGCCAATATCGCTTATAGCGACTGCCTGCTATAACCGGCAATGAAGTAAGCATCAAGACAAAAGGTATATACGATATCCTTGATTGATATCGCGTCAGTAAAAAGGATATTGGTAAGCATGGACATTGATATTCCAATACCCACTGCCCCCCTCCATTCGTCATGCCGTTATGGAAGAAACACTAGCCATGTTCACAATCTCATCTCTTTCCGGGGAACCTATTCACAGGAAGCGACCTGAACGAATGAAGGACTTTGCGTATTCAAACTGGGAAATTCTTCTGAAGATGGCACTGGACCCGAGCGCGTTAGCGATTAATCTATCGGAGCTGTTAACTTATTGAGGGTCTAATTATTATGGTTGATAGGATGTTGAGAAAGGGAAGGAGATGACATGGATATGATACGAAAGTTGTGGTGCACTTGAGCTCAGCATGCATATACAATGATTCCTTCCATTCTGAGGCACAGCTGTGTCTCTGCAGTACCCTCACCCCTCTGACAGCTATTGATCCCTGACACCCGTGCTCCAATGCAGCAATCACACATGCCGTACAAACAATAATAATTTTTTATTGGTCCACCAATTGCTCGACGCTTCAGAGGTAGATGACTGTGTGAGGTTTAGGGTTGTTCTTCCTTGGTGAGTCTGGTGGGTCTTCCTTCGGAGTGGCACCCTTCAGTCAATCATCTACATGGGGAAATAAATGCTCGAGACTGGTATCCTCAGGTTTGCTCTAAGGTATGCTGGGCACATTGATTTGGCGAGCTGCGAGTGGCGATGTAAGCTGCCACCCGGCATGCGGAGCAGATGGCACTTTCACGAGTCCAAGACCGCGGACTCTCCGGTACAAACACAAAGAAATAAAGGAATTTGCCTGACCTTAGCTGCGTCGGAAAACCCAAGCCACAGGCATTCTGCATTAATTGTTCCGGTGGCCATAGCCTTTCCTTCGCTGCAACACTTCATATAATGGCGGCTGGTGCCTGGTTCTGATCCGGTCGTCGGATTTTCTTGGCCGGGACCAATGAGTATAGCCATCAAGTATATCATTCCCACTGCTTCACACACCAAGCGCCCAAATCCATTCGGCAGTGCAATTGATTTTAAGGTACAAATGGGTTCGGCAGGAGTCAAAAGGGAACCATTGCACCAGGACTACTGAAGCATTCACTTATGACCATGAACTACTATGAAGCACTCGAAGTTCCGTCAACAGCTTCAGCAGACACGATCAAACATCGTACGTATTGCTAATCACCTGCCTCAAAAGCGACTATTTATCATTGGGTATAGAATACAAGCACTTGGCTCGTATATGGCATCCAGACAAGAATAGGGGAAACGCAGCTGCTTCAGAGAGGTTTAAGCTGGCAAGTAGCAGGTGTCATCGAGTTGGGTCGAGTGGGTTCTGAACCCGCTTCTTGAACAGATCAGCGAGGCGTACGAAATTCTAATTGGTCAGCGCCGTTAGGTCCCTTATCCACGAGATGCCCACACTCATGAATGATATTTAGATTCGGCAAAACGTTCCGCATATGACCTTGCGCAACATCAAGGTGAGTTCATGATGCTTTTTTCCCCAATGCGCATCTTCTCAGCGTTGCGCGACCAGGTTCGAAAATCTCAAAGCCAATTACTACACTGCCTGCCCGCGCTTGTCCGAAAAATAACTTCGTGGTCTGGCCTTCGGCCACTTGGTACGAACTCTCTGCAGCGCCTGGGGTCTCCTTCTGCTCGTTTTGTTATGAGGAGCACATCGCCGCAACTCGGTTCAGCCAAGCGTTTAGAGAAATTTCTGCTCTTCCACCACATCCAATGAATTGTGGCTATTGGGCGCCACGCGTGCGACTGCTCTTCGAGGGAGTCCTCAAATCTGGTGACTTGTCCGCACTTATTGCACATCTCGAAATCAGGGCTTCAATACCAGACTGCTTGGGGGCCGAGGACTACGTCCCAGGCCCCGAACCACGCATGGAATGGTTCAGTCTCAAAGCGAATCTCAACAGTCCCAGCGGTCCCTTGTCTGGCTTTATCGTTTGTCGTGCATGTTATGAGGATATCGTAATGGCAACTCCTCATCATATCCACTTTCGAAAGTATTGGCGCACGCAACTACCTGACCAGGTGTGGTCCTGCGATGTGGGTCGCGAATGGGGTCGGTTTGTATTTGATCCATTTGTTCCCAACAATCGGGATCTCGGGTGGAATGCGGTTGTAAAGAAGTTAGCTAGCGAATTCGGGAAGGAATGTTACGAAAAGAGTGGCGATCGTTCCGGGGCGTGGTGGAGACTTCGGGGTGACTTAGATGACAATTCACTTGCTGTTTGCGGCCCTTGCTACGCATCGCATATCGCTCCTTCCGACCGAGCCACAGATTTCAAATCCTTATCGTCGTCCGAGTTGCCCTTCTCACCCTCGGACCAAGACCAGCCCTTTCTCTCGTGCGCAATGGGTGATTATCGCCTTCGAATGGCATGGGATATTGTCAAATTTCTGGGTCTTACTACAAGCATATGGTGCAACGTGGCCCTTGTAATTCTCCATTGCGACCCTTGTACTTCTGAGGGTGGAATTGGCCGGAAATGGTACCGAATTACCTCTTTCCCAAGTCTCTGTAATATTTGCCCAGGTTGCTACTATGCAATGTTTTACACTTTCGGATTTGGGCCTCATTTCTCACCCTACCGTGACACTGTGGACCCAGACATAGAAGCAGATTCCCAGCGGAGAGTCTGTGATCTGAATCCCAGCCAGCCACGCTTTCTTCAACTTCTCCGAAAGATTGATGAAGCCGGTGCCGTTGGCAACTTCGATATTCTTCTTCAGTACACCCAGGAAAGGGCAGACTTACCTCCTTGCCCACTTATGCTACCCGCAGACGACAGCGAAAGCAGGATATGGTATGGGAACGGAAACAGCTTCGTTGCCTGCGAGGAGTGTTATTTCGACCTTATTCGTACCAGCCCGTTAGCCCAATACGTGATGCAGTGCGACCCGCGAAATTCCCCGCAGTTTGGGTTTTGCGCATTGTCATCGGATCGCATGAGGAGGCAATGGGCGAATGCTTGTCAATGTGGAGATCCGACGGAGTTCCTGGAGCTCTGTGAGGATCGAGCCTCGGTCTTCGAGGAAACAGTGTTGAAGGCGAGGAGGCTGAAGTTGGAGATTGAAGAACGAGAGCAAGAAGCCATTAATCGAGTAACCCTTGGTTATCATTATTATGGGGATAGTTATGACGGCCAGTTTGAGGAAACAAAAGAGGAGACCGCTACGATGAAGGCGCTTTATCGGCGATGGGCAGGTTGGTATTAGCACTTGTACGAATTACAGGGATAAATTTTATGCAGGCATTCATAATTATGTCAGAAATGCCCAAAAAATGGGTGTACCGCTAGCTCAATACAGTATGCTTTCCAAGGAGCTACTATGGTTGAAGCTCAGCAAGTCATTAATGAAGACCACACTCCGACATCTCGCGCGTCTCGTATACGTATAGTTCGCTGATAAGCTTTCGCTAATAAAACGTCAGCACCAAAAATTGTCGCTCTTTCTTATTTGTCCAGGTGCCTTTGAATGAACAATGTTGAGGGCAATGCGGATGAAACAGTAGATTGAAGAATGAGAGCAGCCGGCAGTGACCAAAAAACACGAAAATCCAGTGGAATGAAAATCCCGTCCCAATGATATCGGCGAGGCCCCAATCGCTCAGCGGATTATGCTCTGCAATACGTGCTTTTACGTAATTATGGCCTGATACCTTGGAATGGCCGGCAAATGATGATTTCCTCAATCCGCTCAGGTATCCTGATCCCAAGATCCCTTTAGCGGTGCGCAATTACATATACGGCATGCTTCTGCAACTGTAACGTGCAATTGATCCACGATATAACTCGGGGGACAAGTAGAAATTAAGGCGCCGTCAACTATTTCAGTAGATATGAAAGATCGTACGATCCGCTGATCCTGGCTCCACAAGAATTTGGATGCAGAATACGAGATTTTGGCTCATGAATGGCACCCAGACAACGATAGGCTGCTTGCAGGAGATTCAAACTGTTAAATCACAGGTACCTTCGGACTGGGCCTGACCCGCCCTCGTGGTGAAGCATATGGAACTTAAGTAAATAGGCTGGCGCCTTTGTTATCGGCACCACTGCAACGAATGCTTTCAGGTTCATTCGGCAAAACGTTCCGTGTATGGTCTTGCGCAAAATCAAGGCAAGCCCATGAGCTCACGCTCTTCGTTTCTCACCCCATACTTTTATTGCCAGGTGCAGATCTCGGCGACTCTAGCTAGGAGTGCTGTTTCTCGTTTTGTTACGAGGGCCACATTGCAACAGCTCAGTTGACCATGGAAGAGGATTTTTCGCTGTCCCACCACCTCGATGAAATGTAGCTATTATGCGCCACGCATGCGATTCTCAAGACCGGATACATCCACTCTCAAGGTGGATCATGATGTATCCAATAATCTATTTTCCATGCACACAACTACCCGACCAAGTGGTTTTGCGATGTGGGTTACAAATGGATTCGATCCATTTGTTCCCAACAACCCGGATCTCTTGGGTGGAATGCGGTCGTGACGAACTTGCACAGTGAATTCAGAATGGAATACCATAAGGAAAGCGAGGATCGTGCCGTTGTGGTGGAGACTTCGGAATGACTTGGACGTCAAATCTCTTACTGTTTGTGACTCGATGTGTTGCTTCTTCCATCGCGTCACGGAGTTAAGTCCTTGTCGCGATTAGAACCACACATCTTGCCTTCGAACCAGGAGTCTCTTCTGTCATGCGCATGATGGTCGCCTCTAAAGGGCTTGGAATACTGTCAAACTCTTGGGTCTTCCCAAGAGCGCATGGCATGATGCGGCCCATGTTGCGAATTCTGTAATTGTATCGGATCTTTTCATCCCTAAGCCTCCGCGATATTTGGTCCTACGGTTACTATGTACGCATGGTTTCGCATTCGCAGAGGGTCTTATCTCTCAACCTGTCGTGGCACTGTGGATCCGGACGTCGGAATAGGCCCGCCACACTTCTTCCCGCTTTTCGACAAGGTCCGTGAGGCCAGTGAGGATCGGTGACTTTGACATTTTCCTCCAAAATCTCTGAGAGTGGACATACGTCCTTGCGCGCGTAAACATCCCGCAGACCACCCCGAGAGGAGATGGTATGGAAACGGAGACACCTTCATTGCCTGTGAAGAGTGTTTTTTCAGCGTCATTCGTGCCAGCCCATTGACCCATTGGCCCATTATGGTGCGACGGGCGAAATTCGATGGTCGGATCACATGAGGGTGAGGCTGCTCCGTGAACATCTGGCATTCTCCTCTTGAGCTTGCGCGTATTGTATGGACATGCATGCAGGGGATGATTCGCGCATGCGTTGGCGTTGCTACACCCGCGGACTGCATGCAACTGCTACATGAAAGACGCAACAGTAGTACAATACACGCTCGCCAGCGCGCGATGCATCAAGCGGAGACCACACGATGAGGAGAAGCGATACCCTTATTCTCGTCCTCATATGAGCGCGCACTATTTAATCTCGACCACAGGAAAATACAGGGGCATGATATGCGGGTCCTTGGGAGCTCTACGCTGAGGTCCCCGGAGGGACCGAGATGAAGGGAACGGTAAACAACCAAGCCGTACCCGCTACAATGGGACTTTTACGATAGAAGAGGATTTGGAGCTGCGGAAGGGAACGCCAAACTCACTGCCGAGAGGTGGCCAACTGTCCATTTCAAGCAGGAAGTTGGGAGGCAGATAGATTACCGTTCAATTGCCGTACGTGTCCGCCCGCGTGCGCATGAGCACCTCATCATTAATAAAATACAGGCTGGTAGCCTGCCCAGGGAGGCGCGACACTGATGCGAGGGCCTTAATATAGTAAATCTATGTCAACAACTGCCAACACTGATTGAATTGCAGAACTCCCGGAAACAGCCTGGATCATTGCCAACCTGCTCACCAATATCTGTCTCTGTAAGTCCCTAAACGCCCAAGGAACGAGCAGGTGTGCCGACAAGTTTTCTGATACCTCTCTTACGCCTGTAACTGCTAACAGTTACCACTAACAGCACTCCTGGGACCCTGAGACTCGCATCCCCTAATCAGCCCCACATTCCCTGGGATGGGTCAATCTCTGTCGAGGCGACGATCTGACTTGAACCTTCGGTCTCAAAGTCTACCTACATCCGAAACTTCACCAGATGGTAGGCCCAATGATTCTCTCCCCACAAGTGCCTCTCCACCACCGCCGAAACAATCTCAGAATGGCGCTTCCTCAGCCGCTGACGAGGCTGGTTGGGATTCTGAACGAGCCATGAATCGGCGGAGAAGTGTGTCACACTCGGGCACTGTTGGGCCTAGTCAGGTAATCCCACGGCCAAAAATAAGAGAGCGTGCATCATCGATGCGGGCTGCGGCCAAACGTCGCCTCAGCAGCATAATTCCGAAGCGCCTCAGTACTGTCCCACGCGCGACACACAAAGCTTCTGGACCGATCCCTAGCGCTGAACCTGCCATTTCCTCGACGAGAGAGACATCAATACCCCTGATTCCGCCTGCCTCGCCTGTTCCACCTGGTGATGCAAAAGATGAATTCCGGGCAGCAGACATGCGTGAACGGGGCGACGACGGATCGATACGAACGAAAGAACGCAATGCTGAGTCCGCGGGTGACTACTCACCCGAACATTCAATTCCTTCGTCAGGCAGTGGAGTCGGCTTTGCCAGTTCTGGTGTTCGCATTTCTGCGCCAGCCTGGGGGGAGTCATCCAGTTCAAACACTTCTGTAACTGAACAGCCGTCTTCATCCTCTCATCCACCGTCTCCCACTTTGAATGGCTCTATGAAGAACACGAAAGGCAAGGGGAAAGAGAAAGAAGTCGTGAACGACATCCCGGTGGAACCACCCCAACCGAACTTTGTCACAGAGCCCACCGTTATTCACAATGAAGATCTACTCAGAGAAGAGCGAGCTGATGGCACGGGGAGCATTCCGGCGACTTTACCTGAAGCCAGCGCTGCATTGGGCCCCGAGACCATTGGTGCTCTTCCAGGTGGTGGTTCGATTCCTCCAATTCTCGGCGACGTTTCCCTCTGAATCCTCTCCATCCACGTCCACTAGCCACTGGGGCGCCTTTCATGTCATCTGGCTCGCTACCTATCTCTCCATCCACTCCTCGTCCGACTCATCATCATCATCACCATCATCACGGCGTTATCACTCAAGGAACGCAAATGATAGTACAAGGTAATATACTCAATGATTCACTTTTATACGGTACACTTAGTTCAATCAACCCCTTAGGTGTTGTGCAAACATCAGATTTAGCACGTGGGATGCATCAATCTCGAACTGAGTCAAGTCTGCGGCGGGGTCGACGACTACCCAGACCTGCCTCAAGTCAAAGCAGGCGGCCTCATTCTCTCTTTTCTCCGGACTCCACCTCCTCGTCCGATAATGAACGCAACACTGAGTTGGATGCTCCCCCAACTTCTGCATCTGACCCTGCAAATGACGGTATGGAAGGCATTGAGGTACTTACGATGCTTCTGGGGTAAGACTTGCCATCGCCTTAAACAACTTGCCCTTATCATCGTTTATTCTTATTCAGTGTGGTGACCGCAGCGACAGGTGCTTCACTCATGAATGGCACGACTGCTCCAGATCTCTCTTCAGTGTCAAATGTGGTTCGCTCTGATGATGCTCCCTTGGCCAATGCCGAGGCCTCAACCATCTCCCACCCCCCTCTGCCAATCCCTACGACTCTGCCACAGGGTGCGAATGCGGTCAGTTCTCCGTCTTCATCTCCGAGTCGACCTCGGCATTTCTTGCGAAATATGCGATCCCGACTGCTGAGTAGGCTTCGTGACCGACGTTCCCATGCTGCCAGTCGCCCAAGCGCTGGCGAACAGTTGCCGGGCCACATGCCCGCAGACACCGAAACAAACGGCCCAAATTCCACCCCGATTGTCGTGGATCGTGGATCTGTCGACGAGGCTGAACAGCTTGCCGCACTTCGCGCCAACATCTCTCAACAACTTACGCGAGCACTGGCAAGACATGCCGCCGAGAGACACGCTGGTTCTTCCACGAGCACTCCCTTCAGGAGCGCCAGCCCCACAAGCCCTGAGACGCCAGGGTCAGTTGATCCGGCGGGTGTCCCACTTCCCCCAGATGACTCTTTGAGTATATATGAACGACCCCCTTCCCCCGTGGCGAGGGCTCAAGGTTCTCCCGTGACTCCGAGAACGCCTGCGATACTCACTGGCCCATCGGAGCCTATCACTCCACCTCCCCTCAACGAACAAAGCTTTGAAGCTTTCCTAAATGATATACAGACCGATCTTCGTGCGACCTTGATGCGTCGCCACGAGCAAGAACGTCGGGTAAGGGAACTCAGGGAGCGTATGGAGCATTCTAGCTCTTCGAGGCCTCTCTCCGTTCCACGTATCCCGGCGGCGCCGTCACTGATACCTGATTTGGAATCACGGGAAAGAACTGGTCCTGATCGGAGTTCATTCACACTGCCGCCAAACTATCATCTCACGGAGCATGTCCCAAGTGTGAGTTCTTGAACATTGCCACCCAGTCATCTATTGATCTATGAACGTGATTGTGCCACAGGTCGACACGCCCTTGAATTGGTGGAGAATGTTCAGGTTCCCCCCTCGAACTATCCAAGCTTCCCCTGGTGTTAACTTAAACCCAAATAACGCGAATCCGTTGAGTGCTTTGCGATCTTTGGCGGCGGGACAGCCTTCTATTCCAGGGCCCGGTCCATCATCACCTGCGACCACTCACGTTCCTTTGACCACATCCCCTTTTCCGGTTTCGCCACCTATAACTCCAGGCACTACTGTGCCGCCGTCCGCTCCTTCTGAGAGTACCACGCTTACACCGGTGTTGATCGTTGGTCTGCGGCAACAAAACACACAAATTATTGACGATGATACTGATGATGAAGCCCCTTCTGATTTGCCGATGTATGCACCTGCCTCTCCTTCATCTCCATTTGCGCCTCGTAGCGATTTTTCTACTACTTCAACCTCGTCCCTTCCTCCTGCACCTAGAGCTTCTACATCTTCAGATACCACAGTCCGCCATCCACCGAGGACCAGTCTATTCCCTCATCGCCGAACTTCATCCGACAGTTACCGCGAGCTTAGTGAAATGATTCGGAACACACCGACCTCACCACCAGCTGATCTCCAGTCAGAGGTTGAAGCTACATATGGTGAAACGTGGAGACAAAATCTACGTGCTTTCCTCGCATCGGCTCTTGCTCGCGGAGCGATAGAACGCGCCCGTGAGGAACGAGCCGCGCGCAGGGAAGAGCGACGCCTCCGTGAGGCTGAAGCTCAGCAGGCACGCGAGAGTTATGTCATTTGGGTGATTGGAGGCTATTACCCTGAAAACATGTTGGGCGCTCCGAACCTGTTGTTGGGGCAGTTTGATCATGATGACTTTTGGGCGCTGGCCGAATTCCTGGGACAAGTAAAACCTCCGGTTGCCACTAGAGAGGATATTGAGAAAGCTGGTCTTGAAGTAATCAAAAAACAACAGCTGGCTGAGTATCTTAAGGGAGATAAAATTGCGCCAAATACCAGTGATCGGGTTTGGACAACAGTCATTGACACTGCATTCGTTCGCTTATGCCTTATTTTCATCTAGTGCCTTATTTGCCTGTCTGAGTATGAAGACGATGAAGAGGTTCGTATCATGTCATGCAAGCATGGCTTCCACAAAGACTGTGTCGATAAGTGGATGGAAGTGGGCCGTAACAATTGTCCGGCCTGCCGTACGAAGGTGTGTCATCCATTAATCTGCAGCAATACACCTCGTTCTTACTCGCATTCAAGGGTGTTCCGACAGAAAACACTTCTACTTTAGCAAACAACTCTTCACCCTCTGCTGCGTCATCAGCCTAATCACACCCGTTCTCTCCCCTTGCGTGATATTATCTTTCATCTCCGATCTTCGTCCTTCTTGAAACCCCCTTCTGTTTGGTGTCCGACTTCCATCGTTTTAATACCCGTAAAATCCAATAAATTCGCTCTCACTCCTTCGGACTCGTACTGGCTCCTAAACTGTAGCATTAGTAATATAACGATGATAGTTTGCAACCAGGAGTGCGTGACAGGCCAGCCTCTATTATTATAGTGTAGAAATGGAGGCCGGCACCCTTGTAGCTCGCCTGTATCAGATTGATCGAGCAATTGATCGAGCAGGGTTGCATAAATGTAAACAAGGGGGCCAACATGATAATCCAAAGCCGAGATGACCTGCGGACCAATTCTTATTCACACGAGTGCCGTTATCCGTGACACTCGATGTTCGGACGCATCCGTGTCCGTGCTGATATCGAGAGATTCATCTTGGGTTCATCATCAGTCTGGCTTCGATTTCTGGTCGATTTCTTCTAACCCTTCGAATACCCCCTACTTCCCGCACTTTACCCTGTTATCTAAGGTCCATGTCTGCGAATGAGGCCCGTCCCCTTAAGAGACAGAAAGCAAATGCGAAAGTTCCACTGATAGGTACTCATAATGGAACTTTCCATTGCGACGAAGCCCTGGCAGTTTTCTTACTGCGGCAGCTTTCTGCCTATAAGAACTCAAGTAAGGATTTTATTCCTTCGATCTAGATTCAGAAGGGCTTATGCCGTGTTTCTCGCACTTGCTCCAACGCCTCCCCACCTGGCAGACTTGCTTCGATCACGCGATCCGGCTAAGCTGGAAGAATGCGACATCGTCGTGGATGTAGGTGCAGTCTACGATCCAGAAAGGTTTCGATTCGACCATCATCAACGAGAGTTCTCTGAAAACTTTGGATATGGTTTTGTGACGAAGTTGTCATCGGCGGGCTTGATATACAAGTAAGGGATGAATGTCAGGGTCTCGCCATCTTCGATTCCTATTCCTCTCCCATATTTAGGCATTTCGGGAAACAGATAATTGCTGAGCGGTTCAGCTACAGTGTCCAAGATCCGATTGTGGAGGTGTTATATTTAAAATTGTACAAGGTTTGTTTCACATGGACTGACCCGCGGCGCTCGTTACGACCAATCCTGTAGGACTTCATCGAGGCAATTGATGGGGTTGACAATGGCGTTAATCAATATCCGACAGATGTCAAGCCCTTGTACAAGAATAATACGGACTTGTCCCGTCGCGTAGGGTATTTGAATCCTGCTTGGAACGAGAAAGTAGATGTGGAAGGTGTTGACGTAAGTGAAACAAGCGTCCCCTCTTCCGGGCGTTACAAACCGTGCTCTCTCCAGACGAGATTCGAAAAGGCTTCGCTGTTGACCGGGACGGAGTTTCTGGACCGCTTGGATTACTATGCAAAGGCATGGTCACCAGCCCGAAAGCTCGTTGAAGAAGCCTTCTCCGGGAGGACAGAAATCCACGCAAGTGGGAAAATTATCCTCTTTGAGCAGTTTGCTCCGTGGAAGGTTTGTACATACATGTCGCATTCTGCAACTCACCGGGGTGAATTTCTGGCAGGAGCACCTCTTTGACCTTGAAGAAGATCAATCCCTTTCACCTGCGGATAAGCCGTACTATGTAATCTATCCGGATGAAATTGCAGGAAGCTGGAGGGTTCAAGCTGTGCCTGTGGCCCCTGGGAGCTTCGATAGCAGAAAGGCTCTACCAGAGAAGTCAGCACCTTTGTCCATTTGCTGTGCTCGAATTAGTATTTCCATCTCATTCGTCTATTGCAGATGGCGCGGACTACGGGACGAGAAGCTATCTGAGGTGACTGGGATTCGGGGATGCCTTTTCGTCCACGCGTCAGGCTTCATCGGTGGTAGGTATACTATTGGTCTGAATAATATCCGAATTATGATCTACGCTCATGCACTTAGGAAACCGAACAAAGGAGGGTGCAATTGAGCTCGCTATCAAGGCTTTGACTGCGACGTGAACCACTGAGTCACATAACTTTGGATATTTCGCCAACTATACCTTGCCAAGCCAGTATGAAGAGGTCGAGTAGTACCAAGCAGTAGGAACATCTCAGGTGAAGCCAGGAATATATATTTTGGTGCACCTTTTGGAACTGCGAAAGGGGCGATCTACAATTTGAAGGAAACATAGTCTAGTAGATCAAAGAAGACATGTCAGCGCGAATACGATTGTAGTCGAGCAAGCCCTCAATACGACCAAGTGCTGCGATGGCAATCTATGATTTAGTCCGTCAGGGCTTGGGTCTACGGGAAATAGAGCAGCTATGATTCGCTTACATCGTTGTCCCAGATATACTTCTGGGCAACACGCTTTATGTCCTCGGTGGTGACGCCGTTAACCTCATTTTCGATCTGCTTGGGCGTATACCGTCTGCCACTTGTCACAAGCTGTCTTCCGATATCTTCCGCAATGGCAGTCGTCCCGTCCAGACTGAGTAACAAGCTAGCTTTGAGCTGACTCTTGGCGCGTTCAACTTCAGCAGGTGTAGGGGCAATGCTCATCCTGGTCCACTCGCGGAGAGTGAAGTGAACAAGATCGTCAATGTTCATCAGGTTCTCAGTGACGAGGTAAATGCCCCACAGGCCTGTGTCTGAGTACGAAGTTGAGAAGGACAGGTATGAGTTGGCAAGGTTGTTGCTCGAGACAATGTGGCTCAACCTCGATGATAGAAGGGGGCTGCCGCCAAGCGATCGATCCCAGTTCCCGAAAATGGATTGCAGGGTGAGCATTGGGAAGTAGTCAGGCGAGCGCCAACCGACGCCCTCAACCGCAATAGCAATATTGGCAGTGTTCATTGTATCATCGCGGATACGTACTTCGGAGCCTGTGAACTTCGTATTGGCGTGAGAGGAGCGGTCGAGTGGAATCGGGTTAGGCGAGACAGGCAACGAAGCGAAATGCTTCTCGGCGAGCTTGACAAGCTCGGAGTGCTCAACACCACCGGCACCAGCAAGAACCATCCGGTCTGCAGTGTAATTCTTCTGGATGTAGGAGGAGAGATCATTTTGCTTTATGGAGAGAATGTTTTTCTTCGGACCAAGAATTGTGCGACCCAGAGGTTGCCCTGTTTGGATGGCGTCGGTACAAGGGCCTCAGATCCAGATGTCAAGAATCGTGCGAACCTTGGAAGGCAACAGCATGAAGATGGTCGAAGACGACTTCCTCATGTTGTTTGTCAACTTCCTCCTGTTCCCTCAGAATCACATCACGCTCCCTCTCAATGGCAGATGTCTCCAGCTTTGAGTTCTGCAAAATGTCGCTTATGATGTCTACGGCAGTGGGTACGTCTTTGCGAAAAGACTTGGCATAGTAAACGGTTTGCTCGCGGGAGGTATAGGCGTTGAGGTGGGCGCCTAAATTTTCCACCTCAAGCTCGAGAGCATGTTGCGAACGACGGTTTGTCCCTTTGAAAGCCATGTGCTCCAAAAAGTGGGCCGTACCGTTGGTGGCGTCTGTTTCTGCTCGGGAACCGGCATCAATCCACACACCAACAGTGGCAGTTTGAGCGGAGGGGTGCGCTTCGGTTGCCACTGTCAAACCGTTAGATAGCCTCGATATCTCAGTAACAGGAGCATTAGTAGCTGCATTCACAGCCGTCGCTAGCAAACGAATCGAGTGCTGGAGATAAATACCGGAAAAGATTAAGCGTACTGAAAACTCAAATGAATCATTAAAAAGGGCACCTGTCTCGCAACTGAGCCCCTGACGCCACGTCGTAACGACGAGGAGAGGACTCGGGAGGCCATTGCTGAGTGGTGAGAAAGTTGACCGGTGTTTCTTCTATTGTAACACGTGATAGATTTACGTAATAATCTTCCACACGACATTCATTGTGCACACCTTGCCTCACGTCACTTATTCACTAATGTCTTTCAACGACTTCGACATCGAAAGAGGGACGGGGGGCACTCGGATTGCCCCACCTCCCTCTGGTACTGACTTCCAGTTCACCGCTCTACAGTCCTCGCTTTCCATTCAAGTCTTCAAGATAAACGCCAATGTTCAAGGAATACTCAAGCTTGTAGACCAGCTTGGCACCGGAAGGGATACGCCTTCTGTGCGAAACGCCCTGTCCGTTTGTGCTGTGCCTTAGCAATGCGTGGCTGAACTGAGTTATGCCTGGTCCGTCTCTAGGCATAATCTAACTGAAGCGACTCGAGATATGGTCAAACGGGGTTCGGAAGACCTGAAGAGACTCGTATCCCTAGGGCAGGCATTAGTACGAAGCCTTCTTTTGGACCGTTTTATTTCCGTACTTATGTGTTGTTTTAATGACTGCGTGCGCAGCCTCACCAAAAGACGCTTGTGCAGAAGACATCTCATGATATGCAACTATCCCTCGTTGCCTTTCAGAAAGCGCAGAGAGTCAGCGCAGAGCGACAGCGGACGGTAGTAGAGGATACGAAGCGTGATCTAGACTATGAAACCACAACAGCTGAAGATTAGCACGTCCCTCTAGTCCTCTGTGAATGCTCTTATTTCATTCATTGAACCCTTCGTCTAGCCCCGAACCCGGTCCATCCCAGCAAGTCCAACAGCAACAGCAGCAGCAGCAGCATATACAACAGTATGTGCATTTTCATGCCTAGCCGTCCCGCACCTTTCATCCCGTGGCTTACTAGGCAAACTATATCTCCTGCCGAATTGGCATTCCAAGAATCACTCATTCAAGAACGTGAAGGCGAGATTCGTGAAATTGAATCAGGAATCCATGAACTTAACGAGATTTTCCGAGACCTCGGGACGCTTGTCACCGAACAAGGAGAGATGCTAGGTACGTACTTTATGCCTTATGTTGTGCACTCTAAACCCTCTTTCCAGATAATATCGAGAACAACATTACTTCCGTCGCACGCGATACTCATGGTGCCAACGAGGAGCTCGGCGTTGCTTCAGAGTATCAGCGGAAGGCGGGTCGCCGTGCCGCATGCTTGTTAATCGTCGTTGCTATCGTCATTTGTGTGGTTTTGCTCGCTGTAAGTGACTTTGGTATTTGGTATACTGAATTCCGTTGACTTTAGCAGCTAGATTCTCTCATAGTCCACATGTCAACACGATGGTCTGAAACGTTATTACTATTTGTTGTGTTGCATGTAGATACCCTATATGTCACTATTCTTTTTTACTTCCGAACGGACAAGACAATTCATTGCAATTACGCGGTGCTGCACTGACCGAACAAATGGAACCCTTTCACACCGTGCGCGTCACTTACATCCCAATTGCGAATCACTAACCCAATGACTCCCACCGGCACAACGGTAGCCACCGTTCTGCTTGATCCAACGGAAACCGGCAACACACACTCCCATCTGGCGCAGTTTATGTTGCACCTTACTTTCCTTCTGTGCCTCCTCGCGCATCTTCTTGAGAGCGGATTCTGACTCGGCGATTCTAGCTCGCTTGGCAATCGCCTTAAGCCGAAGCTGCTCTGCGCGAAGACGAGTGGCGTCTTTCAAGGCTTTGTCTTTCTGAGAGTTTTGGTTTTCCTCCAGACGTTTCGCTGCCTTCATCGCTGTTTCTTCAAGGTCCCGTGCTTCCTCTTCGTCCCTTGATCGCTTCTCCTCCAGGTCACGAAGAGCTTCCTCTCGTTCGGCGGCGGCTTGTTTGTCTCGCACCAACTGACCCCAGGTGACATCACTGACCCCAGGATCCCTCTCCTGGACATCAGACTCTGTATCCACGGTTTTCGGTTCGTTGGGGGCTGGGGGCACTGACCGGGGAGCCTTTGAATCTCTAGAAGCAGAGCTGTCGCACGGCGGCGCAGGCGCGTTCTCTTGCAAGGGCATGGGCGATATGGGTGGTCGGATTGGAGGAGCGGTGGCGTGGGGAATCCTGTCCTGACACCGAGAAACCATTGAGTTTAACATGTCGTCCATGAGGGTAATGACTGTAGACAATGGTATTTTCAAGTCTTGAGCGCCCGGATCCCCATTCCATCCCAGCAGTGCTTTGGATCTGATGCGCTTCGCCAGCGTTTTTACATCACGAGCGTTGCCCCACTGAGGCAGAGATGCTAAAGCAGAGAAGTGCTCAATTAGTTGCAATCCCCCGTCCATGTCGGGTGGATAGTGGATTTGGACCTGTGCGCCCTTGAGCTCCCCGATGAGCAGTTCGGCACATTTTTCTGGTGACAGGGGATAAAATGTGATCTCGTCTGTTATGCGGCTCGCCAGACCCGCGTTCGCGCCGAGCAGTCTATTGATGTCGTGCTCATAGCCGGCAAGTATGACAATCAGCCGCCCTTGATACTTCTCCTTTGTTAAGCAATCCACTATCTCGTCGATAGCTTCTTTCGCAAACTGTCCGTCGCCTAGTCGGTAAGCCACATCAATGAAGAGAACCTGAATGCGATTTCCATAAAGCCAACATCAGTCTCGATATCATGGGCGCCCCACTGACCTTCCCCAGCGCCTTATCAAACATGTCCCGTGTTTTAGGCGCGGTATGCCCTACGTACTGGCCAATAAAGTCCGAAGCTGAGCACTCAACGACTTCGGGAGACGAAAGAAAACCCATGTCATAGTAAACTTGCCCTATCTTCCGCGCCACGCTAGTTTTTCCTGTCCCTGAACCATAATAAAGAGACAGAACCAAATTTAGCCACAAGGTGAGGTTCTGTGCGTCGAAGATCTTTTTACCTGGAGGACCCCTAAAAACAAAGGATGTCGGCACCTCGGAACGTGAATCCCTGCCTCGACCTCTTGTCAGCTGACAGATACGCTGGATTTCTCGAAGCTTCTCCACAATCACGTCCGAACCGACCATCCCTCGGAACAAAGTTTCTAGGTTTTTCTCTGCACTATCCGAGCGGTCGAAGTCGGGGTCAATGTCTTCTGGCTCCAGTATGATATCGATTGGACGCTCAGAGGGCTCAAGGTGAGATTGTCGATTCTGATAGTGTAGTTTAGCCTTCCCAAGCATATTATCCACCTCACCAGCGTTCCCAAAGTTAGGGCGAACCCGAGAACGCTCTAGCATCTCAAGCGCCACAGACTTCGCTTTCGGAGTCGCAATTAGGTCTTGTTCTTTCAACTTGAGATCCAGGATTTGTGCAAGTTCCTCCTTGGTGAAGTCGGAAAAGACGAATGCGTCGTCAATTGCGAAGCGACGTGAGAGCCCAGGGTTGACATGCTGACAAGATCCAACAATAAGCGGACCGATATTCCGACCAGGACGCGTGAGCTCACCTGGAACATTTCCTGCATCTGATCCTTGTAACCTAACATCAATACACAACGATCCTCTCCAGGATTTGGCTGGATCTCAGCCACGATAGTATCGATGACCGCAGTCTTGAAGCTATTAGACCATCCCCTGTTCTTCTCGTATAGGCCATACGCTTCATCGATGACAAGCACCTTTCCCCGACTGTTCGCCAAGATACCCTTGGTTTTCGCCTCAGACGCCCCAATCACATCGCCAATGAAGTCAGCCGGCGTCTTCACCATCACTGGCAGGATACAGAAACAGTCAGTGGGTTCATCATATGTGCATCCCAGTGCACCCACCTTCCCCGTTGGATAACATCCCTAGGTCCACCAGGACCTGGCCGTAGACTAATCCATTCCCCGTACTCAGCTCCGTCACAAACGTGCAGACAAGTGAACCTACGTTTGGCGACTGTAGTCTTCCCCGTCCCAGGATTACCTAAAAAGACACGGTGCAAGGATGTTTGAACCAATGCCTTCTCCGCAAGTTCGCGCCCATAGTTGGTTTGGATGGTGTCGATGAGACTTTTGAGTGTGGTCTTGACATCCGCCAAACCAATCAAGCCTTGTAGTTTTTCCCATGCCTTGCTAGTCTTCACAGCCGCATCAGGCCTCGGACCAATGAGATCGGTTTGTGTAAACAGAAAGTCGTCAGGGCGGTTACCTTCGCGCCGCTCGCGTGTGATGCGCTCAGCTTGGCGCTGCTTAACTCGATCAAGTAGCGTGGCGACGTCACGGGCATTTCCAAACCCATCCCTTCCCCGCGATGCTGCGAGTCTCCGAATGGCGATACGTACATAAAGCCCAGCATCACCTCCTTCAATAGACATTCTCCCCGAATACCTCTTGGAGACTTCGTGGATGAAGATTCGTATTAGTTCGTGATCTTCATAATCTTCAAAGAGTATTGAATATGGAATGCGAGATGGTAGGCCGGGGTTGGCCTCAAAGAACTTCTCCATATTAGATTTGTATCCAGCAAACAAGAAAACGATCTTGCCGATATTATCCAGCATCAGAGTGAGGAGGTTATCAAGAACAGCACGTCCGCCCGGATTATGAGCATCTGTAAGCTGGTAGGCCTCATCAACGAAAATTGTCCCGCCGCCCGCTTTCAAGACCTCATCGATTGCCTTCTTCAGCCCAGGAATACCTTCATGTGCTAAGCTCGAACCTGAAGTCTCGTGGAAATGAGTCCCTGGCAAGATGTTCATGGACGATAAGAACTTGGAATATAATCTAGCGATCGTTGTTTTCCCTGTAACGAGAGGGAGTATCTATCATTATCCATTCACGAGGGTTTGGGACCAACTTACCAGTTCCGGGGTTGCCCAGAAAGGCGGCGTTAAGATTCTTCTTCTCCATTGAGATGCCCTGCCGCAAACTTACTTCTAACTCCGCTTTGAGGCCAAGTACGTGCCCCTTAACCTTTTCCAATCCGATCATACCCATGATCTCATCGATATGCGGGTTCTTGGCCCCTTCGATGCTTTTCTGGCGCTCCCATTCCTGCTGGGATGCAGAGGGTGCCACTTTGGCGGCGGATTCATTGTTTTTCGTCAGACTTAGCTTGGACCCGAAGATGGACGTCGGTGCTATCGACGAGATAATGGAGGAGATAGAATCTCTTAGGTTGAATGGATTCGTTGATGAAGCAGCTGGCGCCGCAGGTGGGTCCGGTGCGGGTGGACCTGTCACAGGTGGTTGACTGCGAGAAGAGGCTTCCTGTATGTCCTGTCGTTTCTGCTCCAGGGCTGCAGCTCGTTCTTGGGTAGCTTTTTGAGTTTGTGCAGCCCTTAACTGTCTTTCGAGCTCCGCATCAAGCTCAGCCATGTTCTCATCATGAGCAGCTTGTTCGGCTGCCCGGTTGGCGGCTTCTTCTGTCTGCTTCTTCTGGCGCTTGCAGGAAGGACAATTTGCGATCGCGTTTTTATCGTAGCATTCTTTGTGGACCTTGTGATCTTTCGTGCATTTCGTGACGACTTTTGTTCGGCATTTAATTTTGGAGTGGTCAACTAACTGGTGACATTTCGAGGGGCAAGGGTGATTCCCGCAGTTCAAAATTTTCCCACTGGGTAACGAGTCGTAAAAATCGAATCTTCAGAATAAGAAGTGAGTCTCACCATGGTTCAAGACAACCGCCCTCGGGCGAATATATCTCAAAGTCTCCAGGCGAGCGAAGTAAAGCTGCTCGATCTGGATGACGGGAACACAGCACCGGTAAACCATCATACAAGTTATTCCCTTCCTGCAAGAGCCGGAAAAAGGGTTCCCAAGTCTCTGATCCCTTGCGAGAGTGCCGAAATGTGTTCGAATTGCCAATCATGATCAAACCATCGCGAGCGCGAGAGAGGAGAACGTTCAATCGCTCTGGTGCAGACATAAATCCGATATCATGCTTCTTATTGCTTCGGGTCAAACTTGCGACAACGATTTCGCTCTCCTCTCCCTGGTAATTATCTGGCCACTCCCATTAGGAGGGGTTCTTGTCATAAAATGTACGACGTACCGATTGTGGCCAGACGAACCCGTTTCTTTGCTGCCTTCGCCGTCGCTTCAGTCATCAGACCGGCCTTAACAAGATCGTATGAGTCAAGATCGTTCAATACAGGGTCGTGAGTCTTCGATAACAAGTTTCGCAGCAAGCTCAGTTGTCCCAAGTACGGGGTCAGAATGACAAGTTTGTCCGTTCCATATCCTTGCTGACCGAGGTATTTGACGATTTTCAAGACCATATCGGCCTCGAAGGAGTTGGCCTTGCTACGATCCTCGTTTTGATCTTGACCGCCTTCAGGATGGTGATGATCGATGAAGACCACGTTCGCCTGGAGACCCCGAACATCAGGACGTCCGGACGTCTTCGGTGCGTCTAAGAGACCAGGGTATGTCATTTCACGAACGAAACGTGATATTTCCGGACGCATGCGGTGTTGCGCCTGAAGTGTATGGTGAGGGTAGCCTTTGAGAACAAGGCGTTCGAATAACGATCTGTTCAAATCGTACCCTTCCCCCTTCTCGACAGTCAGTTTGTAATCATTCACTTTCGGCCGTAACTGCTTATGGTCGCCGATCAAGATCGTTTGGTGTATCGAGCCCCCCATAGCACTAATGATGTGACTCTCAAGAATCTCTCCCGCCTCCTCTACGAGCAGCACATCTGGAGACGAGGCTTTGATGTCGTCTCGGTATTTTGCGGCGCCCGTCGTAGTTGCTGCGATGATGCGTTTTGTATTCATAACGGCAGCATGTCCCCGCGAAAAGACAGCTTCCTTTCTATCTATTGCCTCGTCGTGTTGAACGATCATCTTGCTAAGTTGCTGAACTTCTTCCCTAAGCAGTACGTCAAACCATTTGCGCAATATTTCTTGTCGTTGGGGCGGGGGAAGACTCCAAACTCGACCATAAGACTCGATATGAGGATGAGACGAAAGAACTCCAGCATCCCTTCCAGCCTTCCATTGTTTAAGCAAGTAATCGCGACCGATCGTCTTTCCTCCAGCAACCGTTTGCATTCCGTCATCGCTGGCTGGGAGACAGAACGCCCGGTAATACTCTGGGTCCTCGAATTCCAAAAGCTCAAGAAGGGCTTTATCAGATGGCGTTGAGTTCATGTGCCAATCACTGGGGAACGCTCTGGGAATCGACTGTCTGAGATTCCCGACGTCGTGTTCTGCTCCCCTGATGTCGCCCCAGTCGTTGGGAGTACGCTTGTAAGTCCTTTTCGCTTCATCGTGAAGATTAAGCTTTTCCGTCGCGGGGTTCGCTTTTCCTCCAAGCCTCGCAATCTGTTGTGATGGGATCCCGATCTTCATGAGATCTTCCAGAAACTGATCGAGCGCATGATTGGTGTAACACACAACAAGAATTCTCTCATTGGTGTAGGAATAAAGGGCTTTTACCAACAAGGCACCAATAAACGACTTTCCCGTCCCTTCACAACAAATGGCTACGGTAAGTTTCGTGGCGAAGGGCACGCAATACAACAAAACCTACCTGGTGGTCCTTGGATCAGGCTTAATCTCTGCGAAAGGCTAGCGATGAAAGAAGCACTCTGAGAGGCATCAAGCGTCACTGGTTTATCCAAGGACAGAGCAGACTTCAAACACCCAGGATCGAGGCGAAGACGGTGAATGAGATTGCTGACATGTGAAAAGGAAGTGGGTTCCCGGAGTGGCCTTCCAGGATACCACTGGAGAATTTCTTCCTCCAACACAAGCTGGGAGGGGAGCAATCGTTGAAGTGACACCAGGATTGGCTCGTAAGCGAAGACAGCGCAGTCAATAAAAGCTAATTTGGCGTTCTTGCTCGTCTTCAAAGCAAAGAAGGTCCTTGCAGCGACTTCTTTATCATCCAATCCAACGACCAAAACAGGTGGGTACTTCGCTAGTTGGTCTTCCTCGCGGTAAAGTGTAGGGAACGATAGAATGCGATCCTCGACTATGAGGCAAGTGAGGGACAAGTGTTTGGCGAAATTTCGGTTTTCTCGGAGATAGGTTTTCCTCTTTTTGGGATCATCGCCGACCTTCTTAAATTGCCCGAGATCAGTCTCGCAGAGGAGTTTTATCCCAATTTTCCCGCGTTCTCCACCATTCGGAATGAACAATCCGTCGAAGGTAACTGGAACTGCCACACTCCGACGCCAGCCTTTCTTCTTCCCCAAAGCAATCTGGGTTTCTTCACGAATTTCACCGAGCATGTCTTCCCGAAGCAGGCCAAACTGATTGTCAAAATGGATCTGAGGATGAATCTCGTTGTCCCGGTCGTTGTTTAAGTAAGTCGCCTGCCGGAGAAAAGGTGGTTGGACACTCTCTAGCTCATCATGAGTAGGAAGGATGGCGATCTTGCGAAAATCGGCATGATCGTTATCGTGACGACCCCCCGCCTCGTCATCATCGGCGTCAGGTGTTGCACGGAGGTGTTTGATGCTGTAGCCGTACCTGCGCGCTTCTGGAGATTTCGATTTTAACAGGCGATCGATGACGACGGTATCCTCCGCAGCGGCGTGGTAACACGCGCGGTCGCCGAGCTCAGGGGAAGGTACTGTTAAAACCTGGACCAAGATCCACCCAACGGCGGCCTCGCCATCAGCATTAAGTGCTCCTTGCTTAAGCGTGTTGAGGATCGCGTTCCAGAAAACAGTGGGATGAAGCAGGCGTCCGATGACTCGACCCAGATAACTGCCACCATGAATATTGGAAAGTGCGGGGCTGGAGAGGAATAAGCACAGCTTGCTGACAGGATCGTTGAAGAAGTCAGGCGTAGCTTCGGAAAACAGAGCAGTTTGTAGGGCATTGAGACCAGTCTGATTGCGGGAACATAGACGCTCCACGCAACTCACAACGTCGGACTGTGAATATATTGCTTCAAGGAAAAGGCGAGCATTCTCTTCCTTGACGAGTGCTTTTCCAGAGCAAACGTCATCATAGACTTTGGAAAGTCTCGCCAAACGTCTCGAGTTGGCCATTGTTAGGCGTCAAGACCACTAACAGGGGCTTTATGGCGATTCCCCGCCGTATATAAGGGATGGGAACTGTATTGGAGAGTAGCATGTTGGTGATTATTTGTACAATGACCTCTGCGTATCAGGGTCCGCAGTCGACCAATGAGCGGACTTTGGGCAGGGTTTTACAGGTAGAACACAGCAACGTAATCGGAATACATGAGGCAGTGAGAGATGGACGGTACAGTCACAGCACCCGCATGCATCAGGGGAGTCGCCTTTACGCTGGATAATTTGGTTGCATTGGGGGGCGACGGGGTTTGAAGGAATTTACCAAACTAGGCAATTTACAGTTTCCAAACACAGATACCAACTGAAATAAACGCGAATCCATTCAATTCCAACTCGGACCGCAAATTGAAAAGATCCGCCATTCATTCAGTACAAGGCAACGTCCGCATACAATGTTACGAAGTCAGGCTGGAGTCCTGCCTATTCAGCTGTACTTTCGGGCTCCCCCTTGTAACTGCTTCAGTTCCCCGATTGAATCCTCGCTCGTAAGTTTGTGCGTTAGTAAGCATCAGAAGGCGACGTTGGCCACCCATGGCTTGATGAGCAGCAGGTAACCATGAGCAAAGACGTCGTTTCTGTCATCGATGACGACGTGATCGAGACCTTGACAGTGATGTTGTTGAATGTCGTGGCGTACTGCATTGTATATCTACATCGGAATATCCAACGACCGACGCTCGTATTGTTGACCCTTGGGATCATGTAGAAACTAATGAGCCAGAGGCAAAGCCGTAAAGGAACGACGCATGTAGACATCTGTGAATAATGCGCTATTCAGAGAACGGCGGTTAAGCACAAGCCCTGCGAGCCAATGAGAGTGAGACGGGACGTGAGAAAGCCCATTGAATATCAGAAACCGCAGCTCTGTTGCGGAAGACCGCAGGAGAGCTCACGAGCCCCAGAAGAAAGCACCGCGGATGGACCAAATTGACGGCGACGGTGAAAGAGCAGTGCAATTCGAACCAACAACTGCCTCCCCAACATCACAGTCGAGGGGATGCGAAGCACTGAAGCAGTTGTTCCCTCAGGCTGTCAGTACCGTGTAGATTTTACATGTAGCCTTCGAGGCATGTGACCATAAAAAGTTCATTGACAGCGAAATATTCTCACGAGCATGCTGCGCCTCGAAAAAAGCAGTCGTAAATTTGAAGGAAAAACATCCTGATCCAGAAGATGTTAATTGACACCTAAATTTCAGTAAGGCTTATGGCAGAACGCCCAAGGGATACCCAATTTTGTAGACCAGCTTGGCACCGGGAGGGATGCGCCTTCGGTTCTCGAAATGCTCTGCACTTGGGTACACCCGGTCGGAACGCTAACCACTATGCAGTTCCCCGGTGCCCGGGTAATCCCGCAAGGATTAGGTTGGCGGTGCCACGAAGTACAAATACACCAGTACCTCTCGTCCCACAGAAAAATCATACTAGCGGTAGAACGCCACAACGGTGTGTCTCCCCGCAAACTCCTACTAAATAAAGCCGTAACATACACAAAACTTCTCTCAACAGTGGTTCCCCAAGTCACAAACATGCAAAGTAAACGTAACAACCTTAACGACCATCAACGCTCGCTGTCTCCCCTCAGCTCCATTGGGGCGGATGACACCATGATAGATGACCTTATGGGGACGCACCAACAAAGCACTCCTAACAACACCGAAAAGGACTTAACCACACTCGCGTCTCCCACCACCACACTCCCATCTATCACCTCCATTCTGGAGGTGGCCAAACGCCACAGATCCCCAGACTCGGCCAACATCCAAGGTCCTGAACTCGCGCCCCCTCCCCCCGAGAGCGAAGGGAGGACAAATAACACCACTAACCGCGCGACAGTCCCTACCTCCACGAGCCCTGCAACTCCCCCCCCAAACCCGCCACGTATCACCCGCCCCCCAGCCGTAGCAGATGCCCCTGACCCAGTAACTGCAGCTGCTCAGCGCCCACATGACGGCAACGAAATCTTCAACTACACCGACCTTGATGGCGAACTCGCTGACTTCCGCGCCCACGGTGCACGGCCGGCAAGAATCCTTGCAAACCTCAGTGAAGACCGCCATGAACAGTGGAAGACCATTCCAAGAACTGTCTTAACATACCCGCTTGACGCCAAACACAGCACAGAGGGCGACAAAAAATTTAGGAATAACCTGGCCACTTTCCTCAAAAGGGCCTTTCCCCAATCAAGCCTGAATATAATCATCCGTCCCCCAACCGCCCGATCACACGACCAGACAGGAACCCCTTGGGGCTTCCTTGTTGAGGGCCTCCACCCCTCACACATCAACACCCTTATCGCTGGCCACCTATGGATGAGCCGTGCGGTATGTTTCATAGCAATCGACTTCGCCAACTACCGGCCCACTAACTATGTTATATCCCTGCGTGGCTTGGGAGCCAACTTAAATGAAACTGGTGACATAGAAAACGCGATCACTCAGAGAATCCTTGACCAAAGATCCACATTCAGAACCTTCCTAGAAAGAGCGAACCTACATGTTGATGACATAAACCGCATAGCTACCAGCTGCACTGTTATCCCCGTGGGTATGCTGCATCCAACCATGGGAACCGCCTCAACCCGTCTGAACGAAGAAACCCAACCTCTGATGCCAATGTAACGCTTTGGGAAATCCACCTTCCCCCCCCATTCTTCGAAGTTCCCGACCCCACCCCCGGTGTCCTGAACACCAGCTATGACCAATGGGTCCGACTATTCAGAGAAACCACATTCTCCACCCCTACAAGTAACAACGGGTCCGCCAGCGGCTCCCACATATACTGCCATACTTGCAAAGGGTTGGACCACACATTCGCTGTTTGCCCAATCCATGAGCACTATATCTGGCGTGAACTCAACCCGAGCCCAGAAAATCCCCCTACACCAAACTCTGTTGATCTGCCCCGGCCCCACCTGGCAAATCGGGGACGCAGCAGAAACCCAGGACGCTATCGAGGACGTGGCCAGCACTACACCTAAAATGACCACTAAAAAGTAAAGCTATGTAGGCTACCCAATCCCTTCTAGCTTCATGTAAAATACACTGCCTGAAACATTTAACTCATGAGTGAACCGAAATAAAAACTAAACACAGGCAAGCAGCCTCGGCTAAGGACGCCCAAATTTACTGGACCGCAAGGTGACAGGAAAGCGCACCAGCCCACCCCAACCCCCTCTTCTCTCCCCGCCCCCTCCATGGCTGGCAACCAGGAGGGGGTGTACAAACAAACGCCAGCGAAAAAGTTAACACAAACAACCAACACAGGACCCCCAATCAGGTCCCGAAACGAACTCAACCGGTAAATGGCCTCCTCCCTCTGCCTCTAGAGGACTGCCGGCTTCAACCGTTTTCCAAATGTCCAAGGACAGAGGCAGAGGAACTGAAAACGGCCCCAACCCACTGTCCCCTCCGCCTAAGAGGAGGCAACCCCTCCCCCCAAAATGGCCCCCCCAGCCTAAAAATAGGCGCCCTCAACATCAAGGGCGCAAATAGCTCCTCCACCAAATACAAATGGACTACCCTCCTACAAAAAATGAAAAAAGAAAGATTTGGCATCATGTGTCTCTCCGAAACCCACACCGACCAAATACAACAAGAATACTTAGACAGTACCTATGACCCAGAGTGGACAATCACCCACTCCTTTAACCCAGATCACACCCGCGCAGGTGGTGTTGCTATCATAATTAATAAAAACATAATCAAAACCAAACCCAGATCCACTAGAAACATTATACCCGGCCGCACCCTCCTCATAGAAATAGACTGGCCACCCGACTCCCCTATCAAAATCCTAGCCATATACGCACCCAACCCCCACCACGAGAACTCCCAGTTCTGGAGGACACTCCAACAGAACCTTCACGGCACCTCCATCGACATTATGCTTGGGGACTTCAACATGGTAGAAGAAGCAATCGACAGACTTCCGCCACACCCAGACCCGGAAACAACAGTAGCATCCTTCCACAACTTCACATCCCCAAACAACCTAACAGACGGCTGGAGGAACTCACACCCAGCCCCCGAAAAAAACTTCACCTTCGGCCACTCCACAGGGACATCCCTCTCCAGAATTGACCGAATATACGCATCTGACACTATCAGAGAAAAAGCCTACACATGGGAAATATCCAGCCCGGGCCTATCCACTGCCGACCACCAACTCATCTCAGTGGAACTCAGAGACAACTGCGCTACCACAATCGGGAAAGGAAGATGGGCCATTCCCCTTTACCTGACCAAAGACCAAAACTTCCTACATGAAGTCGAAACTATCGGCAACGAGGCCCTAGACGAAATAGCCAGGAACAACGACACCCAGAACACCTTCCAAGACTTCATATCAGCTGTGACGCACCTAGCCAGAAAAATCACAAAAATAAAAGCAGGTAAACTCAACTCGGAAGTAAGGCGCCTCACACACAGACGTGACAAGGCAATGTCAAGGCTGACCTCCTCCAACGAGACCCTAACAGAAATGACACAACTCCAGATACAAAACCTAACCAAAAGAATAAATGAAATCGAAAAACTGAAACAAACTAAATCAAGAGCTAATGCAGGGGCAAACAAAAGACTCCTAAGCGAAACAACCAACAAGTACTGGTGCAAATGGGGGAAGGAAAACAAACCACGCGACACAATATCCGAACTGAGAATCCCGGACTCCAACCCACCAGCATACACATCCAAATCGGAAGAAATGACAAATATCGCTGCCAACCACTACAACAATGTGCAAAACAGAGACTTAACCACCCACCAGGAAGCAAGGGAAACCCACATTACGAACACCCTCAACCTCATCCGGAACCACACCCCCCCGGAAATACACTCAGACCTGGCCACCCCGCTAAGTCTTGCAGATATAGACAAAGCACTAAAACAATCCCCTAACGAAAAAGCTCCTGGCTTGAACGGAATACCCACCGAGCTATACAAAAACCTGAACTCCAGGTGGGAAAAGCGGAAAAATGATAACCAAGGCCTTCACGTAGTAAAACTCCTAACTCTCCTAGCCAACGACATCGAAAAAAATGGCACCTCATGCCCACAATTCTCGGAAGGATGGCTATGCCCACTCTACAAAAAAAAAGATAAAAGAGAAATCGAAAACTACAGGCCCATAACTGTACTAAACGCTGAATATAAGATCATCACGACAGCCCTCATGAATAAGCTATCCCCATAGCTCCCCTCCTTATCCACAAATGCCAAG
This sequence comes from Cantharellus anzutake, assembly GCF_015039405.1. Taxonomy (NCBI): domain Eukaryota; kingdom Fungi; phylum Basidiomycota; class Agaricomycetes; order Cantharellales; family Hydnaceae; genus Cantharellus; species Cantharellus anzutake. The sequence goes on along the minus strand of NW_024067024.1, from coordinate 122,079 downwards.
CAGCCTTCATGAAAGGCCGAAGCATTTTCGACCAAATTGACCTCGTAAATCGCATGACGGACCTGTGTGAACTAACCGGACAGGACGGCGCAATCATTGCCCTCGACCAAGAAAAGGCGTATGACCGCATCCGCCATGATTACCTCTGGAGGGTCATGGAAACCATGGGAATCCCACCAGAACTAATATCAACAATCAGAAACCTCTATTCCGAAGCCAAGACTAAAGTAATCCTAAATGGCGAAATTAGTAAAGACTTCCCAATAACCAGAGGGGTACGCCAAGGTGACCCACTATCATGCCTCCTGTTCAACATCGCCATAGAACCCTTATCAATTGCCCTGAGAGAATCTCCGTCCCTCAAAGGACTAGAAGTCAAAACACCCACAATCTCACAAAGAGTCATAATATCCCTCTTTGCCGATGACACGGCTATCTTCCTCTCCAAAGATGACGACCTGAATGACCTACTCACGACATTAGATCGCTGGTGCATTGCCTCTGGGGCAAAGTTCAACCAAGAAAAGACAGTTGTCCTCCCTGTCGGCTCACCAGACTTCCGCGAATGGGCCCACAGTGAGAGATCCATTAACCCCTCCTCCAGCGACAAGCTAGATGAATCAATAACCATACTAAAGGATGGACAAACTATGAGATACCTAGGGGCCCAATGCGGGAACAAGCCCAACCATAAAGACCCCTGGCCCACGATCACAGCCAACATCGAGAAATCACTCACCCAATGGAACAAAACCCACCCATCCATCGAAGGTAGACGCCTAATTATCCAGATGACCATCGGAGGTATGACCCAATTTCACACCCGGGCCCAAGGAATGCCAAAAGACGTGGAAAGAAACCTGAACAGAAGAATACGTGAATTCATATGGAACTCAGACAGCCCCCCCCAATCAGCATGAACCAGCTGAATAGTCCAAGAGATCAAGGCGGTAAAAATGTCCTAAACTTACAAGACAGGAACGAGGCGATCCACCTCATCAAACTCCAAAAAATCCTCGACAGATCACCCAACAGACCCCCGGCCTCAGACGCTGCTGAAGCAATCCTGATGGCTACTCTCCCGAAAAACCAACAGCCCCAAAACCCAGCATACCCCATCATCACAGAGGTCCTCATCCAGAAACCCTTCCTTAACGCCCGGACCCACCGAAGAAACATCCCGGCCGAACTCCGCAACTCTCTAAACATCGGTGCAAAATACAACCTTAGATTAGAAAACCCGACAATCGACCTAGACACCAAACTCAACTTACCAGCCTGGGCCCATCCGGGCCTGAGAGACAACACCCAAATCAGCGACCGCTCAAAACCGGCATGCTGCCTGAGGGCAACTCATGGATGCAAACGGGTCGGCGATCTAATCATCCAAACAGACCACCAAGAAAACCCATGCCACGACCCAACCAAAAAAACCAAATGTCCCTGCACACCGTGCCAGTCCTACAAAGCTAACGGCTGTAAGAACCCTGACGCTTGTTACCAAATGGCGACAAAAATATCCACGAACCTTGACCTCCACTACAACCCCTACAGCGACTCACACCTCCTCTCCCAACCGGACCGCAATCCCAGAGAAACGGCCAGACAACACACAGCCGGGGACCCAATGGCCATTAAAATCTTCCACCCGGCCCCCAGTTCCTGCACGCCACTCGACCACCACTATAGGGTATTCGGCAGACCCCCCCCAGAACTCCCAATCACCCCCACCCCCCATCTCCTACAACCTAACGACGAGATAGCATATACGGACGGATCCTGCTCCCTAAACGGGAACACAAACGCCACAGCCGGCTTCGGAGTGTGGTACGGCCCAAACAACCCCCGAAATACCAGCAAAAGAATTAACCCCCGTCTCCCACAATCTAATAATACAGCCGAAATGCTGGCCATACACCATGCCGCGATATCCGTACCCCCGTCATCCAACCTCCACATCAAGGCCGACTCACAATGGTGCATCAGCACCCTCTGCGACAACCTCGAATCCTTAGAAGACTCAGACTACGCCTATGCCAAGAATCAATACATCACCAAACTAACAGTAAGCGCATTAAGATCCAGACTCACCCCTACCACATTCGAATGGCTAAAAGGCCATGCTGGGATCCGTGGAAACGAAGAAGCGGACAACCTCGCCGCAATAGGAGCACAACTGGCTCCCGACCCCCTCCCACCTGTAATGCCCCCCCTCCCCCACATACCGAGCGGCGCCCGCCTAATTTCCCTAAAACAGTCCACAGCAACAAGACTAATATGCAGAACCAGATTAGCGAAAAACCCGGTACGGAAAATAGCAACGCTTAACAACATCACCAAAATCCAAACGACCCTGGCGAGTATGAACAATGACTCCCCCACACAAAACAAGATCTGGGAGAACCTAGGGAAAAACCGTAAAGATGTCTCCCCCGAAATCCGCAACTTTGTATGGAAACTAACCCATAACTGCCTCAAGATCGGCAACTACTGGAATAAAATCCTAGGCTTCGAACACCGCGGTGAATGCAATGGGTGCCAACAAAGAGAATCAATGACACACATACTCTTTGAATGTCCCCTCAATCACGGCGCCTGGGTTTGGTCCACAGCCAAGGCGATATGCGATCGCCGGAAAATAGAATGGCCTAACGACCTAAACACCTCACACATAATGGCCGCCCCACTAACCAAGATAATGAACACCAACGGTAAAGTAAGGATGGGCGAAACCAGACTGTACCGAATCGTAGTCCTAGAATGTGCATGGCAAGTCTGGAAGACCAGATGCCGCAGAGTTATAGATGCCGATCACCCGCAAACCTCACTAAGAGAAGTAAGAAATGCCCTGAAAGCCGGCCTCAACGACAAGCTCCAGCAAGACATTGCCCTCACAAACCGTAAGAAGTACGGCCGGAAAGCCCTGCCGGCCAAAACAGTCCTGCTTACCTGGAGTGGGAACCTTCACAATGAAGACATACTACCGGACAACTGGCTCAACAGCACCGGGGTTTTAGTGGGTATACCGGACCCCCCCGGGTCTGGGAGTCCCACACAGCGCCGACACCCGGCCAGTGCGTAACGCATTTCCCCGCGGTGGCAGTCCAACACTCCCACTAACCTATCTACTCCACGGGACCTACCTCCCTATACAAACCCCAAATACATGAAAATGTATCGCGAAAGCTACTGGGGTTCCACCAAAAAAAAAAAAAAAAAAAAAAAAAAAAAAAAGAAATGCTCTGCACTTCATTCATTGAACCTTTCGTCCATTCAGATTCTCTCGTAGTCCACATGGAAAATTAACACGATCGTCTGAAACGATATTAGTATTTGCTGGGTTGCGCGTAGATACCCTATATGTCACCATTCATAAACCAAACATATCTACTTAGTCGTTTCTGAGCGGACAAGACAATTCATCACAGGGCGGAACTTGGAAGTACGATACAACACTGATCGAACAAATGACACCCTTTCACACCGTGCGCGCTACTTACATCCCCAATTGCGAATCACTAACCCAATGACTCCCACCCGCGCAACGGTAGCCACCGTTCTGCTTAATCCAACGGAAACCGGCGACACACACGCCCATTTGGCGCAGTTTATGTTGCACCTTGCTTTCCTTCTGTGCCTCCTCACGCATCTTCTTGAGAGCAGATTCCGACTCAGCGATCTTAGCTCGCCTGGCAATCGCCTCAAGCCGAAGTTGCTCTGCACGACGACGAGTCGCGTCTTCCAAGGCTTTGGCCTTCTGAGAGTCTTGATTTTCCGTTACACGATTTACTGCCTTTATCGCCCTTGCTTCAAGCTTTCGTGCATCCTCTTCGTCCTTCAATTGCTTTTCCTCCAGGTCGCGAAGTGCCGTTTCTCGTTCGGCAGCCGCTTGTCTATCTCGCATCAGCTGAGCCCAAATGGCATCGCTGACTCCAGGATCCCTCTCTCGGACGTCGGTATCGGTGTTTACGAGCTTTGATGCGCTGCGAACCGAAGGCACTGACTGGATGACTTCTGTCTCTCTAGAAGCGGAGTCGTAACGCCGCGGCGGCGGCGGATCTCTAGACAAGGGCGCGGGAGGTTGGATTGAAGGTGTGGTACTATGGGGAACCCTGTCTTGAGACCGAGAAACCATTGAGCTCAGCATTTCGTCCATGAGAATAATAACTGTGGACAAAGGTATCTCCAAGCTTTGAGCGCCTGGAGTCCCCTCCGATTCCAGCAACGCTTTGGATCTGACGCGCTTCGATAGCGTTTTGACATCACGAGCGTTACCCCACTGAGGCAAAGATGCCAAGGCGGAGAAACGGTCGATTAGTTGCAATGTCCCGTCGGTATCGGATGGGGAGTGGATTTCAACTTGGCCTGCCTTAAGCTCCCCGAAAAGCAGTTCAGCACATTTCTCTGGTGATAAAGGGTAAAATGGGATCTCGTCTGTTATGCGGCTTGCTAAACCGGCATTCACACCCAGTAGGGTATTGATGTCGTGTTCATATCCGGCGAGTATGACGATTAACCGTCCTTGATACTTCTCTTTCGTTAGACAATCTACCATCTCGTCGATGGCTTCTCGCGCGAACGGCCCCTCGCCTAGCCGGTAAGCCTCGTCAATGAAGAGAACCTGGATGCAATTTCCAACAGGTCAATATTTGTAGCGGTATAATATGCGAACCATTCACCTTCCCCAATGCCTTATCAAACATGTCCCGCGTTTTAGGCGCAGTTTGTCCCACGTATTGACCAACTAAGTCCGATGCTGAGCACTCAATGACCTCAGAAGACGAGAGAAACCCCATGTCGTAGTAAACTTTTCCTACTTTCCGCGCGACGCTGGTCTTTCCTGTCCCTAAACCATGAATGAAGTAGTTAGCCGTATCTTCGGTAGTCCAGGTGCTGAAACTTTGATACCTGGAGGACCTTTAAAAATAAAGGATGTCGGCACCTCCGTGCGGGGATCTTTCCCTCTACTTCTTGTCAGTTGACAAATACGTTGGACTTCTCGAAGCTTCTGCACAGCAACATCTGCACCGACCATATCTCGGAACAGAACCTCTAGGCTTTTCTCCGCACTGTGCGAGCGGTCGAAGTCAGGGTCGATGTCTTCCGGTTTGAGGACAATATCGATTGGACGCTCAGAGAGCTTGAGCCGAGACTGTCGATTTTGATAATGCAGTTTGGCCTTCCCAAGCATATTATCGACTTCTCCAGCGTTTCCGAAGTGAGGGCGAACTCTGGAACGATCTAGCACCTCAAGGGCCACCGACCTCGCTTTCAGGGTCGCATCCAGGTCTTGGTCTTTCAGCTTAAGATCTAGAATCCGTGCAAGTTCATCCCTCGTAAAGTCGGAGAAAACGAATGCATCTTCAATTGCAAAGCGACGCGAGAGCCCGGGATTGACATGCTGACAACAGCCGGTAAGCAAGCGAACCGATGGTTCGACCGGCATGCATGAGCTCACCTGAAACATTTCCTGCATTTGTTCCTTGTAGCCTAGCATCAACACACAGCGATCCTCTCCAGGATTTGGCTGTATTTCGGCCACGATGGTATCAATTACTGCCGTCTTGTAGCCATTAGACCCTCCAGCGTTGTCATACAGACCATATGCTTCGTCAATGACGAGCACCTTCCCCCGACTATTTTCCAGGATACCTTTGGTTTTCGCCTCGGATGCTCCAACCACATCGCCGATGAAGTCAGCCGGCGTCTTCACTACCACTAGCAGGGTATCGAAGCAGTTAACAATGTTTGCATAAAGTGACCCGAGTGTACTTGCCTTCTCCATTGGATAACATCCCCAGGTCCGCCAGGACCTGACCGTAGACTGATTCATTCCCAGAACTCAGCTCGATCACAAAAGGGCAAACAAATGGACCTACGGTTGGCGACTGTAGTCTTCCCCGTCCCAGGATTACCTAGGAAGACACGATGTAAGGATGTTTGGACCAATGATTTCTCCGCAAGTTCGCGTTCATAGTTAGTTTGAATGATGTCAATGAGGCTTTGGAGCGTCGCCTTGACATCTGCCAAACCAATTAAGTCCTGTAGTTTTTTCCATGCCTTGCTAATTTTTACAGCCGCATCAGGCCTCGGACCAATGAGATCGGTTTGTGTGAACAGAAAGTCGTCGGGGCGGTTACCTTCGCGTCGCTCGCGTGTGATGCGCTCGGCTTGGCGCTGCTTGATTCGATCAAGCAAGGTGGTGACGGCTCGGGCATTCCCAAACCCATCCCTTCCCCGCGCTGCTGCGAGCCTCCGGATGGCGATACGGACATAAAGTCCAGCGTTCCCTCCTTCGACAGACATTCTCCCCGAATACCTCTTAGAAACTTCGTGGATGAAGATTCGAACTAGTTCGTTATCTTCATAATCTTCAAAGAGTATCGAACATGGAATGCGAGATGGCAAGCCGGGGTTAGCCTCGAAGAACTTCTCCATATTAGATTTATATCCAGCAAACAAGAAAACGATCTTGCCGATATTATCCAGCATCAGAGTGAGGAGGTTATCAAGAACAGCACGTCCGCCCGGATTATGAGCACTTGTGAGCTGGTAGGCCTCATCAACGAAAATTGTACCGCCTCCTGCCTTCAGGACCTCGTCGATCGCCTTCTTCAGCCCAGGAATACCTTCATGGGCTAAACTTGAGCCTGAAGTTTCAACGAAATGAGTCCCAGGGAGGATTTTCATGGAGGATAGGAACTTGGAATATAATCTAGCAATTGTTGTCTTTCCTGTGGCAAGAAAAATTGTGCATCATTCACTTGCGGTGAGGGTTGGGACAAACTTACCAGTTCCGGGGTTGCCCAAAAAGGCGGCGTTAAGATTTTTCTTCTCCATTGAGATGCCCTGTCGCAAGCTTACTTCCAACTCCGCTTTGAGGTCAAGTACGTGTTCTTTAACTCTTTCCAACCCGACCATGCCCATGATCTCATCGATATGCGGGTTCTTGGCCCCCTCGATGCTTTTCTGGCGTTCCCATTCCTGCTGGCATGCAGAGCGTACGACACTGGCGCTGGATTCATTGCTATTCACCGAACTTGGCTTGGACCCGAAAATGGACACTGGTGCTATCGAAGAAATAATGGAGATAGGGCCTCCCAGGTTAAATAGATTCGTTGGGAAAGCGACTGGAGCTGCAGGTGGCTCCGGTGCAGGTGGCTCCGTCGCAGGTGGCTGACTGCGAGATGAGGCTTCCTGTATATCCCATCGTCTCTGTTCCAAAGCTGCAGCTCTTCCTTGGGCAGCTTTCCGATCCCCTTCGGCTCTGACCTGTCGTTCGAGCTCAGCATCAAGCTCAGCCATCTTCTCCTCATGAGCGGCTTGCTCAGCAGCCCGCCTGGCGGCTTCTTCTGCCTCCTTCTTCTCGCGCTTGCAGGAAGAACAGTTTGCGTTTGCATTTTTGTCTTGGCATTCTTTGTGAATCTTGTGACCGTTCGCACACTTTGTGACAACCTTCATTTTACACTTGATCTTGGAGTGGTCAACTAACTGGTGACATTTTGAGGGGCAAGGGTGAATCCCGCAATTCAGAATTTCCCCGCTGCGTAATGCGCCGTAAGAATAGAGCCTTGACAATAAGAAGTGAGTCTCACCATGGCTCCAGACATCCGCCCTCAGGTGCGTGTGTCTCAAAGTCCCCAGGTGAGCGAAGTAAGGATGTCCGATCTGGGTGACGGGGACACAACACCGGCAAACCATCATACATGCAGTTCCCTTCCCGCAGGAGCTGGAAAAACGGCTCCCATGTTTTCGATCCCTTGCGGGAATGCCAGAATGTACTCGAGTTGCCAATTATGATCAATCCATCGCGAGCGCGAGAGAGGAGGACGTTCAGTCGTTCCGGTGAAGACATGAATCCAATATCATGCTCGTCATTGCTTCGGGTCAAACTTGCGACAACAATTTCACTTTCTTCTCCTTGGTAATTATCTGGCCATTGGGATTAGAGGCAATTCCGTTATTCAGCGTACGACATACCAATTGTGGCGAGACGAATCTGCTTCTTCGCCGCCTTCGCCGTCGCTTCAGGCACCAGACCAGCTTTAACGAGATCATATGAGTCAAGATCGTTTAATACAGGGTCATGAGTCTTCGACAACATGTTTCGTAGCAAGCTCAATTGCCCCAAGTATGGGGTCAGAATGACAAGGTTATCTGTCCCGTAACCTTGTTGACCAAGATACTTGACGATTCTCAAGACCATGTCAGCCTCGAAGGAGTTGGCCTTGCTACGATCCTCGTTTTGGTTTTGGACGTCCTCGGGATAGTGATGATCAATGAAAACTACGTTTGCCTGGAGACCTCGAACATCAGCACGTCCTGATGTTTTCGGTGCGTCTAAGAGATTAGGGTAAGTCATTTCGCGAACAAAACGTGATATTTCCGGACGCATGCGGTGTTGCGCCTGAAGTGTATGATGGGGGTAGCCCTTGAGAACAAGACGTTCGAATAACGATCTATTCAGATCGTACCCTTCCCCCTTCTCCACGGTCAATTTGTAATCATTCACTTTTGGCCGTAACTGCTTATGGTCGCCAATCAAGATTGCTTGATGTATCGACCCACCGATCGCACTGATGATGTGACTCTCAAGAATTTCTCCCGCCTCTTCCACGAGTAGCACATCCGGAGACGAAGCCTTGATGTCGTCTCGATATTTCGCAGCACCCGTCGTAGTCGCTGCGATGATCCGTTTTGCGTTCAAAACGGCTGCGTGCCCCCGTGAAAACACGGCCTCCTTCCTATCCATTTCCTTATTGTGTTGAACAACCATCTTGCTGAGCCGCTGAACTTCTTCCTCAAGCAATGTGTCGAACCACTTGGACAAAATCCCTTGTCGCTGGGGGGCCGGGAGACTCCAGACTCGACGATGAGATTTGATATGAGGATGAGACGCTAGCACCCCTGCACCCTTTCCGGCCCTCCATTGTTTAAGCAAGTAATAGCGGTCAATTGCCTTCCCCCTAGCAACCATTTGCATTCCGTCATCGCTGGAAGGAATACAGAACGCCTGATAGTACTCCGGGTCCTCAAATTCCAAAAGCCCGAGCAGAGTTTGATTGGATGGCATTGAGTTCTTGGCCCACTCCTTGGGGAACGCGCGGGGAATTGACTGCCTCAGATTATCAGCGTTGCGTTCTGCTTCTCTGATGTCGTTCCAATCTCCGTGGGTACGCTTGTATTTCTTCCTCGCCTCACCGTACAGACTAAGTTTATCCATTGCAGGATTTGCTTTCCCTCCGAGTCTCACAATCTGTTCCGATGGGATCCCGATTTTCATGAGATCTTCCAGAAACTGATCGAGCGCGTGATTGGTGTAACACACAACGAGAATCCTCTCTTTGGTGTAGGTATAAAGGGCCTTTGCCAACAGGGCACCAATAAACGACTTCCCCGTTCCTTTACAACAAACCGCTGCGGTAAGTTTGATGGAAAAGGGCACGCAATACAACAAAACCTACCAGGTGGTCCTTGGATCAAGCTCAATCTCTGCGAAAGGCTCGCAATGAAAGAAGTCCGCTGAGATACATCAAGGGTCACTGGTGCACCCAAAGACAAGGCGGACCTCAAGCACCCAGGATCGAGTCGAAGACGCTGAATGAGATGACTGACGGGTGCAAAGGAAACGGGTTCCTGGAGCGGCCTTCCAGGATACCAATGGAGAATTTCTTCCTCTAACACGAGCTGGGAGGGGAGCAATCGCTGAAGAGACACCAAGATTGGCTCGTAAGCGAACACGGCGCAATTGATAGAAACCAGTTTAACATTCTTGCTCTTCTTCAAAGCAAAGAAGGTTTTCGCTGCGACCTCTTCGTTGTCAAATCCGACAACCAAAACAGGTGGGTGCTTCGAAAGTTGGTCTTCCTCACGAAAGAGTGTAGGGAACGATAGGATGTGGCCGTCGACTATTAGGCAGGTGAGGGACAAGTGTTTAGCGACATTTTTGTTTTCCTGGAGATAGGCTTTCCTCTTCTTAGGATCATTGCCGACCTTCTTAAATTGCCACATATCGGTCTCGCAGAGAAGCTTCACTCCTATTTTCCCCCGTTCTCCGCTATCTGGAATGAACAGTCCGTCGAAGGTGACTGAGACTGCCAGGCCCCGATGCCAACCTTTCTTCTTCCCCAAAGCGATCTGGGTTTCTTCACGAATTTCACTAAGCATGTCTTCCCGAAGTAGGCGAAATTGATTGTCAAAATGAGTCTGGGGATGAACCTTGGTATCTTGGTCATTGTTTAAGTAAGTTGCCGGCCGGAGAAAAGGGGGCTGAACACTCTCTAGCTCGTCGGGAGTAGGAAGAATAGCGATCTTTCGAAAATTGGCAAGGTCGTTATCGTGACGACCCCCCGCCTCGTCCTCATCGGCGTCAGGTGTTGCACGGAGGTGTTTGATTTTGTGACCATGGGCACGCGCTTCTGGAGATTTTGACTTTAACAGGCGATTGATGACGGCGGCATCGTCCGTAGCGGCGTGGTAATATGCACAGTCACCAAGCTCAGGGGGAGGGACCGTTAAAACCTGGACCAAGAACCAGCCAACCGTGACCTCGCCGTCAGCATTAAGTCTGCCTTGCTTAAACGTGCTGAGAATTGCGTTCCAGAACACAGTGGGAGAAAGCACGTGTCTGATGACTCGTCCCAGATAACTACCTCCATGAATATTGGAAAGTGCGGGACTGGAGAGGAACAGGCACAGTTTGCTAACGGGATCATTGAAGAAGTCAGGCGTAGCTTCGGAAAATAGAGCAGCTTGTAGGGCTCTGAGACCAGTCTGATCGCGAGAGCACAGGCGCTCCACGCAGCTCACAGCGTCAGATTGCGAATACATTGCTTCAAGGAAAAGGCGAGCGTTGTCCTTCTTAATGGATGCTTTCCCAGAGCAAACGCTATCAAAGACTTTGGAAAGTCTTGCCAAACGTCTCGAGTCTGCCATTGTCAGGAGTCAAGACCACCGATAGGGGCTTTATAGTGACTTCCTACCACACCGTATATAAGGGATGAGAATTATATTGGAGGGTGGCACGTTGGCCAGTGACTAACCTTCTGCGTATCAGGGTCCGCAGCTGGCCGAGCAGTTATCCCAGAAAACAACGTAATCGAGATACACAAGGCAGTGAGACACACACCTCCCAGTCACAGCACCCGTACGCATCAGGAAAGAGTCGCCTTTACTATGGATTATTTGGTCGCATTGGGAGCGACTGGACTGAAGGAATTGACCAAACCGGGTGATTTACCGTTTCCACGATGCAGCAACAAAAGTGCCAGTGATATTCCGGATACAGATGCCAACGCGAATCCATTCAATCCCAACTCCTACGTTTCTGCGACTGCAAATTGAAAAGATCTGCCCATTGAATGTCAGAACCGCAGCTCCGTCGTGGAAGACAGGAAAGCTCACGAGTCCAGAAGAAAGCAACGTGGACAAATTGACAGCACCGGAGGAGAGCGGCGCAGTTCAGGCCAACAATTAGCTCCCAACACCACAATCGAGGGGATGCAAAGCAGTTGTTCCCTCAGTCTGTCACTAAAACTTGCATGTGCCTTTCGAGGCATGTGATCATGGAAAGTTCAGCAAACATTCTCACGAACATGGTCGTGGCAAACTGCGCAGAGTGCAATGAAGAAAGCTGGGAGATAGGCCCCAAGGAAAAGAACCAGACGAAAACAGCTTCCATGTCGCGCAACGCAAAATGAATTGGATTCGTATCGAAGCACGTGGCCCAAAAAGGTTGTTGCCAAGATCACCTGGATCAATCGAAAGTCCAACACTGGCACTGCTCACATAGTTTTACAATATGAGTGACGACGAGGAATCGAAAAAATCCGGATACAGGCTAGAAGTTTCCGCTAACAATAGGGCTGCCTGTAAAGGTAAGGGGAACCTTGCCCTGCCTGCACAATGCTTACTCATTCCACCTAAAATCATTTAGGGCCGAAACCATGTACTGGTACTGATATATTTTTCTGACGAGAAATGCAGACACTCAGACGCGCTATGCTACACACGTATTTCTCCTTCCACAGGAACCAAAATCCTTAAAGGCGAAGTGCGTTTGGGAAGTTTAGTGGATTTTAGGGGTCACACTACATGGTCATGGAAACATTGGCGAGTAATTTCGTACTTTTTCCTCATAATCTGGTGATTGACGCGCTTATGTGAAGGGGCTGCGCCTCGAAAAAAGTAATTGAAAATATGAAGAAAAAGCATCCGGATCCAGAAGATATTGACGGGTACGAATACCTAAACCCCAGTAAGGCTCATGGCAATCTTATCTTTTCTGCACTCGTTCTCACCTTTACTTGACTAGCACAACAGGCTAAAATTAGAACTGCCTGGGAGACTGGACATGTTGCCGATGAGGATATCCCTCCTTCCGCTCGCAAACCGGAAGGGGAGGGTGGGGATGAAGAGGAAGAGGAAGAGGAAGAAGAAACGGGAAAGAAGAAGAAGAAGAAAGCGCCTGCGAAGAAGCGAACCGCAAAGCAGGACGAGGTGAGGGACGATGACGTCGAGGCGATCGCTCATATTTAATGTTGGTTGGGTTTAGGATGGCGCGGGCGACACAGGGGAAGCGGAGCTCCCTAAGAAGCGCAAGAAACCTTCTAAAGCCAAAGGGTCAGATGACGAGGAAGTTCCCAGTAAACCCTCAGCAAAACGCAAAGTAGGTATGCCGTCTGTTCTTGCCGAATGAGGCATTGACAACCCGGGGACAAAGAAGGCCGATGGCTCGTCAAAGGGCAAGACTAAAAAGAAGGCTTCCAAGACGACGGCTTCTGACGAAGACGAGTGAGAGCCAGAAGATACTTGACCACGTTGTGCTGACTTTAATGATGTGAATTATCATATACCTTGAGCAGTCTTCTTAATCATTTGACAACTCAGTGACACTGAGGATTGAATACGAGACTCTTGCCGCCAGTCCCACCTGGTCCAGCATAACTGTCTAGTCGGGGGCAATTGAGTGCCTTACCCCGCCGGTTTCAATGAAGCTGCCTTATAACTGGTTTGAAAATGCCCACGCCAGAGTATATTAGGCCTCCCAATATTTTGAGAAGTTGTGGATATCTGGATCTTGTAGGGTTTTCATGCCCTCGGTGGGCGTTGAACCCACAACCACTCCCGCACAGGAAAGACGAAGAGAATTCCTCTAAGAGACCCGAGCTTTAGAATTTGACCATGCAGATAAGGGACGGCTTTATTTAGATATGAGCGTGCTTGGCTGTCAGTTACCGGTCGCTTTCCAGAAACCCGCCGTGCGTCACAACAAAGCCACAACTCTTCGAGCCAGTTTAAATTAATTACAGAGGACACGTACACATAAGGCAATTCCATTAAGTCAAGTGTTTCGTCTCGTATTTCCTTTGCAACATATAACTCAACGTGCAGTTAACTCATCAACTAGCTTCCTGCACTGCATCGTAAAACCAATCTATATCATTTCCAAATATGAAACGTGCTGCCGCCAATCTTTGAAGCGGTCTAGGTTCCATCAAGCGGCGTTCCAGATGAGAAGCCGAAGTTGCATTGTATAGCTTGCACTTGAGGCAGAGGTTTCCCAGAATCTTTGCAAGGAGAGACCGGGAGCCCCATGATCCTTGGTAGTTTTCCATGGCCCACATCAGATGGATGAGGCCATATATAAGACTTCGAGCGCGAAAGATAAGAATTTTGTGTTGCCCTTCAAAGCGACGGACTCGATTTGAGGAGCAGGTGCACTCGTTACCTACAACAAATAAGGAAAGCGGATGCCATGATAAAAGAGAAGTCTACCCTTACCAATTCGTGGAGTGTGGATGCATTCAAATCGCCGGTAACGTCGACGAGGAGAGTTTGGTCATGTTGGGTGCAATTATTCTATTCTGAACGGACCTCCCTGGTAAGATATCGGAGCTGGAGCATGGGATAGAAATGCTACCACATAAAGTTTAGATTGTGGACCGAAAGCGTGTGAAGTGATGGGATTGGCTACCGTTGTAGTATGGCATATCACTTATCCACTGGATCATGCATTACGTGGTCGAGGGTCAGCTCCTCCAGATTGTGTCAGGCATCGATGAACATGGTAAAGTTGGCACCCGTAATGAAAGCGTAAGAAAGAACAGGACTGATAGGTTGTCCGGACTGCACGAAAGACAGTGGGACAACAATCTTGTGAAGGGATAGATGACAAAGTGACCATGCAGAATCTCAATAAATCCATTAAACTGACCCCAAATGCCGTATGCACACAGACCCAAGGGCTCGATCAACTCGGGGATCACTCCCCTTTCTCTCCATCATCCAGCATCAGAGTCGTAGGATATCGCTTCCTGAAGGTCCACTAGTTACGTCGAGTGGCAGATACAGACTGGTGATCCGTCTCTGGACATCAACCCTGCCATACCCACACCTCTCCGAACTTGCTCTCGTCCATGATGTTCTAATGGCAGTATATCCTAGACCATCCTCGATAGTAAATAGGAAAATCTGTTGAAGAATCTCTATTGGAATAGAGGCTATGGATTGAAGGGAATTGTAAAGTACGGCACGTCGCCATCTACAATCATGGTCAATTTTTGGCTTAATGAATATAACGACATGGTAATCCGCATACGCTCCAGCGCGTCCTCAGTCGCTCCTGGACGTGAACTTCGCGCTTCCGGACGGATACCGACTTTGTTCATCGACGTGTTCGGAGATACGAGCGAGAAAAGTCGTTAACGCTGATCGCGAGATTTCCAATTTGAGAGGGCAGCAGGACTCTAGGAGGTGCAGTCAAGTTGATGCCGCCAGCTTTGTGTCTCACAATTATCAATGAGCCAAGTGCGCTACTCTTCGAACATGGACTCTGGTCTATTGGCCGACGGGCCACTAAAGTAATAGCCGAAATGAGTTTTATTCAAGTCGAAAACGTTCTGTCACAGTGGAAAATAACCCTGATAATCAGAAATCAGCAAGGTGGACGCAGCTCCGCTTGCTATTCTAGAGAATGCGTGTTCCTCCACGCATCGGCTTGTACGAATGTATAACGAAAGGAGCCAGTGAAAGGAGTTGACGAAGGGCTGCCCAGCATTGAGCTTGCCACCCGACCAAACTCACCCCAGAATGCATCAAGGGAAGCATTTATTGATCATATCATGTTTTGGCCACCATACCTAATAGCCGGGACAAATGAGCTGGACCCGGTCCCTAGATATTGCCTGATGTTCGTCGTTGTCACATTCTTTCGGGCGCTTCTCTTGGAGATGCAGGGGACACTGGAGGGCTACCGTAGGACGTGCAATTCCTAGTGCTTTGGCATTTGTTCCTGTGGAGTGGAGTCCAGATACATCGCCAGAAACCCCTTTCTTGGTGCACGGCGCTAAGAGGCACTTTCAGATATTAATCATAGCCAAAGAAGAACTAAGTTGGACGAATTTTAGGCAGGTAGAGATGGAGACGTATCCTCAGCCCTGAACGACGGCAAACCAGCGGCAAGGCGTAGCATGGTACGGGACTTGGCGCCACATAACACCGACCTGCTCAACCCACTGGATTGGGCGATGGCACAAGCAAGTGCGCCAATATCCACCCTCACGAACGTGGCGATTCTGTGTCCTCAGTCCTAGCTTTTCCCCACCACGTTCCTCATCATGTACTGTGGCATGACAGTTCTTGCCATCCCTACTGTTGACATTGAATCCTGCATGGGCCGGAGTCTATGCTCGAAGAGTAGCATATAGTAGCCTACGTTTTCTTTAGCATTACGAGCATTCTGTATTGGTCGCAATGCATAACAATATCAATTGCCAAGTTGCGGACCGGGGCGCACGGGGAAAGTCGTATATCGCATGCGTGGACTGATCACGCCAACCTATGAACGACTCGAAAGAAGAAAGCGATTTAGTTTGAGTTGGATGTATGTAAAGTAGGCCACGTTGGCAGATCGCCAACGACCTAGGCGCCTCCGTTAGCGAAGGGGCGAAGTCCCCTACCCTGCCTCAGCCACTTCTCCACAACGAGACCGTGGGGAGAGTATATTCGATCCCCGGTAATTCAAATGCGTCGAAACTTTCAATCCAGTGCAGTGGATTCACCGTCATAAAAATGGGCCCACCATAAATAATCAGTTAGGCATCATGTTTTGGGGGAAGCTGGTCCGATACAGGCTGCAGGGTCCCAGTGGTACAAGACTATTTGTGGCCTACAAACGGATTTGTGAATGTTTGCAGAGGTTTTTCAACACGGTCATAAAGCTGTAGAAAGCGTGTGGAGTCGTCCGTGTCGCCCCTCAACTGTCAAAGCGATGAAGAAGAATCGTACGCAATGTTATTGGCTGAACCCACAACTTGGAGGCACTCCAGCGCCCCATGAGAAATGAGTGAATGAGTCGCGCGTAGAGATTCACCCATTCCAACTGCTGCACTGGACAGCAATCCAAGTTGCGTGACAACATCGAAAGGACAAGTGCGTTGATAGTTTCAGTCCATGATGAGAGGTTGCGGACTTTGTCCCTGCAGTTAGCCGAGCTCACGCGCTGCTGCCTCCGACACATCGGAAGATGGTCTTCAGCAACACCCACGAACTGACCCAACCACCACGTAATGAGATCCGGTGAGCAGCTTGCATGCAATGGTACGCCACCATATTGCGCTCAGGCTCCATCACAAATGGAATGAAATGATACCGACACACTTACTTCGAAATACCGCCCCCAACCAAAAACATTCCTTGTGCCACACATCTGCAGTGCCTCTTCTATCCTCTTTCCTTGCATTTTTTAGACCTAAATAGGTCCGTACATGTTGAAGCGCTGGAAGGGTTCGAGTCGGAAATAGGCACCGATGAGTTGGTATGAGGACGATGGGGACCCGGCATGATGAACTCGATGCCACCACAGGCTGAGCCGTGAGAGTGGTCTACGGGAGATTGAGAGTTGGCGGTCGATATCCGACAGCTCAAGACAGAACCGAAAGGATTATCTGGCCTCTAAATATGAGGAATGGATGGATCTAACTGAGGGATCCAGTGCAGAGACAGACACATGTGAATATGAGTGGGTGCAGTCGGGGGACGACGGTGGCGCGTGAAGAATGTAACAGCAACGTCACGCCGGACCCATCCGGCTTACCTAATCAGAATTGCACTTGTCAGTGTCACTCCCGATTTGGTTTGTTGTTCCACAAATATATGTGTTGAACTCTTCTCGACCAATTACGCACTACGTCGTCACCAACATTGCAGATATAAGGGCCCTCGAAATCAGGGCTTGTCTTTCACGTTGTGAGAAAATTCCCCAATATACAGACCTGGAGAGGTCATAGTCAGCGTCGATCCCCCCTATGATTCCAAGCTTGAGTTCCAACACATTAAATGCGCTAGTGAATAGGGGCCGAACACACACCCAAGTAAGCTCTAGCTATCGCATTGCGCACAGGGGAAGGAAATGGCATGATCTAACATGAAAATTGGGACCCTCTGTTCACAAACTTGAATGCATCGTGCTGAGTGCAACGGCAGTTGGGTAGTGCATGTAAATCGACTGATCCTCTAACGTGCAAGCCCAGTAACAAACTATGTACATTATGAAGCTCAGCTCTAATCAATTCAGTGGGCTGCATCGCGCCCGTCGAGATTTCGATTTTGCAACTCCCTACTCACCTGTTTAGTATGGTCCGCTGGACTTAGTGGTTTCTGTTTCATGCGGAAGTAAAAGATCTAAAGTGGAGTTAAATAGCATGTTGTCAAAACAATGCGCTCGTCTAGTATCCGGTTCGAGACTTTATTATGGCGTCTTCCAAGCATTTGTCATCGTCAGAATTGTGAAGACAGGAACTAAAACACACTGTTTAAAGGTGAAGTGGAGGATTCCCACCGAGGAATGCATTCGAAGTTTGGCTTTTTGGTCTCGGCGCCTGTGTCTCAGTCACATTTGTCATTAGACACTCCTTTGTTTTGCTTCACGGAAGCTTTGGTGCGTTCTGGAACGATAAACAAAAACA
The DNA here is from genome assembly GCF_015039405.1 of Cantharellus anzutake. Classification (NCBI taxonomy): domain Eukaryota; kingdom Fungi; phylum Basidiomycota; class Agaricomycetes; order Cantharellales; family Hydnaceae; genus Cantharellus; species Cantharellus anzutake. The sequence goes on along the minus strand of NW_024067024.1, from coordinate 104,113 downwards.
CACAAAACAGGGGAGCAAGAGCCTGGTTTCGTGCATAAATTGAGCAGCTCTCGCGAGGGTTCCTCTCTTTCTCCCCAGGGAATTATAGCCCTCCCATGGAATATACCCCTCCGCGTGGATACCCTCCACACGGAATATACCCCTCCCATGGAATATACCCCTCTGCGTGGATGCCCTCCGCGTGGAATATATCCCTCCCATGGAATATACCCGGCTTGTCCCCAGCCACTCCCTGATCTCTCTCCCGAAATAGACGGCCCCACTGCGTTCAGCGGCCACTCTCTTCCGCAATAAGTTTCTTTTCTACTCTGACCTTGTCACTCCTTCATGTCACTCGTTTATTTCTCCCGCTATAAGTGTCCTGACTATTCTCACCTTGCCACTCCCTTATATCTCTCCCGAAATAGACGGCCCCACTGTGTTCAGCGGCCACTCTCTTCCGCTATGTGGAGGTTTCTTTTCTAATCACTCCTTCATGTCACTCGTTTATCTCTCCCGCTATAAGCATACTAACGACTTTTGCCTCGCCACTTCCTTATCTCTCTCCCGCTACAGCAACCTACCCTACCCTTCTATGGTCTCTCTTGAAAATATGCCGACCGATGAAAATGCATTTTCGGCTGTATACTCTATGACTCTATGACCCTATGTCCCTATAATCCTATGCCTCTATGCCTCTATGCCTCTATGCCTCTTATCCCTTCCAAATATGCCCCTATGTCCTCTCCCCTCTATGAAAATATGCCGACCGATCCGGATGGGTCATCGGCTGTATCCTTCTCCCTACATAAATATGCCGGCCAATCGGAATGCGTCGCCGGCTGTATCCTATGCCCCCCCCTTAAATATGCCGACCAATCGAAATGCGTCGTCGGCTGTATCTTCTCTTTCTCTTCCTGCTTTCCCCCTCCCCGGAGATCATCCCGTGCCTAAATATGCACCACATCAGAGTGCTGTATGCCGTATGCCTCTGTGCCAGGTCATGCCCCGCGCAAATATGCGTCACATCAGAGCGCTGTATAACGCGACGAGCATGTCCCTGGATTCCCAATGCCGAACGTCAGGCCCTGCGGCGAAATATGCACCAAATCAGAGTGCTGTATGTCGTCAGGAGTGTGGGCTAGGCTGGAAGGGATTGGATAGGGGAATGCGGTTCCTTTCAATTTCCTTCCTTTTTCTTCCTCTTCCTCTTTTTTTTTAAATTTTGGGCCGTCCTTGGTTCTGCCGGGGACTTGTGCTTAGTTCCATACCAGCTCCTCCGAAACCCAAAGCGGGTCGGGAGAGCGGCTAGGTACATAGCTCTGGCTCTTCCGGGATGGCCGCAAGGTGCGTGGTTCCCTTTTCTCTGTTTTCTTTTTCTCTTCCGTGGGGGACTACTGACAGTTTTGCCTTTCATAGCAACCCATGCCTGCTGCTAATCTTCATTTTGTTATTTTGTTCTCTAGGGATCTTCCCTCTCCTCGTGCGCCTCTGCCGCATGTAATCAATAGCCTTGACGGTAAGTATTTTCGCCTCTTATTCCTTAGGCGTATTACTAACCACATCTTCTTCCGTTTTAATTTTTTGCGTCTACGGACCACTACTCTCGACGGTAAGTATGCGCGCTCCCTACCCATCTAGGCGTATTACTAACCACGTTTTTTAGGCCTACGGGCCACTCACTCCCAACGGTAAGCATTTCCACCCTCGGCGTTTAGGCTTGTCACTAACCACATTTGACGGTAAGTATGCGCGCCCGCTACCCGTTTAGGCTTAGTACTAACCACATCTTCTTCCATTCCTTTGGGTCTACGGACCACTTCTCTCGACGGTAAGTATGCGTATTCCCTACTTTAGGCTTATCATTAACTGCGTCTTCTTGGTCTATGGACTACTTAGTGAGAGCATACGCGAGTCGGGGACCATAGGCAGGTTACAGCCTCTATTGGAACAGATGGATTCTTGGGTTATGACCTGCGCCTGTACATTACATGTATGTTGAGACGTCCCAATGCAAGTTGGCCAACCATCCTACGCGTTAGACACGATATCAGACACCAGATGAACTATAATGTTGATTTAACATCTGATCAAGTTGGTTGCTCCATGGTTGAGATTAGGTTTGTCGCCGTCGTCAAGTGGCTAATAAATTTGCGTCAAGAATTGTCATAGTTTCCATTCAGGCCACTTTCAATAAATCTAAATATCGGTATACACAGCTAGACAAATCTCCCGACGAACGATGGGCGGAGAGGGTGTGGGTGCTCATCCAGACACGAAGGGAGCCGGAGCTAGTGATGCCTTTCCAAGTGAGAAGAGAGGCAGAATGGAATGAGGGTGAAGGGAACATCCCAAAAGTCCTTAATGGTGAGATCCACCGCAGTCACCCATAGGCATCGGAATGATTTGTTGTGCAGAAGTGACATGACATATCGGCTTGAAGTAGTCGAGGGATAGAGTCGAGTTGGAACCGAGTCGGACTTTCACACGGAAGTAAGGAACTTGAATAGAGGCCGTGTGCAAGCATCCAAGGAAGGGTCATGAGTGCCGTGCGTGCCTGGCGTTGCACGGGTGTCATCGATGGAGCAGTGGAGGAGTCAGACTGAAAAGTGTGGCCCGAAATGAGATCCAGCTGACTCATGCCAATCACGGTTGCTTTCGTTGCGATCCTCAGTCGACGGATTGGTGACATGGATCAGGGGAACCTGCGAGGAAGCCGATGGCGGCCCAGGTCATGCTCGGGGCCAGAGAGTAATTTGGTTTGGGGCCGAGGTATGCATTGCAATGGTGTGGTGTGAACAGCAGTATGAAGAGTGAGGGTTAGGCAGATCGCTCAACGGTGGTTCATATAGCGCGCGGGGTCGCGGAAGCAACAAGCGATACATCAATTGACGATGCAAGTTGGGGTGTGGAGGCGATTCCACCTAAGTACTTTGGTGGGATACCATAAAAGATCAGCGCTTGTTTTCTGTCGCGCGAGGGCAGAAGGGCGGGCCAGAGGGAGATAGATAGCCTCATATTGAAATTATGAACTAGTCGCGAATTAGCGCTCAGTTCCAAAGATGTGAACTAAGTATTATTAGTCATTACCTAGTCGCGAATTAGCGCTAGGAAATATGTACAAGATTAGACAATATTCCAAGTGATGAAAAAAGGAGTCTCACCTCAGTTCCAAAGATGTGAACTGAGGAGAGAGGAAAGAGAAAAATCGCGCGAGGTGGCTTTTAAGCCATCCTCGACTGCGTTCATCAACATGGATGCCAAAAGTAGAAGCATCGGGCAATCCTTCATGGAAATGCCCGTGTGCAAGATGTATAGTCCGACGGACTCAATGGACAGTCCACAGCGTACCAAGAAAACAAGGATTTCAACACGCCCACTCGATGTGGACCTACTCACGCAATCCCATGGCGATTCGAAACTTCGAATGCTTGACGTAAGATAGGGCTTTCATTAGTACGTTGGCAACTTGGTCGTCAGTTGGCACATATTCAAGATTGATTTCGCGATTTTCGACGTGTTCGCGGATGAAGTGTTGTCGTACACCGATATGTTTGGTTCGGGCATGGAAGGTGGGATTCGTCGCAAGCGCGATAGCGCCTTGGTTGTCGACTAAGAGAGTTGTTGGTTCGGCGAGGGGTAGGTTAATGTTGCGGAGAAACTGTTGTATCCAAAGAGCTTCTTTAGCCGCGTGCGTTGTAGCCATGTACTCGCCTTCTGTGCTAGAGAGAGCAATGGAAGCTTGCTTCTTTGAACTCCAGCTGATGGCAGCTCCTGCCATAATAAAAACGAAACCGGAGATGGACCGATAGTCCCTTGAGTTGCCAGCCCAATCAGAATCTGAGTACCCGGTTTTGTCATCGTTAGTGGAATTACCGTCATAGACTAACTTGAGATGTTTTGACGCGTTGAGGTAGCGAAGTAGTCGGTTGACGGCAGTCCAGTGTTCCTCTCCTGGATTAGAAGAGTACTGACTTAGTGTGGTAATGGCAAAACTGATGTCGGGGCGAGTCCCGAGCATAGCGTACATGATGGATCCAATGCGGGATTGATATTCACGGGTGTTGATGTCGGGGTCAGGTTCTTCATGGCGAGCAAGTTTTACGTTAGAGGACATGGGTGTCGAGACGTTACGAGAGCCATTGAATCCAAAGCGATCGATGACATCAGTGATATAGCGTGATTGAGAGACGAAGAGTAGTCGCCGTTGGCGATCGCGTGTGATCTCCAGTCCAAGAAACCAGTGAATCTCCCCCAAGTCCTTCATCTTGAATGTGGACATTAATTGCTTCTTCTTCTTCCGAAGGAGGGGGAGATGGTTGGAGAGGATCATCAAGTCATCGACGTAGAGCGCGATGATACAGAAGGTTGCCCGATAAGTAAAAATGAAGACAGCGTGATCTGAGTTCGATCGGGTAAAGCCGAGTTTATTCAACTCTTCTTTGGCTTTCGTGTACCACGCTCGCGACGCTTGTTTGAGACCATACAAACTTTTCTGCAACTTCCACACTATGTCCTTCCGCCCATAATCGATAGATCCAGGAGGGGGTTGCTGTCAGAGACTGGATTTTGTCAGAGGCTGGGATATTGTCGGTGTCGGAGATTGTGGCAGAGGTCTGTTGGAGCGCGCACGCGCGGATATGCGGGTGGAAATATGCGGCGCGTCCGGAAGCGCTGTTCAAGGTTAGCAGAGTGGGATCGCGGCCTCAGCGACTCAGGTGGAGCGCTGTGCCCTGAGCTTGACGTTTGGGGGAGATCCCGTATTTACAAACTGACACTTACAGCGGACTTCAAACAAGACTTGCGGGCGGAGCGGACCTATAGGAGGAGCGCGGACTCCGCAAGCACGGACTCAGAGGGGGGGAAGCCCCCTTTGCAGAAGGAGGGACTCAGACCAGACAGGGGGGGTACTCTAGTTGATTTCAGACTCTGGTCCCCGAAAGTATTTACAAGGTATATAAATAGGCAAGAGGGAATATAGAAAGGCCGGTCAGTCCGGCGCAGTCTGGCGCGGAGATAAGCGGGAATTGTCAAACTAAATAAGGACAAGAGCCCGGGAACTGGAAACGAGGAACAGATCAATAAACAATAAGTGGCAAGGGTTATTGATGAATAACTGAATGAGATCAATAACCTAGTGCCAATAAAGAGGGGATCAAATGCCGATATTGGCAGGGAAGCAAACAATAATTGGCACTCGGCAAGGAATGAATGATAAGCTGCCAAGTGACAAATGGCCAGAGGAAAAGCGGAGGTCAGCGTGCGGCGCCGATACAAGTCCGCAAATAAGCGGGGCATGGCTGTGACCACATAGCAGGAAGCGATGAGTGTGGTTCAGATGGAGACAAGGCAGGCGTGACTGAATGCCGGGAGCGCCAAGGGCTCAGGAACTGGAGGTAAGGTCGGAATACCGGCAGGGTCTAGGTTCTGATTCTTGGCCAAGTCTCACGCAGTAAGGCAGGGGGCCAGACATGGGGTTGGGGGCTGGTTAGGATGGGTTTCGGGTCGGCGGATTCGCCTATCGGCATTGGTTCGCCGCTGACGGAGCCCCGGGATTTGTCGGTCATGACAGTATCCCCCTCTTAGGGCCTGAACCCTTGAAGGCCAAGACCCAAGAGGCTCAGCTGATGTACGGATGTGTCTGGCTGCTAATCGGAGTACCACTGCAATGGTGCACATGGTCGCATTCGGAAGATTGGAAGCGGATGCCCAAATTCGGAAGAGGTTGGTCGGAGAGCGGGAAGGTGATGGCCAGGGAGGATCAGAGAAGACAAGAACAGAGGTCTGAACAGAAGAACAAAATGGCAGAAAACAGGAGAACAAGGTTCAGATCAGATCAGAAAACAGAAAAATGAGTGACGGGAGTCGGAGAGCAGAAATCGGAAGGTGAACAGAAACGGATGGGAAATCAGAAACGGGAGGTGATACGGAAAATGGAAGTGGTCCGAGGCCAAAATGGCCAGGGCCCAGAGGTCTAGGGCAGACATGGCTCAAGGCCAAACAAAAGTCGGAGGGGTGATTCGGGGCCGACGTGGCTCCGGACCAAGAGGGGTGTCGAAGGCTGAGAGGCCTAAGACCAGCGTTCGGATTTGAGAAAAGGGCATGGCCCAATTTTCCAGAATGACTGCACAGGCCGCAATAGTGGGCCTGGCATCAGAGGCGCACATGGTGGGTTGAAGGTCGGGTGACCAGCGAAGCGACAGAGGTTGAGTTGGGTGGGTTGCTAGGAGCAGGGACATTGTGCTGTTCAGTACCCATCCGGATCAACGGATCACAAGAGGGCGATTCAGTTGTCCTAGCATGATAGCGACCTAACCAACAGCGGAGTTGCGGAGTTGCGGCAAAAACCTCACCAGTGGCAAAGCGGAGAAGCGGCAAGGGTCGGGAGCGAAGGCTAGTGACCAATGGCACAGACAGAGTGACCAAAAGGCCAGGGGGCAGATGGTGAAGACTAAGCATGGCTTAGGTCTCCCAGGAACGGTGCATGCTCAGTGGGTCGGGTGTCGGAGTTGGCTCAGGTGGATTTGGGCTGGAATGCTTGGGTGTGTGACTTTGCCAATCAGTAACCGGCTAGATCAACGGATCATATGGGTAAGTTGGCTGTCTTAACACCATGGCATATCAGATCCGAGGTAGGAGAGGGGCTTGGAGACCACACTGGCAGCGTGACGGAAAGGAATGACGGAGAATGAGGTGGCGAACAACGGCAAGACCTCAGTGGTATGCACCGAGTCTGCTGCCGGGGTTCCGCAAGATCGGGAGTGATTTGGGTTTCCTGAAGGGGAAAAAGGTCAGAGGTTACGTGATTTCAGAAAAGCCAGGAAAACATCCAAGAACAGAGATTCAGAGCGGGAGAGGACAGGTCAGGACAGGGGACAGAAACCCCGGAGTGGAAAACATTACGAGACAGGAGACAGAAGTCCTGGAATGGGAAATCGACCATCGCAGGAACCAGAGAAACAGAGGAAGGGAATCAGAAGGAATCGGACAGAAGATGAAGTTGCCTCGGCAGGAGAGTGCGGGCCCGCAATGGGGCTTATCGCAACTGAGGTGCCTCAGAGAGGACTTACAGAGTTGACTTATGCGTGCCCGTGAGGGGCTTACCGCAAGTTGGTGTTCAGGGGAGAACACTGCAGAGTCACAAGCCTGAGGGGCTGTGGGAGAGGTGCCTCAGCGGAGGTCTTTCAGAGGAGCGGGTCCGCAAAGGGACTTATCGCCAGAGGGTGCCTTGATAGGGAGGGCTTCAGAGATGCGTGTATGCTCAGGGAGGCTTATTACACTCGAGAGAGAAGTCGAGGGTGTGGTGAAGCGTCTGCAGGTGTGAAGGGAACCAATCCTCATGGCTTGGAGTGAAAGAAGCAGATGGTTGGATGCCTTTGAGGACGGCGCGGAGCGGAAAACATCGGCGGGACCATCAATGGTTGACTTGGCGACGTCCTTATCCCCCTCTTGGGGTAGACGTCCCATCGTCTACCTAGGAACAAACGACACCGAGTTTCCAGGCAGAGGCAGAGCTCGTAACGGAGTGGAGATTGCAGAGGAGAGACTTCAACAGGCTGCCTAACCAGCCAGTTAAGTCCAGACAGAGCTGACGGAGGCGGAATACCAACAAGCGGATTGCCCAGCAAGTTGTAATCCAGAAGCGGAGTGGTAACGGAGCGGAGGTTCAAGCGTGCAGAGTGCAACACAAGAAACCAGATGCGGAAGGGTGACAAGGAGTAGCAGAGTTAGGATTCTAACAAGCAGGTTATCTGCGAGTCAGAATACCAAGAACGGAGTAGGACTCCAAGGGAACAAGGAGGTTGGAGAGGACAGGGAGTGATAGACCACAATCAATAGCGGAGTGGAAGCGGAGGCGTGAACGTAAATCCCAAACCAAGGAGCGTGGCGGAAGTCAGACACTTATCGCCTATAGTGGACTGTACCAACGGGTACCAGCACCAAGGTCGAATTATGTAGACTTGGCCAGTCCCAGGTAGGAGGAATGTCGGAAGGCTCAGAAGCGCCAGAGGCTGCGGAGGGTGGTCATATCGGCGGAGCGGCATAGGCGAAGGCGGAGTTGCAGAGTGATGAGAAGGGTGTGGCTCTTCTCCAGAGATGAGTGCCCAGAGGGCGACAAAATCCTTCAACCACAGTACTCAGCAACGGCCGCAGTACTGATGGTATTGATGGCAGAGTTAGCGGATTAGGGGATGACAGGGAAGTGGCGGAAAAGTGCAGAAGGCGAAAAGAGAGCGACTCTTCTCTCAGAGGGGTGCCCAAAGGCAGCGGAAATTCTCAGAGGCCGGAATTGCTCAGCAACGGCTGAAGCAATGTAGGCGACAGAGTGATTCCGAAGTGGAGGGGAGCATAGCTCACAATCCCAAAATGTGAATGCCCAAGCAAAGGCCAGAGCCCTTTTGTCAGAATGCTTAGCTAGCAAGCGGACGGGATAGTGGTGCTTGACAATCAAGTGCTGACGGTGAATCGGGTTCAGAGCGCAACCAGGGAAAAGTTCCACCAGCTGCAGTGCACGGTTTTGTTGGACTGGAATGCAGAATGCACAGACCTAGTGACTGCCCAATACTCGTTGATCAACGGATCATATTGAGTGAGCTAGTCGGCGTCCCAGAACAGAGAGCAGGGTCCATCCAACGAGGTATGTCAGAATGACAACAGAGAGATTGCACCGGAAAACAGAGGTGTTTGGCGACATCGTGTCCACAAACGAGGTGATGTTCAGATCCGCAGAAGCGGGAAATGAACGGCGACGTGCGGAGTTGGACTGATGGGGTGACGGAACAGGGGAGATGCTTGGCGGCAATTATGCCCACAAACGGCATGCAATGTTTCAGCGGGGTGTTGCATAGCGCAACCGGAGTTGGAGACGGAGTTGGATTGGCAGGTGGATCAAAAGCCTCAGCAGGGGGATCAGCCCTCGAGACGGGATCGGAGCGGAAGAGCGGAGAACCTAAGAGAAGGTTTAGAGGGAACAGAGAGGGCGAGCGAAGAATCAGAAACGGAGATCAGAGAGAACAGAGAGAACGAGCGACATATTTCGAAAAGGAAATCGACCATTCAGAGAAATAAAAGGAATGACAAGATCATAACGGGAGACAGAGGTCCCGGAATGGAAGACAAGTCAGAGCCGGGGGTATACCCCCTTGAACTGGGGAATCGACCATTATCAAACCAAAAGAGAAACAGAAAACAGAAAAAAGAAGGAACAGACTATTTGTTTAGTCTCAGAAGAGACGCCCGGTTTGATTTCCGGACATGCAATCCTGGTTGCTCAGGCCAAGGATGCACAGCATAGAGGTCTTTGGTAGTCTTTGGTAACCTAGACCAGACTGTCCGCAGACTAACAGAGGGTATCAAGGATTATGGAAACGGCTGAGGGTAGGCGCACGGGTACAGTCTCGCCGAGACTTTCGCCGGGCTCCTAACCACTCATGCCACACAAAATATGGAAGGTGGCCCCGGGCTGAAAAGCATCGGGTGCCCAAGATACTCTCCTGAAGACGCGGCATCAGGGAGAAAATCCACACAACACCGCGGTATCCAAATCGCCCAAAGAATGGGTGATTGAAACACGATGGTGAAGCGGGAAACATAACAGGGTGGACAGAGGTGGTGCAAGCCAGGCTAAGCAGACTGGACAAGCCGGAGGTCGACAGAGGTGACAACTCATAAGGGAGTCTGACCATGATTAGACCAGCGACGCACGAAGCGCCTCCAGTTATCAGTAGTCAGGACAACCGAGTATCCAATGGCGGAAGGTTGCGGAGTTGGTAACAGAGGTTAGAGGCGCAGGGATGGGGTGCCGAGGTCGATGATAACGTGGGTAGAGACCAAGGCGCATCCCAAGCGCGTCAGAGGATACTGAGTGAACAAGGGGTGAACAAAGGTGCAAAGCGGCAGCGAGTTGAAATCAACTGCCAGCTTGCCAGATGTTCGGATATCGGAGTTGAAGTGAATGAAGGTTGCCCAACTGAACTACTTCCAGGATTTTGGAAGAGATGCCCACACGGACTCGGAGTGCCAGCGACTTGCTAGCGGCGCGATAGATAACAGATCGGACGGAGATCGGATTTTGGAAAGTCAGATCAGATAAGGACAGATGGGGTCGCGATAAGGATGACAGAATGACTGGATGGAAGATCAGAAAGGACAGGAAGAGGCCCCTACTCAGGCTCGCAGATTGGGGTACAATCTAGAGCACAAAGCGGTATGGCCAGGTAGAGTCGGATCAGAATGAGGTTGTGAATCCAGAAATTATCCAGCGACCTAAAAGCCCATTCTGAGTGCCTATCAAAAGGCCCCAGAGGGTCAGAGAATGCGGGTTTGAGCCATGATGGCATCAGGGAACCCCAGAATCCCTACTGAGCGCGATCCAGCTTCAGTGGGAGTGGTTTGTTGGCGGATGTGCGCGACCGTGGGAAAGAAGACGGAATCGGCCGGGCGACGGAGTTGGGGATCGCAACGGGAATTCAGAATGGAATGACGGAGGAACGTCAAGCCCAGAGTGAGTCTGAAATACTGTCAGAGACTGGATTTTGTCAGAGGCTGGGATATTGTCGGTGTCGGAGATTGTGGCAGAGGTCTGTTGGAGCGCGCACGCGCGGATATGCGGGCGGAAATATGCGGCGCGTCCGGAAGCGCTGTTCAAGGTTAGCAGAGTGGGATCGCGGCCTCAGCGACTCAGGTGGAGCGCTGTGCCCTGAGCTTGACGTTTGGGGGAGATCCCGTATTTACAAACTGACACTTACAGCGGACTTCAAACAAGACTTGCGGGCGGAGCGGACCTATAGGAGGAGCGCGGACTCCGCAAGCACGGACTCAGAGGGGGGGAAGCCCCCTTTGCAGAAGGAGGGACTCAGACCAGACAGGGGGGGTACTCTAGTTGATTTCAGACTCTGGTCCCCGAAAGTATTTACAAGGTATATAAATAGGCAAGAGGGAATATAGAAAGGCCGGTCAGTCCGGCGCAGTCTGGCGCGGAGATAAGCGGGAATTGTCAAACTAAATAAGGACAAGAGCCCGGGAACTGGAAACGAGGAACAGATCAATAAACAATAAGTGGCAAGGGTTATTGATGAATAACTGAATGAGATCAATAACCTAGTGCCAATAAAGAGGGGATCAAATGCCGATATTGGCAGGGAAGCAAACAATAATTGGCACTCGGCAAGGAATGAATGATAAGCTGCCAAGTGACAAATGGCCAGAGGAAAAGCGGAGGTCAGCGTGCGGCGCCGATACAAGTCCGCAAATAAGCGGGGCATGGCTGTGACCACATAGCGGGAAGCGATGAGTGTGGTTCAGATGGAGACAAGGCAGGCGTGACTGAATGCCGGGAGCGCCAAGGGCTCAGGAACTGGAGGTAAGGTCGGAATACCGGCAGGGTCTAGGTTCTGATTCTTGGCCAAGTCTCACGCAGTAAGGCAGGGGGCCAGACATGGGGTTGGGGGCTGGTTAGGATGGGTTTCGGGTCGGCGGATTCGCCTATCGGCATTGGTTCGCCGCTGACGGAGCCCCGGGATTTGTCGGTCATGACAGTTGCATAAAAATGTCGTGTTCGAGTTCGCCGTTTAGGAATGCGGTCTTCACGTCCATCTGGTGGATCTCCAGATCTAGACGGGCACCTAATGCGAGGAGAATCCGTATGGAGGCCCACTTAACGACGGGTGCGAAAGTCTCTTCATAATCGATTGCGTAAATTTGACTAAAACCCTTCGCGACGATGCGAGCTTTGTATCGCTCTATTTCCCCATCGGCCCCCTTCTTCAATGCGAATACCCATTTAGATCCCACAACGTTATGAGGGTCGACTTGACTCTTTCGTACAGGAAGGTAAGTCCCTGTCTCCTTCAACGCACTAAGTTCTTCAGTGCAAGCCTCAAGCCACGAATTCGAATCATGGCGATCCATGGCTTCCTTATAGGTGCGCGGTATTGTTGTTGTCGCTGACATCGCCCAAGTTACGCCCACTAACTCAGGGGCATTTTGCGTTCTGTTGTAGGATGAAGCCTCATATCGGATGTCGTCATCCGGGACAGGTGCGTGACGTATACGTGTTGATCGACGTGGTTCAGGCAGTTGAACTTCGGGTTCGGGGACAGGTGTAGGTGGGTTCTCTCCATCTAATCCATCTTCGTCCTCACTCTCACCCCTTTCTCCCTCTCGATCTTCTCGATCTTCCCCTCCTCCATTTCCATCTCCCTCAACCTTATCCATTCCATCATTCTTCCCGGGAGCGATCACATGCGACGGGGAATCAGGTGATTCTACCTCAATCGTCACGCGCTCTGATTCCTTATCCGACTCTTCGAAGAAGTGAACATCCCTGGACTCGTGAAGTTTCCGAGTCTTGGGATCGTAAATCACGAATGCTTTCTTCCCTTGGGCCAATCCAAGGTGAATGCCGGGAATGGAGCGGTCATCCAGCTTACGACGGAGGTCGCGATGAATGTGGAGTGTGGCTTTGCAGCCAAAGGTACGTAGTGTTGAAAGGTTTGGTTTATTACCAAAGTAACGTTCGTAGGGAGAGATGTCGTCAGGTAATGCGGAGTGGGGGAGGCGTTCTTTATTAGCGCAGCATGTCGCAACGCGTACGGCCAAGCAGAGCGGCCGAGTTTCGACTCAACGCTCTTCAACATGGCGATACTCATTGTCACCAGGGTCCTGTTGACCCTTTCGGCTACCCCATTTTCCTGTGGTGTGCGTGGATTCGTCTTCTCATGGACGATGCCGATACTCTTTAGATATTCGGTGAATTCAGTAGAAAAATACTCGCCGCCACCATCCGTTCGAAGAACCTTCAACTTGTGGCCTGTCTGCCTTTCCGCCTCTGCAAGAAAGTCCCTGAACTTCTCGAGTGCGTCAGACTTGTTCTTCATCGGATAGACGGTAAGATATCGGCTGTGATCATCGACAAAAGTGATGAAGTATTTAAACCCTTCACGCGTCACTGTTTGCGTTTCGCAGACATCGGAGAAGACTCGACCGAGGATTTCGTCTGAGCGAGTATGGGTTTTGGAAGGGATGGGGTTACGGTGATGGGATGAGGCCTCACATTCTGGACAGTAAGCCGCTCCGTCATTGTTTCTGTGTCCGATCACGTCCATGCCTCTAACCATTCCACTACGCATCATTTTAAAAATAGAGTCTTTCGCGATGTGGCCTAGTCGTTTGTGCCATACATCGATAGAAGCACTCGCAGTAGTGGTGCGCGCCACGTTAGCAGCGTCGTCGGAGTGGGAGGTAGTTATGTAAGCCTTTTCAAGGGCAGCGACGGTGACGGGTAGTCTATAAAGACCATTCTCGGTGCGTGCAACAGCAATTAGTTGATCTGCTGAGTTGAAGATTTGACAATTTCCATGTTGGAAAGTTGCATACGTGCCAGAAGAATTGAGTTGGATGACGGATAGGAGGTTGTGGGCTATTTCGGGGCAATAAAGGACGTTGCGTATTGTCGCATTTTGTGGTGAGTGTCCAGAGTTGAACGTAACTCTTACTTGTCCAATACCCGGTGCTAAAATCACCTTCTTATTTCCCAGAACGATCCTCCGAGGGGGGTTCAGACTACGATAAGTGGTGAACCATTCGCGGTTACCACATAAGTGAGCGGTAGCTCCAGAATCAACGATCCACTCGGATCGTCCTTGCCGAGCTTCCGTGAGTGCCGCACTTAGCGTCTCCGATACACCAGCAATTAAGACTTGATCATTGGCTTCCGAAGAGGTCGCCACTTTAGCTGATTCCTTCGGTGTTCCCGAAGATTTACCACGCTTCCCCTTCGGCCTTTTCGGTCTTTTACCCTCAGACCCGCCACCTTCCGCCCAACATCGCTCGAAAGTGTGGCCTTCCTTGCCACACTTGGGATTCGTACAGCGGACTGTTGACTTCGCGTTGTTAGAGTTTGACTCGCCTTTTTTCTTTTCCCGGCGGTTGGACTTCGCGAAGTTGGCGAATATTGCGCTGATAGTGGGATCGTTTCGTCTCATGCGTTCCTCTTCGAGTATGTGGTCGATGAAGGTTAGGGAATCTAGGTGTCTGGAGTGTTTCATCTCGACGATGGCGAAGGTTTTGAGATTGTGGTAAGTACCGGGGAGGGCTGAGGAGAGGGCAGCGACAAAGTCTTGGTCGTCGACTTTGCGGCCCATAGCTGCCAATTGGTCACGCACTCGTCGTATCTCATTGATCTGAGGTTCCAGCGGTCTGGTATCTTCCATGTGGAATTGATAGAGAGAGGTATGTAGCATGTTTGCCTGGTTGGGGCCTGTACCGATATAACGGTCCAGAAGTATCTTCCAGGCCTCTCGCGCGTGAGATGCATTATCGATCAAAGTCATACACTCGTCATTGATGTGACATTTGATGTAGGCATAGGCGCGTTCGTCCTTTTCCATCCATTCCGTATAATTCTGATCCGTCGTTGACGGTGTAGGTTCAGGCTAGTCAGCTAAGTATCAGACCCTATCAAGGGGTGTTTTTTGCGCTTCAGATAGGGCCTAAATGGCCTATTCCACTGTGGACGTCCTGGGACGTCCTGGTGAAGCGGCTTGCTGCCAAAAATGGACCTGTGAGAATATCTGGGACGTCCTAGGACGTCCTGAAACTACTTAGCACACAACATAAACATTCTGGGTGGGGGTCACAAGCTAAGGTTAAGTCCGGTAGTGTACGAGTCTTTTGGACACTGGGCAGGCCAGCTCTCATGCTGTTTGCTCACGACGCTATGTACACTGCAGCATGAGTCTCTAGAGAAAGTTTGCAGCACAAAAAACGTAATTATGTCCTTAAGATTTTTCACAACACCTCGTATATCGTATTCAGGAACCAATCAACATGTGTTATTACAACTCATGGGGATGCTTACAATCAAATAGAATATCAACGGGAATAAAACTGGGAACACAAAAACAAAAAGTGAGAGCTGAACTGCTATGCCACAACATTGTTCATTCCTAAGTCTGAATCACTGTCGGAAGGATCATCGTAACCAGCTAGCGTTCTTGCTTCGGCTGCGGCAAGGAACAAGTCAGACTCATCATAGTTATCTACCTCAAGTTCCAGGTCTGAGGAATCATCGTCGCTTATGAGATTTTCATGAAGGATATTGTCCCTGTTTGCCACTAGGCTCTCCTCATCATCATCTATGCGCTCAAGCCCTTCGTCATTGAGGACATCCCTGTTTAGCTGGCCATGTTGGAACGGTTGAAGGGGCGCAGGGGACAGCCATTCAGAAGCATCGTCAGCAATCGGAACATTTTTGGTTGCACTGCACCATCGGTCAAGAATCTGCTGGAGAAATAACAGCTTCTCGTATGCATAGAATGCCACGGGTTTGTCGCGGTGCTCAGTATGTTTGTAGAGGGCTTCATATGAGTGGTATTCTTGAGTGAACCACTGGCGAAGGTTGGCATGCTCAGCCTTGCACCTCCTGAGCTCCTGGCGGCTGTTGTGTAATTGCTGTGCGAGACGAATTTGCTCCTTCACCTTCGCATCGGTGAGCCAACAAGGAAGAGTACCATCAGGAAATTGGGACCAATCACAATCTTCCCAAATGCCCTGGTCGATATCAAGCTTGTACAAGTCGCTGCGTAGGATGATTGGCGGTAAATAAACATGGTGACGGGTTGGATCAAGCGCCCGGAGTGCACCAAGTTCTTTCAGCTTATCATTGTACTTCGACAGCGTGGACTCAATGCCACTTGAACGTCTATTTACTGCCTTCTCGACGTGGGCTTTCATGCTCTGGTCCAAAGCCCGAGCAGCATGGGTTCGGTCCAGGACGCTCAACTCAGCTTTCCGGGCACGTAGTTTGTGAAGGAGCTGGTCCTTGATGACACGGAGATTCAACATCTCGTTTGTCCATTTGTCCTTCTTCAGTTTTTGGAGCTCAGAGAAGTCCGTGGGTCTCGTTGATTGAAGGGACACCGTCTCACTACGAATCTTTCCCTCCAAGTGCACCAACTTCCGCTCACTCTGTTCGAACTTCTCTTGCCAGTCAGCACGAAGGGCATGACCAATGGAATCAGTCGGATCCTGAAGAGCAGTACCCTGTTGCCCCAAATCCTCATGAATTCTTTTTTGCAGGTCCAACGTGGCCGTGAGATTAAGGATACGGTCAATGTGCTTCTGAGCAGCTGTTCTTGACTGACGCTGTTGGGGTTTGGAGTGATGAGCTCGCTGCTCAGTGAAATATACCATCAGTTGTTCAATGGAACAATCACTGAGCTTTCCCAAAGCCTCTTCCTCCTTCCCCCGGGCCTTCAGCACGCGTGCATGTAACCACTTTCCAAAGAATGGAAACTTCTGTGCGTCAACATAGGCTACCTGGGTGTCAAGAATGAACAGACGCCGATGATAACCGGTGACACGCAGTCCAGGAATCAACCGTCGTAGCTCACTCCAGAATCGCTCACAGCCTTCACCATCAGTGAGGCCCCAGATGACACTTTTCCGAGGGTGATACCAGAGCTGACAGCTGTACTGATGGCCATACGCGTGAAATATTGACACACCCCACACAAGCCGGGTCCGCCATTCTGGGGCAAAATCCCACTTTTTGAGCGCACGATCCATCTGACATCCAATATCGTATAGAACACCAACTTTCCAAGACGATGGAATATGCTGCAGGAGCGCCGATAAGAGAGCAAGGGCATAAAATTGCTTTTCCCCTGCAGTCCACATATTCACAAGGAACAATGGAATGTCGTGCGGACAGACCATTGCCATGACGCCAGTGTCCCCAAACATTCGGGTAGAAGCCTTAACACGGTCGCCATCGGCGGCAATGAAAGACTGGCCACATGCATCGTACATTGAATTTGGGCCAGGCAAGCCATGTTCAACCTTGTCCTCCTCCGGCACTTCTTGTGCAGCCTGGTGGGCACCACCAGCTGTATTCCTATTGTGAAGCCCAAGAGTAGATAGTCTCTGCCGAGTGCCTCGCAAAGGATGACGTTCCTTCTCCGCAATGGCTTGCCAGTATTCCACAAATGCCTGATCAAGAATGATGGTACGGGGTGAAAGATATCGTGGATCTTTGGAACCTTGCCCTCCTTTGCCACGGCGCATGTCTTGGTCACATTTCCTCTTGAGCTGGAAATTGGCATCCAGACAAACAATACATTGCGCGAGGAGTTCCAGCGACATAGCGTGTGTGCCGCCGAAGCACAACGGACAGCGCGACCGAAGATACTCACTCGTGCTTTGAGATTTGAGAGACTCTGCGTCCGACAAGGTGGTGGGAGTTGTATTGGAAGGTAGTTGATCAGGTATGGCAGTTGTGTGTTGGGCATTAATGTATCGACGCGCGTCGAGCGGGGTTGATTCGTCCAACTTTATTAGGTGATTCTCAACAGAGCGCGTGTCGCTTGGGTTGGACAATGGAAGGCTGACCCGTGCCAGACGCTGAACCTCAGCATGGACCTCCTCAACAAGTATTTGATAATGGAGAAGCGTGTTGGCAAAGCGGCGCCGAAGTGAGTCCTCGCTTTGGAATGTAGATCCATTGGCAGCAAGAACGGCCTCAGTGGCAGCTGCAAACGCTCTGTTGTTTGGTGCCATGCGGGCAAATAGCTCAGTTGCAAATTCCAGCATCTCCAGAGATACCGCCAAGGACGGGCGGTAGGGAGCGCAAGGAAAGAGCCCTCTCGCAATGAGTTGATTTGCAGCAGGTCTACGACGGCAAGTAAGGATGCTGATGGTTTCATGACGATCCCAAAATATCCCGAGCACGGTGAGAGAATTGTGAACCTCCCCACAATCGCATACATCAGATACGAACTGCGTTAACATTGCAGAAGCGCTCGTAGGCAGCTTTGAGCGGTAAATCCTCATTCGCTCCATGTAGACACGCATGACAGTCACGATAACAGAGTCTTTCCAATGGTCTGCCTGACGTAAACGACGGCGCGCATGGAGTGATTGTAAGTTGGCATTGTTACGAGTTGAGCGAACAACATGCTGCTCAGGAGGCGGCGTCGGATCCCTGTACGCAACATCAAGTGGAATGAACGCCGTAAAATCACCATCCTCCACTGATCGTTGACTTGTGTCTGCTTGCAAACTGGGCTGTGAAGCATCCACTGAACGACCAGGGACAGGGATCACTCGATCAAGGGCATCTCCAACAGGGTTCGTCTTTCTCTTCTTAGGTTGCGTTGGCTTAGGTTTGCTCGCTGCACGCTGGCGTCGTTTGGCAGAATCGATGAGCGGGATGAACGACATGAATAGCACAAATGAGGGGTCAATACCGTCGGCCGAGTTAATGGTTTAGGTTTACAGCAATAACCCCCTGCTCTCAAAGAATGCAGTCACGCGCATGCAAGCCTAGATCTGACTTTGCGGGATGCACACCTCGGCTAAGTATGACTGGTTTGACACAAGCCTTGCGTCGACAAACCTTTCCAGGCATAGGTTGCCCAGTCTAGGATAGTCGGGCACAGAGGCACGCATCGTGACAATATACAGACTAGATACAAAGTGACTTCGCAACACCTCAGGATACTGGCCTCGGCTAAGTATGGCTGGTTTGACACAAGCCTTGCGTCGACAAACCCCCCCCAGGCAATAGGTTGCCCAGTCTAGGATAGTCGGGGCACACAGGCACGTATCGCGACAATATACAGACTAGATACAAAGTGACGGTTTGACACAAGCCTTGCGTCGACAAACCTTTCCAGGCATGGGTTGCCCAGTCTAGGATAGTCGGGGCACACAGGCACGTATCGTGACAATATATAGGCTAGATACAAAGTGGGGGTACTGACCTTGGCTATGTATAGTTGGTTCGACACAAGCCTTGCGTCGACAAACCTTCCCGGGCATAGGTTGCCCAGTCTAGGATAGTTGGGGCACAGAGGCAGGTATCGCGACAATATACAGATTAGATACAAAGTGACGGTTTGACAAAAGCCTTGCGTCGACAAACCTTTCCAGGCATAGGTTGCCCAGTCTAGGATAGTCGGGGCAGAGGCACGTATCGCGACAATATACAGACTAGATACAAAGTGACGGTTTGACACAAGCCTTGCGTCGACAAACCTTTCCAGGCATGGGTTGCCCAGTCTAGAATAGTCGAGGCACAGAGGCACGCATCGTGACAGCAATGGAAATATACAAACTAGATAGCGACTTGACAAGAAAAAAATCCCAATGAGGAACACCAGGTGAATCAGTTTAATAAAAGGTGTGCAACCCGCATTGACTGGGCCTCACCAGGCATGCACCCAGTTTGGACACAGTCAGGGCGGTGGCCTGGACAGCTGAAGCGCCTCGAATCTAGCATAAACGACGTAAGCGACGGTGAAGGTAATGAAGCTGGCGGAGACAAGGGCCCAAGACACACCTAATTCAGTTCGAAAGAGACACTTCCTAAATCACACCAATGCTCCAAGCCAAAGTCAAGACTAGCGCGTGCGAGTAGTAACGTCGCGGTTACAAGGAAGGAACGTTTCAACATGGTATCGACGCAAACAAACAACGACATCGAACAACGGTCCGCTTCATTTCAGCTGAGGTCTGGTGCGCGCTAACGTGGTGTGAACAGTTTCAACAATGCAAACAAACAAGGACAAGGATGAGAGTCGGCAGGACTCACCGAAGTCCGCTTCTGTCCGGCCGTGCTGGTGCTGATGTGGTGGTGGGTTGGAACCTTTCAACATGTTATCAACATAAACAAACAACAACAACAACAACGAATCCCCCCGACACATTCCGTTGTTACGTAGCACTCGGCGGGGACCCTCGAACGAGAGGGAGAGGACAGAGCTGAACATGTAACCGCGCGGCGGTATAAGATAATAACAACGTATCAGACAAAAGTAATCAAGAAATAAGATGATGATAACGCTACAAGTGAAACGTAGCGAAGCGGAAGCGGCGAAACAGACAGCGAGACATATGGCGCACGCTGCACGCTGCACGCTGCTACGCATGAAACGCCGTAGCGTTACGTGGAGGTAAGACATGGGAAAAAGGAATATCTGTGGAAGATGTGAACATAGATCGATGTGCGTACCGGCGCGGCGTCATGACCTGTGCATCATCCAACACATTCTCCAACCTTATGTGAGCTCAGAACCAAGGTCAACAGGACTCAGCGAGCAGCAGTTCGCTTTGTCTCAGTCGACGTCTGGCGCGTGCGGGTGCTGACGTGGTGGTTGCAACTTAAACTGCACGCTTCAACATGGCATCGATGTAAACAAACAACGACACACCAATCAACCAATAGTGCAGTTCTCACATAATTATTTGGGTCGCATCTTTGCACATCCATTATTGGTCGACTCCTTACTAGGTCGATTTACTTCGCCGAGGTGTACACGCACATTCCAAGAAACAAAACATGCATCTATGCCCAAGAATACATACATGAGTGCAAGCCAAAGTAATAGGATAAATAAGAACCAAAAAAAAATGGAAGGTCTAAGAATGACGACCATTTATTGCAGCGATTTCCTCATCGATCTCACGAAGCCTCAACCGGGCCTGCTCGAGATTGAGAAGGAGACGTTGAGTCAATTCCCGAATATCTTCATTCAGCGATTGCAGTGATCTTTTCATTTCCAACAACAGTCCAAGACGCTCACGATCGGTGCAGGCGGCGTGATAATCGCACAGAGACACACCGGCGGGTTGTAACGGAAGCCCCTGATTGCCTAATTGAACGGGAGAGATCGGGGAATGTTGAGGTAGAAATCCAGGTTGTCCAGAGCCTTGGGCGTCGGCGGATGATGCAACAGCATTACGAATTTCTGACAGCGCTACTCGATCACGGCTGTATTAAGAACCAGAATCAGTGAAATACGGTATGAAACGAAATGAGAGATGAACTGGCGCACCATGCCTGCTGAATGCTCCGTCCAAGCAAACCCAAAAGATCTTCCTCGTCCATCTTGGCGAAAACATCTGGCCCAAAATGAGGAAACCGCTCCGGAATACAGCAGCCCACTCCTATGTACTCACAAACCCCATTACATTGTGGTCCTCTTCCAGCACAACGATAGATAACATCGCTGTGGTTACGGTCCCTGAATCCCACACCTAAGTTTCAACACGGTGAGTACCAGCCGGGCCATGCTTGTACAAAATCGCTTGAACTTACGTTGATTGCCACACTGGCATGGAGGCACCATATTTCCACCTCCGGGGCGAGCCTCAGAAGGGCCGGACATCGTTGCAAACACACAGTTGTTCGTTTCAATTGTTCAAAGAAGGTTCAATTCAAAAGGCCTGGAGCCGGCATTGTGTCTATACCTATCCTGATGTTGTCATGAATATTCCCCAGGCACTGGAGGGGTTTATGTGTAAATTGATTGCAATAATTAATATTATCATATATGACTTGATAATTATGGGATATTGAGCAAATTTATTTACTTAATGTGCAGCAAGTTATCAATCGGTGGGGAGGGAGTTGAATGACGGTGCCCATTCAACGGTCCCGGAATGAATTCTCATGCGATAAGATGGTAAGGCCGGGGCGTCGGCGTCAATCGACGTGTGCAATATTCATGAAAACGGCCGGGGCCAGCTTTGATTGGGACACCATCATTGAATGCAGACGGAACAACCTCGGAACCGACTCGTTGGGTTGGGTTCGGGTTGCATCGAGGCAGCAACAACACCCCGCATTGGCAAATGGAAGCCATATAAATATATTTGAAGGCTCCCTATACCTAGTATCTAACTATTTCAGAGTCGCTGCAGCGAGAGATTTTTGGCAACGCGTTGAATAAATACATCGTAGCTACATAGTACACTACAGTGCAGCTCATATAGTTACTTATTTACTGAGTATGCCAAGTTGCATCGATTTGACACGACGCAGTGTGACAATGTGATTTCGCCCGACCCCATTCCATCATTGATCGAAAGGTCCAATTCAAAAGCTCAGAACCGAGTCTGGATCGAGGCAGAACAGAGTTGTGTGAGGCAAACAAAAATAAATTATATAAGTATATTTGGCATGCGCTCAGCATTCCAATTATTGTTGCCCTCTTTTTTTGATTTCTCTGGTGTTTCAAAGATTAATTTAATTACAGCGAAATGTCTGCGATCTTGGCCTAGAAACGTCCAACTTTATCTACATATCTACAGTCAGCAAAGATTGCCGAAACCTATTAACGGAAAGGGTGCCATACCACACATAAGCACCCTCACTAGTGCCAGCATTATATTTATTTCTTTTAGTCGTCTTGGGGCCACGGAATTTTCCGGTGATTTGTTCGTCTCTTCTGCACAATCGCCTCGGAAGGTCCATGAAAGGCAAAGCTCGCGCCACGCATCGCACTCTCAACAAGGTGGGCCCTGTGTCAGACAAGAAGCCTGTTGGCTTCGAATCTGTTCAGACCGACTTAGGTGCTTCGACAAGTCGAACGCAGCGGAAGGGCAGTGGAAGGCCATCAGCTCCCGTGCCCACTAATGAGGCCGCCACCTCTGCAGTTGCTCGCACTGGTGTTGCAAGCCGGAGTTCGTCAGCCCCTGTACCCACTAATGAGGTCGTTGCCTCGGTAGTGGTCCAGAC
Source organism: Cantharellus anzutake (assembly GCF_015039405.1). Lineage (NCBI taxonomy): Eukaryota > Fungi > Basidiomycota > Agaricomycetes > Cantharellales > Hydnaceae > Cantharellus > Cantharellus anzutake. Next base: position 81,612 of record NW_024067024.1, on the reverse strand, counting down.
TGACATTTCTGATGCAGACCAGACTGCCTCAACGAGCCGTTCACTTTTTGGGCTGCGCTTGCCCAAGGACCTCGTTTTCACCAAAAAAGGAAAATCACTCCCTCAACCGCGTTTTAGTATATCTTGGACGCCTGGACAGAACGTTCTGGAACATTCAACAGATCGTTGGTCAATTTTTCGGGACGGTCTGGAGGAAAACTCATTAATTAGCGACACGCGGATAAGCTCTATTGAGGAGGCCCTCAAGAAGTCATTCCCCGGTAAGTACAAGGATGGTATTAATCTAATCTATGTTGAACTCAGCGCTGACTTCAAGCCCCTCAATCAGGATCCCTTCCCCAACCAGTATGTGCAGCATACAAGCTGACACATTCGAACAGTCAATGGTCGGACTTGTATCGGTTTCCCGGTATTCACCCCCAAGCCATCGCTGCGAATCTACATGCGACCAACACACAGTGGCCTCGGCTCAATGACGAGAGCACGCCCTCACATTTACTCATTTATCCTTTTGCCCCTTCATGGGATTTCACTCACTTCCCTGTCCTTTACGACCGATCACGACCTTGGCGGTCGTACAGCCTGGTGGTCCGCACCGATCCTTGGAATGAGAACATATCGTGGTACGAAGATTACAAGATCTTGGAGCCCGAATGGTTGATACAGCGAGAGAAGATTGCAAGTAGGCTCAAGCAATGCGTTCTCGTGTTTAAGACTGTCAGCAATATTGCGGACTTCGTATCGCTCTCACTGCCAAAGCCAGACGAGTGCAAGTTCGACGTTCTGAAGGACTGGGATCGATTACTTGATCGGCGCGTGAGCCTGAGATGCAGCGTGCAATCAAACTTCTTTTTATGCGCGCGCTTGACTTACGGGCATGGGCCCTCTGGGCCTTGTTTAAAGTAATCGATTTTCTTGCTTCTCTTCATGAATTGCCCCCTCCTCATTTCCCTATCACTGGGGAAATAATAGGATGCACACTGTTTTCGTCGAGTCCAGGGGCGAATCCTGAACTCGAATTTGGAGAATACCTCGAACCTTTGGTTCGTCATGGCATTCCATTTTTCGTAATCGAAGAAGCCCCTCTCCCCCCCCAGCGCGCAGGCTTGGCGCTCTCAAATCCCTTTGTGTAGCGTACGACCATACCGTCCACCGTCCGTCGACCTCTTCCTACTTTCGGATTCCCGCCAATAATGTTTTTCGCCCAAATCCTTGGATACAGGTGTAATGCACTTGAGCGAACATCCCCTATTCGAGCTGAGTGCTCGAATATCTGAATTATTGGCCAAGCACCACGATAATAACAAGGAATTCCGTATCGATATCTTCGGGGTCATTCACTCCATTTACCCCCAAACATTCGACTCCTTTCAGTTACCTGAATCACCTCTTCAGTTACCTGAATCACTACCAGAGGAAGAGGGTTCTCCCCCCCTGGACCTGTCGTTCGGGAGCCCTGTCGAGATCTCCTCGAGTTTGGTCAACGGTACCAAAAAGCCCCAGATCCGCCAATGTTTGATGACACCGAGGAGGGTTTGGCGAAGTTCGAAGCTACGCATGAACGCTATGACCGGGAGGAAAGGGAAGCCCAGCACCATCCCTATGGCGCTCTCTTGATCGCCCGAGCCTATCTGGGCATAGGCGAGGCGCAACGGGAGGTTGGGAATATCATCGCTGGCATGGCTGGCAAAAATGTGAGATCGACAACCTGGGGCAGTAAAAGACAGACACCGCTAGAGCGGTACTGTATGCGAAAGTGGGCAAATCCGGTGAAACTCGACAAAACTGAGTTCTCTCGCCGTCAACAATTATCCAGAGAGTATCTGCAACTCATAGGGTATGTTTGATGAGTCAATTTCATTCTAAATCATAGTATCACATTTTATTATCAGGGAATTCACGGAGCCTCAAGCGAATCCTATACCCGTGACCGCCAATGAGGATACGGGTGTTGCAGGATCACTCCAGGCAAAAACGCGGGGTCCTGTTAAGGAATTCGTTGAACCTCCGACTCATTCTGCAGCTGCAGCTGCCAGCGGGATTATGGGTCTCGCAGGACCATTGCAGACAAGGATGCACGATCCTGTATCTCAAACGCATGGAGGTGAACAATCGGCACCATTGCATATGAGCGGAGCGTCAGGTTCAGGTTCCATGGAACTTGACGAGGGGCGTCGCGAAGTGGGCAGTCGAACAACCCAACATTCTGCTTCACGCGTGGAAACTCGATCTTATCGGTGTCCGAGTGGGCCTATTGGACGAAGATGGGACGCACAAAAGCATCTCAGTGATGCATTGAATCGCAGGCCTGCTCGTGGTCGTGTTCTTGCAAGGGATCGTGAGACTTACCATGATCACCCTCGGCATTGGCAGCCTCCCCATGACAAGCGTGAAGATCGTAGGGGGGACTATCATAGACGATCGATGATGAGTCGTTCACGTAGCCCGGTGCGCCACCGCCGGAATTCATCCTCTCCCCCTTCACTTCGTCGCCATCGATCACCTTTCAGCTTTCCATTTTCACGTCGTCGCCATCACTCACATTCTAGCTCTCGCTCCTGCCGCCGCTCACACTCCCCTCATTCTCGCTCTCATTCTCGCTCACGCTCCCCTGACCGTTCTCGTTCTCGTTCTCGCCCTCGTTCTTATTCCGTTTCCCGCTGTCTTCAATCCTCTCATCGTCGCAGTCGATCCGCCTCATGCCCTCCGAGTCCCCTCGGTCCATCTCGTCAGGTTGCATCACCCATTGAGATGCAAGTAGATGTCCCTTCGTCAAATCCTAGGCCTCTACCACAGCCGGGATGCCACCTCTCTCAGCAAGTGCCCGTCTTGCGCATGATCCAACCTCATTCTATCCCATTTACATCCTGGCATTGTCTGACAACACCGCTCGAAGACAAACATTTCCAAGCTTTCGGCAAGGCCGATTTGGACGTATGGGCAGCCCCTCTCTTTGAGGTTCGTGGTGTGTATGCAGTTGCTCAAGCCAAGGCAAGCAAATCGGCTTTGAAGTATGGGAAAACACGCATTGCGATCCTTGCAAAGCACCGTGATGTTCTCGACCGAGTCACTCAGCTCATCTCGGAGAACAACGCACACTATCATGCCCTGCTTGCTTTCGCAATCTTCAGTCCTTTGGATCCATTCTCCGGGAAAGAAGCGGCATCATATTCCTGGGTATCCAAGGTTGACCTTCACTTCGTGGGTTGTGTTTGGGAGAGTGTCCCATTTGAGGAGCTTCGCTCAAGACTTCTCACAGATGCGCCGCTGGTCCTGACAAATGACAACGTTGGCGAAGAACTCCTTTATCATGGATTTGATCCGCTCGTGTCAACTGAGGCTCAAGCCACCCCGAGGAATGTAAAGCTGCATTCCTTTGATTTCAGCCCACATGTCCTCGATGCTTGGTATGACACGATGCCATTGCAATTCAAGAGTTATGGGGTGACTCGTTTTATGTTCGTCGCACGTGCATATGATTCGGCTCTGTTCAAGGGAAGGAAAGCATTCATGGCGGAAATCTGGCGGACTGAGTCAGTTATTGACGCTGCTCTTCGGAATCTCTTGGAGTATCTCTGCGAGAACTCCCAAGACGTCATTTGCAGAGAGTCGAAGGAGAAGACAGAATCATTTCAGTATCTCAGAGGGCAACGAAAATGGCGACTCACCGTCGACACTGCCATCAAGGATTATTGTCCTTACTTCAAGGTGAAGTAAGGCCTCCGCTGTATTCTTATGTCTTAATTTTCAATATTTGCATTCTTCTACATGTGTGGCACCACTATCATCGAGCATACTTCGGCGATGGACAATCGATTTTCTGTAGTTATATTTGCCACATCGTTCATTTGTTTTCTTTCTATCTTTTTGCTCCCAGTATCATAATAGTGCTGTATATACTGATAATAATTAATGTTGAGGATGTTATGTGTAGACCCGATGTATTGTGAGCAAGGGATTGTCAGTAACAGCAGACAAGATTGAGTCCTAGGGCGAATATAGCTCCCGCTATGGAGTAGCGGGTACTGAAAATCCACGGAAGCCCTGCTTATTGTGTCTCCGGGGGTATTTGTTGAAGCCTATTTGGGTCGAGAACAATTTTCCTCAGCGCTTGAGGTGAGTGAGCGTCAGAGCAATGCTTGACGCGTTTTTTACGTGTAATCAGCCTGACATTGGTGTCTCTTAGTTTTCCTGTCTTAACACCAGGTTTTCGTAGTCCCTGTACGACTGATAGCTGTTTTTGCGGCTTGAGTTCGTCAGTCCTGCGAGGTCGGAATTTAGGTTTGACTTTTTTCTATTTCCTCCCCGGGACTGCAAGGTTAGTGGGTCATGAAAACCATTGCCTTTTCCTTATAATCTCTGAAAAACGTCGTCTTTTGAAACTTTAGGCGGAACTGCTGCATCTAGTGCCCCCTTATCTCTCACTGCGCAACTCTGTGACAGCGTTAGTATTTGGTCGCTAGATTACGGCGTTTTCTTAAAGCACAAGCCCTGAGAGCTGTTTCTGCAGCTTGAGGTCTTCGGATTTGCGCAAGTTTCTGGCAGGCACATCGTCTGGCTGGGCCTATCTCTTCAGCATTGCGGATTCTCTATCTGTCCAGAAAGCGTGTCGGCCTTTAGACCCGATTTATTGCTGTACACCGAAGTGTGTCTACTGCATTCTCGTGGTTGACCTGGTTCTACTTTACAATGGAACGCACATCTGGACGAGCTCGCAAGCCCTCTGCCCGTCTCATTGAATCTCGGGAGAACGCCACATATACTCAAAGTGCTCGCCGCCATTCCGCCAAGACATCTACCGCTCCGTCATCACCTTCCGTTGCGAAAGATTCTACGATCGAATGTCAAGCAGCGACTGGTTCAACATTTAATGAAACTTCTTGTGTACCTGTGACCCGAGAACCATCCCCCCAAAGGCAGTCTTGCTTGGTTCCCATCCTTCCCACTCATGACCAAGGATCTCCATCCCTGAACCCTACACGATCACGGCGGCGAGGCTTGTTGGACGTAGTTCCAGAAGGAACCCGTAGTTCCTTGTTAGCTCCAGACTCAAATGACGACTCAGGTCTCAGCCAATCAGATCTGCCCTTCACAGTCCCTCGACCACGACCACGGGAGCATGGTGAACATACCTCTTCCGCGCAAGGGAATTCATCTAGTCACGTTGATGCCAGACCAGGAACCCCGCTGCCCCGTCCAACTGTGAATCCAGTGTATCAATCACCACCCATCCTGCAGGATCCCTCCACCCCTCCACCCTCTCGAGTCCCAACCTCTCCCGATGCTGACTCCGATGTTCCATTGGCTGATCAGCAAGGAGCAGAGCTCCTTTTCATTCGGAGGAGGTGCCAGGTGCAAATGCGGATGAACTAGGTGATACCGTTGCCTCCGACTTGGCGGGTCTCACCGCAATGGACACCGATGAGGACAGTCTCGAGCCAGTTGACACAGAGTCAGGCACGTCACGGATTATTGGCTTGCGTGGTGGCCCCTTGACTGTGAATCAACGGGAAATCATTCAGAAACTGGTGAACCAGCACATCAGTACGCTGATAGATTATGCGAAGCAGTGGAAAAAATCTCCAGATCTCGTACTTCGGTCAGCCAACTGCATGATTACCACAAAACATTGGCGCCACTCCGGAAATGCCTGGAATGCATTTGAGAGCCTCCACAAAAGAGGTCTCATTTGTCTGAAGAGGCAGGCGCCTGATTCCCTTTCTACGGAAGGACAAAAGTGTACGGAGGCGGATATTCGAAAGGAATACGATGATCATATGAAAGACCTTGGTGGGAAGACTTCACCTGGCTGGAAGGCATGGGCAAGCGGAGTCATCGAACAGCAAAATGAGAGCAACAAAGGAATCCTCCAGAGGCTGGCCTCTGATCCACACGTTCAAGCGAAGAATATGAATCTTTATATGAGTCGCATTGCTAAAGATTTGGCATGGGCCAGGCCAAATGGTATTCACATGGCGCTTGTTGTCGTCTCCACAACAGATCATCCTGTGACGCGCAGCGCAAATGGTGTAATTACGAACTCCCGTGCTATCGAAGCCTTCTTTAAATCTCTTTCTGGCTCGAACACAATACTCATCAAACGGATGCGCGAGTTTATAGCGAATCATGATGGTGTGTCTGAAGGGCCTCAAGGAGGAACATTTCACCCACCGCCGACGCCTAAGACCCGTGATGAGTGTAGGTCCTCGCTTCGGTTACATCTCGTCGAACAGCTGCCCTCTTCTATCATGGGTGCTAACCCTATGGACAAGAAATTCCCCTGGGGACAGCTACCAGCCAAGCTGCTTCAGGCACGCTCTTGTCTCACCCAGTGGCCCGATGACGAAATGTTCAATTATTACAAGCTTTTCAAGGAACATTCTGTCAAGCTGGTTTCGGATGGGGTATTCAAAGCGCTCTGGCGGCAGATCATGAAGCTTCCACCTGATCAGAGACCTAAGGTTCGCCCATTAACTGTGCAGGATGATCAGGCCGCTGTCATCTCAAGCGTTTCTGGTGCGACCTTGGTCTCTGTTTCGCAGGCCCGACATCCAATGTGGACACATGCGGGGCCAATCAGAGATGAGGATGTAGAGATGGATGAAACGCCCACATCTGTTCCATCGACATCCGTGCCATGGAAGCGCAGTGCTACGGACCCTGTTGGTCGGCCCGCTCCCAATGAACGAGCAGCCAAGAAACGTTTGGCCTATCGACGCCAACCTAAGTCTCAGCCGATCATTGGCCCGGATGACGACTCAGACAATTGCCTTCCCCATACATCTTTCCTTGGGTCGTCTTCATCTTCCTATCCTATTGTTGCCCCGTCGTCTTCCGCCACATCTTCATCACCTTTTCTTGGAGGCCATGTGGAAGCTAATAGAAATGTCCAGGGCACATCGATGCTACCAGGCTCTCAAGATGCTCAGACTTCTTTCCATCAGGCAAGCATGCCTGCAATGCTCCAGAATCAACAATCATATTTCCCCGTTGGGTTGCACAGCCAACCAAATGTGCAGCTGAGCTTCAGTGGCGCAACTCTTGGGAACCTATCTGAAACTCCTGCTCCCTTTCTGCCGACTGGCCCAGGCGATCCAGATGATCCGAACCTTGCCTTTTCTACTGTAGATCCAGGCTGGTCCTTTATTCCGTTTCAGGACGTACCTGACCTCTGGGAGTGAGACCATATGAACTTTGTCGTGATTGCATACTTCGGTCTTGGAACTACACACTTGACTGTTTAGCCACTCCATCTTGAATCATATAATTCCGTGCAGATCACCCGTTCCTGTGCTTTCTTGATACAATTTCTCTTAATTTTTTTGGCAATTTCTTGCGACTGTTGTCTTGTATTTTCTTGATACAATTTCCCTTAATTTCTTGCGACTAATACTGTTGTCAGCATAGTAATGTTCTTGGTAAGATTTCTTGCAACCAATATTTCTTGTATTTACACGTGTATTTTTTGTCCAATGAAAGGCTTACTACCATCTGTGCGTGGTCGGTGATAATAACGGATGTGCGACTTTTGTTTGAATTGCAAGGACATCCTAGGACGTCCCAGGACGTTGATGCTAGGTTTGAATTGAAACTGAATTGTTAGGACGTGTCAGGACGTCCTAGGATGTTCCCATACAATAAGAGCCTCTAGGCCCTCATCAAACGTCCTGAGAACCCCCCTCTATAGGCCTAGATATCAGTTGTCCAAGGTGGTAGGTTCTCCGCCGTCCGACACAGCTTTGACTACGTTCCACATATGCCCGACTTTGAGGACGGATTCCATTCTCGATGCCCATATTCGATAATTCTTACCCTCGGCATCTAAGGCCACGATAGGAAATCTAGGGTTGTCGATTGATGAGGAAGTGGTGGTAGCGGCTGCAGTAGCAGCTGGGTTTGAGCTGGTTTGGGACATGGGGAGTGGGGAAGGAAGGATAGGGTCCGGAGTTCACTAGGTTCAGAGTTGACTGGGCAAATAACCTATTGAAATTATGAACTAGTCGCGAATTAGCGCTCAGTTCCAAAGATGTGAACTAAGTATTATTAGTCATTACCTAGTCGCGAATTAGCGCTAGGAAATATGTACAAGATTAGACAATATTCCAAGTGATGAAAAAAGGAGTCTCACCTCAGTTCCAAAGATGTGAACTGAGGAGAGAGGAAAGAGAAAAATCGCGCGAGGTGGCTTTTAAGCCATCCTCGACTGCGTTCATCAACATGGATGCCAAAAGTAGAAGCATCGGGCAATCCTTCATGGAAATGCCCGTGCGCAAGATGTATAGTCCGACGGACTCAATGGACAGTCCACAGCGTACCAAGAAAACAAGGATTTCAACACCTCAAACATATTCGCTTTAAGTGGTGGAGTAATCCGCAAGGAGACCACAGTTGAACGAGGAGCCCGGACGAGCCTCGCCGAATTGCAAACAACAGACTGCTTCCCGTTCACGTCGAGCGCTCACAACCAACCTGGGTTGTTGATTGATTTCTAAGAAGCAGTAATTTTAGTTATATATTTCCAAAAACGGAAACTACATTATATAATCAAAAACGGGTCTGCTCCTGCCGCCGCCGCTCCTCCAGATCGCGCGTACGTCTGACATGCCTCCCTCGGTCAAGTCCCTCCAAAGTTAGAAAGAGGGGAGTTCTCGCCAAGGTCTTCAACGGAAGTTGATGCCAGCTGCAAACCGCCATTCAGCTGAGTAGTAAGGCCCTCGGGGACCACGTCACTGTTCAAATGCTCAAAAACCAAGGGAGAATGTCATCTTCTGGGGCGTCTGTAAACCCTTTTTCGGGGAAAATCGTGTCAGCATTGTGGGGACACTTGCGTGGTGAGGTGATCGCGGTGGCAAGCTCAGGATTGTCGAGGAGCTGGCCGAGTGGGCCGATACATTTCATCATACTGCTGTAGTTGTACAATTCCCGATTGTATCCCTGGATCGGTGATCGCATTTACATAATCGACCGGCGAGGGATCAGGTGGAATTTGGCATAATGTCCCAATGCACAACTACCTGTCGTAAGAATTGCGGCTCCGGGGAACCGTGCATATATCGCCGCGGAATAATCGCGCGAGCCTCATCTTCTTCCAGTTTTTCTTGTCTCTGTTCGATCTCCAGTTTTCTTATCTTTCCGATCGACCGTGCACATATATACGAATTCCATCCACACTTCTCGCCTCTCTCGGTGATCGACTGCAGGGCATATGTACTATCTCACTTCCCCGCGTTCCTAGACCCTCAGATACTGTTCATGAAAAAAAAAAATGCATCAGGCCGGTACGGCACGACGAGTAAAGGTTCGGAGTTAACAACATGCAAAGCTGCATAAAGTGCAATCCAATAAAAGTGGGGCGAAGCGATCGCAAAGGCATCCAATCAGCGTCCCGGTGACATCCGGTCATTGGCTTTAAGTGTAAGGTATTAGAAGATGTAGATGTGTTACACAACTCGCAGACGGACCGCTCAACCGCAATCTGGCTAAGGTGCTGGAATTTAACTGTCAGTGTCTACAAGAACTCAGGGGATGACGTGCAGCTCCGAAGCCAGTTTGGCGTACACTTCGCAACCTTCCTCCCAGTTTAAAGCAACGGATGTTTGCCGCTCCCGCCAACTTCCACCATTGATTACCAGTGGTGGGATGGAATTGACGGCGCTCATGGTACCTCGCGTATCCATCCCAAGGCGGCATTGTTTAAGCGACAGTAGAACGGAAGGGCACAGTCCCGCAGATGTATACCAGATCTTTTACTCGTGTTGTGGAATTGCGGAGTGCAAAATAATGGAACTATTGTTGAGTCCCACACTGACTTTGTTCATCTAAAAACCTCCGATTTCGCTCGAGGAGATTGTGTGTTTTCTGCAAGTCACCTCCGAAGAAGTTATATGTGTCCAGAACGTCTTCTGGGATGAAATCGAATTTCTTCGCCATCTTGGCCAGTGCTTTCGCGATCCGACGATTACGAACGCTGACAAAGGCAGGTGGTATCCTTGGAGAACTCGCATTCTCTGGGGATAAAACGGAAGTTGACACAGAATCGTTGATGACAAGTTCTGTAAGATGAGATACTGAACCATTCCTTTCACGGGATTGAAGATTGTAGGGACTTGATTGGTGTCGGGACCTAGGCACCGAGAGGTCGATCTCGCGGACGTCGCCCATGCGCTTTTTATGAGATGGGAATGGCGTTGACGCTGAGCTGCTCCATGAAGGGGCTTCACCATTGGAAATTGGACCACGAGAGCGAGAAGAACTGCGATGAGCGGATAGTCCTTCCGTCGCAGGACCCGCGACATTCTCGAGTCGTGTTTCTGCGTCCTCGTCAGAGAAGTTAGCATTTTCACTCCCGAATCCCCTTTCATCTAGAACAATCTCGGAGGAAGAACCGTTCTTTCCACTTGCGATCACCCTCTGGCGGTGTGCAAGCAACGCTTGGGTAGACTCGCCACCATGTTGTGATTCCCGCTCAACGTCCGCGATGGTTTCCACTCTTGATCCGCTTGGAGATGTCAGACCCGAACCACCAATGGCTCGCTGGCGGTACGCTATCATTTCCTGTGTCATCGTCCCAGGCTGCGAGTCTTCTTCCTCGGTAACCTCCCCACTAGTAGGCTGGATATCGATGGCTCTTTGACGGTGAGCCAGCATGGCTTGGGTCTGCGCTCCATCAACGTCATCGTCAGAAAATCCCAGAATTCCTTGGGGCTGTGCTCTCGCTTTGCCTTTCTCTTCTGTCGCGTATTGATGAGACTCTGGAGACTCTGAAGGCGCCACGCGGGGCGAAGAACAGACGAGACTCCGTACTTCGACGACATCATCGTAATCTTCCCGGTCTTCTTCCTCAGTGGTTTCGCCGCTTCCTGAGACAGGGGTAGGATCAGCGGTGTGATCGGCGGAAGAAGAGCGAAACAGTTCCGGCTCCCGCATCGCAAACCTGGAGGGAGTCGCTAAATGGGGAGAAAGAGGGCTTTTCTGTCTAGTAGTCGGAGCAGCGGGCTTGACAGTTTGGGGCGACGAAGACCAAAAGACCGAGCCCTCGCTTTTCAACCCTTTAGTGCGGGGGGTCGTAATGGGTTCTGTAGGGGTCTGCAGAGGGTACGCACCCATTCCCATAGCCTGCTTGCGGGCACTTGGCGAGACAGCTTGTGGCATTGAAGAGGTACCATGGTCAGAGACAGGGTCACGACTATCCTGAGTGTGGGCTTCTCGAAATGGAGGAAATTCAGACATCTCTTCGGAGTGAGGAGGTTGGCCCAAATGGGATTGCGATGAGGAAGACTCGTAAGGCCCGCCTTGTAGAACGATATCGTGAAGAGCCTTTGTAGACATCCGGCTTGGAACGAGGGGACACTCAGAATAAAGCTCAAGACACCCTGTCAACCTTGCTTACTCTGTCAGTATTCTCTTGTCTGATGCAGCTCTTCTAACTCTTTTTCAGCAGCGTTTATTTGGAACTGAGCTTGGCCAACTTACGACTGGTTAAGCTCGGAGTCTGAACCGCTCGCCTTTGGAGATCGAGCGCCGGCTGGTTCCAGCCTTGACTTCTTCACCATCTCAGCCTCGTTCAGATCATGGTCGCCAGAAGCTTTACGTTTCCGAGTGGTTGATTTGGATTCGGACCCACTGGAAGGCCCGGGTTCTGCGTCGCTGGAAAAATTTAAATCTGGGATCATTTGGGTAGAGCTGCGAGGTGGCGGGGGCCCCTGTTTCGAAGAGGATGACTTCACGTGTGCATTCCCGTGGGTACTCTCAACATCCTTCCCACGTCGCTTCAAATCTGTAGATTTATTCCGCCTCACCCATCGGTCTATTAGAGGATCCATTTCGGATTTGAATTTCTGATATCGATCTCTCCAAGATTGCCACGTATGATGAACCGCCCAAGGATAATTCGGCACGTTTGCAACGAGATTTCGGTAATGTTTTGGAGCCCCGCGGCTCGATGCGTATGGAACATGGAGTGGGCAAACTGTCCCAATGTAGGCAACTAGATTGTCCCTGTCTTCGATCGTAAACTGTCGACGCCTACAGATCATCAATTGCTAACTGTATTTGATTCGAGCTATAGCAGAACCCACTCCTCAGCTGGTCTTGGGGGCTGTTTTCTACTTGGAAAAATCACACAACCTTGTGTAATGCACTGATGGAGCCATGTTGGCAACTCGACGAAGGGGTCGTTCGGCCCATTGAATCTCTTTCGAAGTTGGTGGTATCTACCAGAGTCTGGATGACAGATAATGACACGAGGTTGCCCTGTTCGGCTGACGACGAGTCCACCGTTGCGCTGCGAAACGTTCAATCACTCAGGAGGGAAAAAAGTTGAATACAACTCACTCCAATCTTTTCTACCCAGCTGGCTTTCGCCAGACCATCCAAACTTGAGTTGATATTAACCAGCAGAGGTTGTCGGGAGTCGGGGTCGATCAGCGCAGGACGAATATTGGATAATTCATCAGGATTCACAAGCGAATCTTCGCAAACACATGCAGTAACATAAGTCCAAGACGCAAGTTCGCATAGTGAAGGGCCTAGCTCCCTCCATTCTTGCGCGAATTTCCGTCCTTCCTTTGACTGGAAATCAACAAGGATATAATTGAGCGAAGGCCCCAAGTCATTCGTCGTCGTAACTACGCCTCCATGTTCCTGTGGCAAGGATAACGAGTGGAGATAAAGAATAGTCCTTCAACTGCCGAAGCATACATGCCTTGATAATCGGACGTAAAGCATCCCTTAATCGTTTCGGAAGAGATTCGTGAAGGTAGAACACTAAGGGTGTGTGGTGAAGCCCGTTAGAATCGCTAACTTCAGAGGTGAACAGCTGAGGACTACACGTCAAATTGGCGTCGAATCGGGCAATATCGCTCATATACCTTATTCCCTGCCATGCCTATGGGCAGTTGCCTTCCATGCGTTGAATGTCCTTTTCAATATACCATTCCAATGGCCAGCCGCGTTCAACTGCCGACCCAAATAGTGCCAAATAAACTTTGATGCGTTTCCTCCTGTCGATGCAACTGTATGTTCATTGTTCTCTTATCGCCTTTACAGATAAAGGTGCACATTAAATCCGTATCATGACTTTACATAGGCCTGGTGTATATAAATATCTATAGATGCACGGCGGTTGAAATTTCTAGCCCAGCACAGAGATCAAGAACTGGCGTCAAAACAATCAGTTGTAGACTGCGAAGATGTTAATACAATATGAGCGTCCTCTGAATAGGCATGTAACTCCAAGAATGAAACCAGGAATATGGAAGATAGCTCATAGATACTGGTACGAGCAAGTTTGACATTGATAACAAATATTATGCTGTAGCACTCAACTCGCTACGGGAGAAATCTAACAGATAGATATTGCCTTATGATAAGCACTGGTGCTACTTTGGGGAGTCTGTCGTCGATGATGATAGGCGTTGATACGAGACGCCAAAAAAGGAGTTAACGGACATTACCGCTAACTCCGAATTATCATTGAGGCCGTTGACCTCAACGATCACTTGCTCTCTTCACGCTGTCCAACGATATGGTTTTCATCTCTCCTTTAACGGCTGCTTTGCCGCTGTTCTTTTCCTCTATACCAGAGCTCATTAATGCCCAAGCTGACATTCATAACGTTACTCCCATTGGGGGGACATGGAGTTCGGGGAGCGGTGCTGTGACAACGGGCGCAGTACGTGCAAAACTCAATCCAACCGACTCTACCACCTAGTTCCAAGTGGTGGCGCCGCTTAGGACAGTAGTGCTCACTTGCCCATCTTCCATTCTTTTGGGGTTATTCTTTCGTATCCTGTAGGCCTTTGTCAACCCTTTAAACTTCTCATTCCATTACCCAAAAAATGCTGGGATAGCATGGTCATTGTGCGTTGAGCCCGTTCATATCAGAGAGAGAAAGCGACTCTGACGATAGAGTGAATGACTTTCCCGTCTTATCCCATAGCACCGAGGACGGTCATTTCGAGCAAGCCGAATACCAGTGCGTCACTTATTACGTCCTGACGATCCGCACAAGAAATTGACCAAAAACTCCATTTCCACTTCCTCCTCTCACTTTTCATTCTTCTAGGTTCAATGCAAACGGAACCCAGCCCAACTGTATCACTGGCGTTGTGCTGTGGCAGCATGGCACATACCAGTGGCTCTCAAATGGCTCCATTATCGCAAACCCAATCCCTATTGATGGCCGTATGCAAGTCCAAAACCCATGCGCGGCCAAGTCCAACGTTATCCAACAATTTAACACCACCATTCTCTTACAATCATGGCGCATCTTCCAGGACGTTCAACGCGGACCAAAACTACAACTATACCGTTTCGACGGCGCTCCTTTACATCCAATGTACCAGATTGCCAACCCTCCGAATATGTTACCGACAGAGACGCTCAGTGTAAACTTGACACTCAATCCAGATGGTTCGATAACGTACAACGCCGCCACTTCTCGACTCAAACAACTATCTCTTATCACACTGGGAACACTTGGCGGGTTTTTGGCAGGAGCTCTCCTATTGATATAGTGGGGTTAGGGTGTACGGTGGATACCGCGGCGAGTGCTTGGATGATATCACGCCATGCTCTATCCTCTACTCGCTTGAACAGTTAAGCGCGCCCAGAACATTCTTCCCTTCACCTACGATGGACCTTCCCTTCCAGTGTATATTTATTCGCATAATCACCTATACATCACACTTCGGGCACCTTACACGATCCCTGCATTCTGTACGCTGGGTTCTCATCAAACGACTTGATTTCTCATAGAGCATGGAGATTTTTGGATGTATTACAGGAGGAAGTAGTGCCTCCACAATCAGACTAGTACTGTTGGACTGTTAGCTTTCTGGACTGGGGCGTGAGCAGGACCGCTGCACTTCTATATCTAGTATGTATTGTATAGGAAACGGGAACTGATACTGCGTCCGACATAACAGTGGGCTTTCAAGCCACAAAGCGCCTAGTATAGTTACAGCGCCAGGATCCATAAAAACACAATTGACTTATGTGTGGACGTGTAGCGGTGAGCGCGCGGCGCTGAAGTCGGATGCAACCTTTGAGTAGGAAACGCAAACTTGAACCCGCCCCACCTTCCAGCCATCACCATGACATTTTCGGATCCCATCCCGTCGCACACAAGACATGAACACAACAAAGTGTGCACGACCTTGTGGTCGGCGAACCAACATTTGGGGGAGAATCGTAAGCCTGATTTTAGTTGGATGCGAAGGTTTCGTATGGACTTGTCTGACACATCTTACCTCTTACCCAGCACTCACGTCAAGCTAGAACAGTGGCATCGAGGCCAGGCTGCCCTTGCTGGCGGGTGTATGCAAAGGCAGACACCGAACGGCCTGTGGAAAGCCTGCTGGAGCTTCCGACCTCGCGAAGCCCCCCCCTTCCGGCAATGCGCGCGGAGCAGCTCTAAGGCACCGAGGTATGTAGTTTCGGTCCGCTGAAGTTCCAATAGTACTGATCCTCCATGGTTCTCAAGTTCATGTCAAAGACTATCTTATCGTTTGTATTTTCTGGCGTATTTGTTGTCCTTGTGTATCGGTACGTTGTATTCTTTTCTTTCGTTTGCTGGACGCTTCGGCCTCTGTGCCATCTTCGCACCTACCGTTGTACAGTTCCTTGCGCCTGCTGCACACATCAGCCTGTCCTTTTGGCATCCGCCGTATTCCTTTTTTTATCCCGGTCTTATTTTCTGTCTTTCGTCCTTTCTGACTTTTGTTTTTCGTTAATAGTGTTGGAATACAAGTCATGCTAGCCCCACTATTCCGACACCGCCTCCCCGATGCGACCATGCGTCAGTCGTTCTGTAGCATAGCCCCGATGTAGTAGAAATACACATTTAGCTAGGCTTAATAAAGAGTATCTTTTGGTCTTACCTCAGGTCCCTTCGTTATAGCGCGAGTGTAGCCGCAAGCGCTACGTCACTAACTGACTAGTCTATTTCAACAAATAGTTCGACCATTCATTTCCGAATGTAAGTATTCGGTCCTACTAAGGGTGAAGGTGTTGTGACCTTCAGTTACCTTTGGTCATGTATTATTTGGTGAATGCACTATTCAGCCGATTGTACGATCCTTTGACATGATCACTTCATTACGTTACTTAAAGCCTCAACTACGACCTCGAAATCTATGTCCACATCTCTTCCGTCCACATTGGAGCACGAGAGTCCGGTCATCCAGTTGGAAACCGCCATTCTTACAGCATTGAGAGCGGGTGATACGTAAACCTTGCGAGTCGCATTGATTGCTTGAACCAGCCTAGCCGGCCCTTCCGGTTTTGAAGGGTCATATATAGCAGGGCAGCTTTGTCCACCTTTGGCTCTGAAGAGGACGACGTTCAGAGGTACAGTTGGCGTCTCGCCGGACAGAGCCTCGGAAAGAGCGGGCGTATGCGTGAGGTTCAGCACCTCATACCATTGGCCACCTTCGCCGGTAGACATCCAGGCAGCCAACTTACGGGCGAATCCAACATTCCTTCGAACAAGCCCCTCATATCCCTCCTTGCCTACCGCCATCAGGGCACAAAATATAGGAAGCGCGCGAAATCGGCGAGAATTTTCTATTCCAATATTCAAGGGGGAAGGAATATGGAGTGCAGCCATTAAGTCAGGAGTTGGTTCCACCCAACCCGGATTGTCGGGGTTCGAGACAGACAGGGGAGTGAGGTATGCTGGTGGCGCAGCTCTTGGGGATGAGCCAAATACTGCCATTTGCAACTCGAGAGAGCGACAGAAGAACACGCCAGCGTCATAAGGCACGTTGAGCCATTTGTGAGCTTCGTAAAGGAGGATGGTTCAGCCATAGCAGAAATAAGTTGCACTAGCGTACCATCCGAGGTGATGCTATCCGCCAGTTCGAGGTGAGAGGCAAGATGTCTCAATTCAGGCACAACCCGCGCAAAGGCGCCAAATGCTGCGTGTAATTTGAACATAGGACCACCCTTGGCTGAGAGCTCACGTACCAGCGTCGATGTGGATCCAGGCATGATAAATATCGCAAAGCGCCTTTACTTTTGATACCCCATTCGTGAATTCGCCCTCAAAGAAACGTCGGCCTCTCGTATCTGAAGAAGTATGGGAGCTTACGGTGTTGACTTCACCATATGAAAGCGCGATGATAATGCCCCGTTTAGATCCTTCGGGAGATCGTTTGAGATGCTCCTCGATGATGCCCAGATTTATCGCTTGGGTCTGAGGATCGGAGACATCCAGGACCTTAGAATAAGTTCGAAACAAGCTGAGCAGCCCCAAATATATGTATTCCAGGTGCATACATTTGAGCGACCTATCCCTACCAAGGATGCAGCTTTCAGCAGCGAAGCATGAGGGCGATCCGCAAGTATCGTGATGATGGCGCTGCCCAGTCCGTCCTCGGCAGCGGAATAGGAAGGGTCACCCATCGCGTGCTTCATGGCATACTCTCTTCCGCAAGCTGGAAAGGACACCATTCCCATGAAAACAAACCGAGCATATTGATCATGCCTGACACTCACCCAGACCGATAATGTTGCTCGCAGTAGCTCCCGTTGTAATGGTTCGACCCGGAAACGCCTCCTTGGGCAGCTCTAACAAGTCCAAAAGCATCTCAAGACACCTCGCCTCCACAACAGTGCTTATGCTTTCCCCCTTTATTCGAGAATAAGAACAGTTGATGGGGCAGGAGTTAGCAAGGTGTTGTTCCAGGGATACTGCCCATAACTAACTGGGAGGTTAACCTGGTAGGAATGACAGTGAGGAGCGAGTCAACAACCTGTCAATGAAATAGGTACCTGGACGTTTTGATCGTACATTGATGTCAAAAAGTCACCCTGAAGAGCGGCCGGAAGAGTCCCTCCCGTCACGAAACCAAAATAACTTCATGGTTCCACAAAGAATTTCAAAAAGATAGTTGTAGTGTGCGCTACATTCCTGGCCATTCCACATACCGAGGTCCTGCATGACCGGGAGCTAGTGCCGGAAGTATGACCCGTTCCACAAGATCTAATGACCCTTCAGTCCCAAGCCCGACAGTGGGGAGACCATCAGGCAACTGCGCCAATGCATCCCGGATATCCTGGAGAGACGCAATGGTAGGAGCACTTCCGACTTGATCCCTTTGACTGAACAAGTTACTAAAACGCTCCAGAAACTTGCTGTAGCTGAATGATAAAAACGACATGACTCGGGTACTAAAAAGGAAAATCACAACAAGTCATAATAACGTCGCTTCGAGGTCCCGATTTAGTTTCCCGCACAACACGCGGTTCCAATATCCCCAGCCTTCGGCCCACTCAGCGCGATGAACGCCCGTCTTCGACGGCTAAACAAGGAGATTGCCGGTATGCGTTGAACGTCACATGTGTACGCGCTGGCCTCGTTGAGCTAAGACAGTTTGATAGATTGCAAAGCGGACAACACCAGCATGATCACTGTCGATCTCGTGGACGAGAGCCCTTTCCACCTCATAGGATCATTTCCAGGTCCCGCAGACACACCTTATGAAGGAGGGCACTACGAAGTGGTGTGTGGCAACTCTCTGATCGTGTGGCCACGCAAAACTCAGCACGCGTGCATCTACAACAGGACATAGTGATCCCTGAGACATATCCATTCCAGCCAGTCAAGATGAAGTTCATAACGTAAGTTCAGATCCCACCTTTGTTGCGACTGAATGGCACCGACCAGGCTATCGTTTGATAACGTACAGGAAAGTTTACCATCCCAACGTCTCCTCAGCTTCTGTACGATGATTTCTTCCGCGACAATCTCCACTTACTTACCAGGGCTCATTCCATAGGGTGCTATATGTCTCGATATCTTGAAAGATGCTTGGTCACCCGTTTTGACACTCAAATCCACCCTCCTTTCTCTTCAATCCCTGCTGTGCAGTCCCGAACCGAATGACCCCCAGGATGCGGAGGGTAAGTGCCTCTGGATGGCATCTCACAAGTGATGAAATCTGAGGCTTGATTTGATTCCAGTTGCCAAACACTACTTGACATCCCGACAATCCTTCGAAGAGACTGCTAGATATTGGGCCGAAACCTACGCGGGTGCACCGCGAAAGGAGTCCAAAGACAGTGCCGCAGTGGCGCCACTAGACCCTGCGGGTCCACGAGACGAGATAGCCATAGCGGGCCTAGATCGATCACATGTTGATCAATTCACCGCACTAGGATTTCCTCAAAACAAAGTGGTGGGTGACCAATCAATCATTTGATACCGGGTGCCTGATAGCGGTGAATTCGCCAGATCGAAGTTCTGAAGCGTTTGAACTATCGAGGATCAAATGTTCAAAATATCCCCGACGATCGCGTTGTGGAGGAGCTGCTGAAGTAGGATAGGGAACTTCGCGCCTTCAAGGAGGTACTTAAGTATGTCGCTAACGATCTGCCATGCCCAATATGATTCATCCTATCTCCGACTTGATTAATCGCTTTCTCGGGCCGTTCACAATAACGGCAACCTCGCGCACCCATTCTCTGATGGCATGTGTACCGGCGGACAGGTCGCCCTCGTTGTGCGTCGAAGATCTAGATCGTTTATTGTTGTCGTCGCTTCTTAGTCTGCTCTGGAACAAACTTGCTCTGGGTCTTTGAAACGGATGTACGACTTATTCGCGTTCTCCAACAAGTTGCACCCGCACCAACCATCCACTAGCAGGCAGCCCAGGCTCATATTATCGGTTTGGGAATCCGATCGGCAACTTGGTTGAGTCGAGGGCTGCTCTTCCCTACGCTCGAAACTGTTGCGCACGGGATATACCAATTAGCTTATGTTTCCAACTTCTGAAACGAGTGGATCAGCTGGCATTCAGTCCCCATGATGCTGCAAGCAATCGGGCCCATTCCCGAGCATTGTCCCCGGACAGAACAGCCCAGTGGCTGATGATGTTACTAAAATGGTCCTTCGAAGTGTTCGACTGCGTCCCTACCACTAATTATACCCTGTCAATGCAGAGATTCCATCAGAATGCTATCCGAGACAGTTGGTGAGGCGACGCCTGATGCACACCCAACTTCATGTATGACATGACTCACGAGGCTCGGGGGCAAAGCCAGCCTATGGACCTGACGAGCCCGCCCAGAACTTCGCGTCCTTCGCTCCTTGAGCAATCGTCCTCCTATATTGGGGCCCGGAGGCGTGCGCAGGATAATGCGACGTAAACAAACGTGTCCACGTATTGGCTACCGCCGGTTTGTGCACTGAGGCATACCCCAAACTGTGATCAGTAAATTTCTTGAGCCTCCTAGTTACATATTTGAGAACGATGGAAGAACATATAAAGCGACGATGAGATGAGATGTTAGCAAGAATTACAATCATCGGTCTGGTGCAATGAGATACTGCATATCCGAAACTAAGCAGCATCAATTTTACAACACAGAGATCGTGAAGTACAGAATTGAGAAACAACGGGATCATGATGGTCCGCTAGCAAGTGATGCCATCGCTAGTAATGAACCTTCAGCAAACATATTTTTATTAAGGTCAATGAGAGGCGCTGATGGGACGGTTGGTTTTCGTGAAGGAAGGCGAGCTGAGTTAGTTGAAGTGTGCGATCTCACTGAGGTAGAAGATCGTCCAAGGCCACGAGGGGTGGCATGCGTGGGCGGCATCGAGTTGTGCAGGTTGGTAGTAGGATGAAGGGTATGGGAGCGTGTCGGATGAAGAATCTGCGATTGCCCCGGGAAAAGGACAGACCGCTCCTGTCGAAGGACGTATGACTAATTCAAACTCGGATTAGCTGCAACCCAATGGCATTGCTAGAACGAAAACGCACTCGGGCTAACATAACTGTCTGCACCCAGTGCTCCCCATCACCCTTTTCGCAAGAAAAGATATGGACCGAATCGTTCAGGTCTTCGAATATCCTTGGACTGTCTGTCGACCGGAGTGCAAAGACATATGGCTTCGGAGAGCGGTAGTCTCTTGACATAGTGTATGCATCGAAGTTTCCGAGAGAGCAAAGCAACTCCTCATCTTTACCCTATGGCACATATTATAAGTTGTCACTTCCTAGCACAGGAGTTGATTGAAGAACCCCTACACTATCTTTCTTTGAAATGAGTAACGAATGTTCGCACAGTCGTAAGCTTCGCTTAGACCACTTTCCCTTCCTCGATCTCCATTGCACAACGCCTTGGTTAATGGGGGGTGAAGATGGCATGTTCTAGCGGCAAAAATCATTAATAGAGCTCTATAAGCAAGTTGGAAACAAACCTTAAGTGACAGAACGCTGCGTAAGTTTGACCGCTTGACGATAAAATAATTTGTCGATTGATGCCTGTCCCAAGTACCGAATATTTCCGCAACCAGCTCATACTCTCGCAAAGGTCTCTCTAATGGGACATCACTTACAGCAGCTTAAGAATGTAGTGGGGCCGGTAACCTACCGAGGCCTAGATCACCCACCACCTCGAACAGCATCCACCCTCCGGTTCTCTGATCGCCCGTGTCTGGGTGATGCAACATTCCCTTTGTCGCAACAGCTTCGAGAACATCCCTAGCTCTCATCCCCACGCCTATTCTCACCACACAGAATTTCTGCTGTGTCTCCACGAATATTTTTTGTTCTTGGGCGACGTCTGCAGCGGCGAGGGCTTCTTCCTGATAGGCGGCTGTCGCGGCGGAGAGTTTGACGGGCATCCGCCAATCTAGGTGAGGCGAAGATGTGGATGGACCATCGCTGTTTTCAGGTGGAAATGAGTGCTGAGCGGCGGGCCGTGCCACTGTGGGAGATATCGGCGTGTTGCTAGTTTTGCGTGAAGATTCTTCTGGTGTTAGGCTGGATGTTCCAGATAGAAGATTAACGGGCGTAGCTCCGAGGTCAAAGAAATTGATCCACGACACTGGCCTGTCCTTGGTGCCCGAGTTAGATTCTCTAGGAGGAAGAGGGAGTGGTGAGGGCGGTGAAGGAACGATGGGCCTACGACCCTTAGAGTCAAGTGTCCTTGAACGAGTCCGTAAAGGGGGATTACCAGACCCCTGCGTATCGTTGGTGGGTGGGGAAGATATCTCCGTGATCGACGGGCGCCGTGAACGGGATGGGACAGATGATTGAGGTACATGTTTGTCTGATAAATTCGCGGGCCGAGGCTTGGCTGATGGCTTGGGGGGTCGAGGCATTGGGGAATCAATGCTTTCATTGTCCATGGGCGAGTGGATATCAGGAGTTGAGGTTGGAAGTCCAGCATTCGGCACCATCATTTCATGACTTTGCGAGCCAGGATCTCGGGATCGAGTAGGGAAGGGCGTCCTTGCACGGTGCACACCTGAGGGGCTGGCGCCATTAATAGAGATCTGAAGTTCCAACAGGCGTCTGCTAAGATCATCGGGAGCTGGAGCACTCGAGGACGACACGCTGCCTGTATCCGGGCGCGAAGGTGCCCTCGATCTAGACGCAGATGCCGGTGCCGCTCTTGAAGATGTAGAAGGTCGAGAGACAGGGAGTCTAGGGGGATTGGGAGACGGATTCCGGGGCGAAGACTTCCGATCCATCGACCGAATAGACTTTTGGGCTTTTAAGGCTCTTGGGATCGCAACTGCCAACGGGACATCATCATCACTATCACGACCGGTGGATACTGAAGCTGCTGCACGGGGCGGCTCGGTCGGTCGGCGTAAAGCGCTCCCGTTATTGAAGTCACTAGGGGCGCGGTGTTGAGACGGCAAAGTTCTTGTCCTTGGGATAGGTTGAGAAAACTCTCCCAGAATTTCTGGGCCATCTATGTTTCCCGGAGGGATATTTGGGTTCCTATTGGACGCAAGGGGAATGTTGGAGCCCGTTCCGGGACGGCTGCGCAATCTTAGCGGTAGAGTAGTTGTCTGAGAATGAACATCTTCGCCTCGAGACATCTAGCTGTTGGTTGTGACGGAGAGACAGAGAAGGAAGGATGAGAGGCGATACTCGCTATACAAGCTGAACACGAGCTGGGCGCCTATCAGTTTCAGGGCAGTTAATAGCTCCCAGTTTACATGGGGTCGTTGCTGGACGGAAGCAAATATTCCTCTCCAGCCCATATTTCAATTCGGTGGTGGACGCGTGAGCATCGCCCTAACGCCTGCGGGGGCGGCTTTTGGACCCAAATTATGTCAGACAAGCTAGAAAGGAATAAACGACCGGATGCATTGCAATTAAGGCGAGTGACTTCAAATTGGTGACCCACCAATGTCCGTAGCTCACGGTTTGATGGATGCCTCGATTGATCACCGAGGAATTCTTGAACCCCTTAGTGCTTCTAGGTATCTGGTACACTCATATGCCCCAAGTCGTGGTGCAGGTTGGCATTTCTCAGCGCGACTGAACCGATATCATACCTTGCATGGATCTGCTGGCGTGCGGCCCACTTCCCAACGGTGTCCCTTTCACTCTAGTTTAGGGTACTCCCATTACAAAAGGTGTGACAGATTGATGACCCATCGCCGGGTCACGAGAAGTCACCGATCAATCGTGATCTGCGCAGCATTTTGGCCCATGAATGCTAGAACCCACGCCACGCCCTAATCACATGTCGAAACGCAGTCCCAGATCTGCAGCAGCCTCCTGTGGTCTTTGGTGCTTGAGCTGAAATCCGCTGAGCATCCTTGGCATGGAGTTGTTACAGAGACGTCTCAAGAGCTTCTCAGGCTGGACTCACTGCTATTCCAAGCCAAATAGATCTCGAACTTGGTGTGCATGCAGACTCGCGACCCGATTACCTCACCAGATTACCTGAACACCGTTTCATTAGCTGTAACTTTCCAAGGCGCCGTGTCCGTCAAGACGATACCGACTTCCTCAATGCTAACAATCTGCAACCTACTGCTCAAGCTTTTATGACAGCGACATTGATAAGTTCCCGGTTGTACTCCGAAGGAGGTTCCAAATGCATCCCTCTCGTTATTTGGACTCCATAGCTGGCGTGGCCATCTTGCCAACCGATATATTAGCAGGGCCTGTCTGTGCGACATGTCTATAGATTGTGTTGTGATAAAGCCCAATTTTCGCTGACAAAAACACAAGTGAAACTCAGCCCCGCAGCGTCGGTCCAGTGTTCCGCACGGATAGTCGAGGGGTCTCGCGAGGAGGGCTAAGTATACCGTACAGCGTAGTGAGCGCACTAAACCAATAAGGTAAAAGCGCCTCGGCACCTGATAGGAGTCTAAACAGAGACAGCAAGTCTTGTGTCTCATTTCGGGCGGCGGCGTATTTCATTGAGCCAGTGCCGGTGAAATCTCGAGAGCTAATCTCCGATGGCACATTCTCATAGCACTTAAGGGACACCAGACGTCTCACGGTGCTAGTTCCCATGAATTGTTGGACATGCGCGTTAGATCTGGATCTCCCAGCAATTAACAAGATGCCTTGGCCGCCCTAGGTCGACACTGTTTCTTGTATGTGATGATCAGGACAGCGTTCCCTCCATTGGATGTCTGCCACTGGATGGTGGTGTTCGTTCATCGGGCGAGTGTCTGCACCTCTCTCACATTTCGTCTTGTTCAGTTGCAAGGTTTGGAGTGCCGCCTGCAGAACCACTCTGGGATCTCAGATAAAATCCCCACAGATTAAGTCAGAGGTTATTTGGAAGCTGATAAATGGGCATGGACTGAACGCATTGATGAGGATACATCTTGGCTCGTGCGGGGGTTCCCGGCGCCGGGCGCCCACTGACCTGCGCAGTCATAGCGCGCACAAGGTTGCAGCAGAGAACATGCCTTCTTCGCGTTGCAATCGTTGCGTCAGAAAAACGCGATTTCCCATTAAGAAAAATGGACACGAGTTAATCTCCAATGCGAATTTAACGCCTGCGAGAAGGGCTGGCAGCGTAAGCTAAAGAGTAATATGCACGTAACAGGGGACAGGCAACAGTTGACACGCCGAGAGCCTTAGAGTGTCCCAGGGATTCTTTAATAACTGTGGAGAGCCCATTAACGGTAGACGCCTTGTGAGAAGAACGAGTCCTAGAATCTAAAATGGCATTGGGTACCCAGGGTTAACAGCATCCCCTCTGTTGGTAGTCGTGTGAAACAAGTGACCATTTCAGAGTCATGATCCCCCACTTGAGAAGTTCTCACTCTTGATGATGGCTTCATATCCGCATGTCGAAATGGGTTTCATAGTGGCAAGATGACCGAGCGGTCTGAAGTGCTCGACCCAAGAGATGGGTTTCATTGACCTTGAGTGGTTTTCTCGCGCGCCCAAATGTCTTCCAAGTTCGAAAGAGCGGGTGGATCATGCAATCATAATAATTCCTGGAAATAAAAACCTAATAGGACTTGCTATCCAGTCCGCCAGTACTCGTTCCCTAATCCCCAGCGCTGAAGGAAACATGTCCTCGACCTCCCGTAGCGCAGTGGTTAACGATCTTGAGAAGGCGCCTCACATTCATACTGCGGATCCAGCGCCTGCGTCCTCCAAGCTCCACAGGACCATGACCCCAAGCGGTCGTCATCCTGTCGACTACTCACAGACGCCTATCCCCATCAGCCATAGGAAGTACGCCAACCCGGTATGTTCTGCGAGTTGAACAAACCCAGAGACGCTTCAATTAAGTTCTTGTCAGGCCCCCTTGGGTTTCCTCGCGTTCGGAACAGGTTTCTTCATTACCAGTCTCTTCAACCTTCATGGTGAATTGGTCTTAAGGCCGGTACCTTAGAATGATCTGACTGATCTCGTCCTTAGTTCGAGGGATTACTATTCCAAATGTCGCCGTGCCAATGGTAGTTTTTTTTGGCGGCATCCAATTAATCATTGCTGGCATAGTGGAATTGGTACTGAAAGTCGAATGACTCTTCCTTCACGGGGCTTACGCGTAGATTTCATAGCTCACGGGAAACACGTTCGGTTGCACTATCTTCTCTGCTTACGGGGGTTACAACCTTGCATATGGTGGCATCTACCTACCAGGTTTGCCTAGTTCTTCACGGCATGGGATTTCAGCCAATTCATGAATTACTTAGATATTGGTGTCATGGCGGCCTACAAGCTTAAAGATGGTGGCCTCTCCCCGCAATACTATCAAGCTTTGGGCATCTTCTTGGTGAGTTCTACCTCGCACTAATGTTGCCGTTATTTGACAAACCACATTGTTTAGATTGCATGGATGTCACTCTCCATTGTATTTCTTATTGGTGCGTGTGATGCACCTTCATAGCAGGGATCTCGCTAACCCGTCTGCCTCTCTAAGGCGCATGTCGTTCCTCCGGTGCCGTCGTTTCTACACTGGCCAGCGCAGCTCTTTCGTTCATGATGCTGGGTATCCACGCTTTCTCTGGTATGATCTCTCTTAGTCCTCTTTGGAGGGGATGTTTCAATCTGCTGCTCCAGGAAACGACAACTGCCGACTCGCAGGAGGCTGGTTCGGCCTTATATCCGCCGGATCAGCTTGGTGGGCATCTATGAGTGGATTCTGGTTGAAGGATTCCACCTTGACTTGGCTGAAAGTCAATCCCATCGACTTCTCTCCTAGGGATTAATACATGCACAGTCGTACTCGTCTGGAATTTGTTAATGTGCTGTCGGGGGATCAAGCTTTGGCTTCAGTTTCCACACCCTCAATTCTGGTCGGGCACCCAGACTCGTCATCGAGTGCTATAGTCCGCCGCTTTATTCTTTTCTTCTTCCCTGTTCTACCTATTCCAGTTTTCCGTGCCTTGTGGTCGATTATTTTAGTTTGTTGCTTGACTTGGGTTTGTCTCATAATATCGCTTATCCCAACCCAAACTGAAACTAGAACCCTGCATGTTAGCGAGTGAACTAAGAGAACTCGGTAAAATATTGATTTCCTTTAATGTTGTTACAACCTGGAATAAGCCTCGTCCGGGTTGCGGGTTGGCCATCTCAACCTGAAGCAGTTCCAACGATATTCAGTATATGCACACGTCGTGGATGTTACATCGCACGTAACGTGGGTATACTGCGCAAAGAAACGCATCGCTCGAGGTAAGGGAAGTCACAATATTAGTGATGAAACATTATCTTCAAAATCTTAACAGCAGCGACTAGATTGTCGCCTCGTTGGCCACACAGATCCTCTTCAATGGAAAACTTGATCCAGCCAAGCTTCATAATCATAGCCTTCCTGATCCATCGCGTTTGCAGCTTTTGGCATAGCCTCCCGAAGATAATCGATGGCGTTTTGCGGCAGCATCCCTGCTTTGAGATCAACTTCTGTCACGTATTCCTAGTGTGGTGAACGCGAGTGAGAAGGGAAGAAAATTCTTCTTGATCTACTGATCGTACCTTGTCATATGCGAGACCTCTGAACGCATCCCGAAGTTGATCAGGAGACGTCTGATCTTCCGTTATCTCGACCTGTGTAAAGACTGAGTCGACGCGCTGATAACAATAGTTTGTAGATACCATGAGATTGATGAATGCTTCGAATGTGACATCTCCATATTCCTTAACGAGCTGGTCGTGAATCTCCATAACCTCTTCATCCTGGGATATAATGAGAAAAACAGGAACGAATGAAAACACCTGAACGCATACTGGGCACGCAATCCCTAGGCTAGCAAGGGCAGCGACCATCTCATCGACGCTCAGGGTATTATTTCCGTTTTTATCGAAGTAGCGGAACGTGCTTTCGAATTGCTCCAGTTGTGCCGGTGTCAGATTAGACATATTTCGGGCAACAATCTCCCCGTGACGAGAATAGTCAAAACTATGCTTGGGAGGAGGAAAGAAACTCACTTGGTTGTCTAGAAACTTGATCTTTTTGACTACAGTTTGCTGAACAAGCTTCAACTCGAATTCGAGGTCTGCATGTGTAAAGACCGTGTGATCGTTCTCCTCAATGTTTGCTTGGCGGAGTTCTTCTTCAATCTCGGCGATATTGTCAAGGGCGCCATTCAGTGGCGCAAGATCATGCTGTATCTGTTCAACTTGGTCTTGCTGGCTCTGGGAACAACGTGCTTGGTGAGTTCGCTGCACGGAAGTCAAAAACACCGGCCGCAAACCCACCTCCAACGGCCCCGTCATTGACGACAGATGCAGTGATATCGTCCGGAGCTTGCGTTCAAACTCGCTGGCAGCGCGTGCAAACTTATGACGCAATGCCTCCTTAATGCTAGAAGGTGGGTGAGATCGGCAGACAGGGTCGTGAAGAAACTGACTTCCGAATGTGACTGTTTATCTTCTTCGATTGATTTTTCTCAGCTTCCAGGAGACGAGTCCAAGAAACATCAAGATCCTGCAACTAGCAAATCAGCAAATAAAGGAAAAATATAGAATCATGACAATCGACCTCTATCCCGAGCCCAGAAGGCGGCTGGTATGGCCGAAGGTTGTACGTCTTCAGCTTTGTCTGAATGTTTCCCAATAAAGAAGCCAGATCTTGCTTTTCCGTAACCCAGCCTCGCTTGACAGTCTGTTTGTACTCCACAAAATCAGCTGAGCGTTTCATCGCCGTAGCGTATGTTCCCTCTATCATGACCTGCTTCCACTCATCTTGTTTCTCCCTCATGGCGGCCAAAAGCTAAAGGGAGATCATAACGCTGAACGCGCTTTAAAGGCAAAAGTGGACTGACAGTTCGTATTCGAGCTTCATAGTCATTACGGCTAGCCCACACTGACATCATAAGATCCGCAAACTTCTCTACTCGTCTAGACACCGTCTCTGCCTGATCTGGGAGAGAGCTAGTTATGAGTAAAACGGTGACACAGTACCGCTGCGCCAACTCACCCATGGAGGAGAAGGCATGGAAGAAACCGGCAACATAGGTCATTACGCTACGTTCATCTGGTGGCCGGGCATCACAAAGATCTTCGACTTCGAGCAATTGCTGATGGAGAAAATCAATTTCGAACAAGGGAAACCCAAATTGGCGACGGACAGGAATGCCTAGGAAACCTTGGGCCACTTGTAATGCTTTCCGAGTGTTCCCATGGTGGTCGTTCTGGGGCGCACGAGATAAACTATTTCTGTGGTATGTTCAACAAGGAACTCACAAAATCCAATGCGTGGTAATCGAGCAATTCGGGACGATGTCGATGAATCAATGCACATCTAACTGGCCGGGATGGAATGAAGCACAGTCACACGAAAACACCCTGTGACTGCTCACAAAGCCAGTCCGTCCGTCCAACTGTAGGTGAAGTCTTGAACATCAACTTCTTGATACCGAGCCGTTTGTCTTTGGCACCAAAGAAGCAAACCCTCCTTTGCCGAGAGACCCTCCTCACTGGAAATAGAAAACGTGATTGAGAAAGATGCACAGAAACGCTACCAATTTACTTTCCTGATGTCAGCTATTGTGAACCGGAGAATCAGAGTCCATATCATGCCTAAGATCAGTTTGAGATTCCCATCAATTATGTCTGTGAATGCGTTTTAGCGATGAACCGATCGGAGAAGCAGGCAACAGCACCCTCTGGCCCTATGTTCGTGAGCTTCACACCCCGAGAGGCGATAAAGTCCAACGCTTTGGTGACATTTTCGGCTTTCTGGATGCGCATTCGCGGAGATTTGTTGTATTTTCCCAGAGAAACGTCGCCTTGGATAATCTTCAGCACAGAGTTCATCTCGCCGCTCCGATCCGGGCATACCCATTATTTCCTGAAAGTTTATCAGTGTATAACTAAACTGTGCGGGATGCACGCACCATAAGCTGTATCAGTCGCACCCCGTCGGAAAGATCTGTCATCAAAGATATCTATGAAGATATCTGGCTCAGCTGCACGCCAGTGACAGCATATATGATTCCCAGTGGATCGGTGACTTGCCATCGGTGGATAACCGTGGGTTTCTAGCTTCGTGTTAAGCCTAGCTCTACAAATAAGAATCCAAGGCCCATACAACGGAATTACGCACGCACCATTTGCAGAATGTCCGTTCCTGAATCGAGTCCATGGCGCCGTCTGAAACCAGCTTCCCAGAACACGCAATTTGCCGATAGCCGAACGCGCTCCTCGGACGCGTTCTGCAGTCAGCAAGCGCCCTCGCTATGACCACTCAGTTCGATGACATCTATCATGGCCAAAGCACGGAGTCAGGAGGTAGATTTTATTTCTTTCCTCCAACAACAGGGTTGTTCATTGGGGTCTTTAGCTCTGCGATTAGCAGCTCTGGGCTTAGGTTGGAAATCGAACACAACAGAGACGAAAGTTACCATCCCAGCAGGTGATATAAAGTACATGCAATGGATGAGGTATCGTGCATCCCTTCATGGTGGTAACTGCTGTTAATATGCCCTATCGCCGATGATACAGAGTTGCGCGCAACTTCCAACTTCGTGTCATCATGAAAGATCAGCGGACCCGCCATACCTTTGATGGGTTTCAACGCGAAGTAATACGACGTGAACCATTGGAGAAGCTCCGCACTAATTTGGTTATTCATAGGATCACGACAGAATCTCCCAATTGGTGAAGCAGCACTTCAGCGTGGCTTTGGAAACCAAGGAAATTTGTACAAAAGGATGGAATTGGGGCGCTACCGATATTCAAGGTTGGATCCACAGGCTCTTTTTCCTTCTTGGCTCATATTTCCGGATCAGGGTCGGATCTCGCTTTCCTAGTGTCGAACAAAACTGCATTCGAAATTCCATTTAAATCCATCGCTAACACAACATATGGTGGAAAGGAAGAAGTCACACTAGAATTTGCTCTCTCCCGACCCCCGCCGCCGGCGGGTAGGCGCAAGGGTGATGAGGAGTTGGTCGAAATTCGTCTCCACATCCCAGGAACGCATACTCGAGATGCTGACGAAAATGGGGAGCAAATGGAAGTTGATGGCGAAGACGAAGAGACATCAGCTGCGAAGGCATTTCATGATATGATCAAGGAGAATGCCGATGTTGGCGAGGTTACTGGACAATCAGTGGCCACATTCCCTGAGGTCAATTTACTCACACCGAGGTATGTGCTGATCTTCCCAACGGATTCCGTGTTTCAGACCCTCACTTGCTGATCAGAGGGCGATATGACATTGACATGTTCCTGGATTGTTTGCGGTTACGCGGGAAAACCTACGAGTACAAGATTAACTATACCTCAATATCGAGACTATTCCTTCTTCCTCGTCCCGATGATATGCACATTCTCCTTGTGGTCCGTTGGAGTAGTATCGTGTTCGCATAGCCCTGATACTGATGGATCCCTCGCAGCTGGGCTTGGATCCTCCAATGCGACAAGGCCAGACCAGATACCCATTTTTTGTCCTTCAGTTCAGTCGAGATGATGAAATTGAAATGGAGTTGCAAATGGACGAGTATGTCTTCGCCTATTCTGTTTCTTAGGCTTCGATGACGATACTGTTTTTTTTTTTGCAGGGATACCTTGAAGACGTACGAAGGAAACCTCAAGGAGAAATACGAGCAACCAGCCCATGAGGTTGTTTCGCACGTTCTCCGTGGCCTCAGCAAAAAGAAGATCACTGCCCCATCGGGATCGTTCCAGAGGTATGGCGCTGAATATTCCTGACGTTTATTTATTGATGCTAATTGCTTAACCTACAGTCGAGATTCGCATAATAGTATCAAGGCCAATGTGAAAGCAGCCAGGGTGACCTGTACTTCCTTGAGAAGGCACTTCTGTTCTTGGTTAAACCCACTACCTTTATCGAATACGACAGCATTTCGTCGGTTGTTTTCTCTCGGTGAGCCATCGATACAGCCTAAATGCATCGAAGCCTTTCTTACCTCTGTCTAGGGTCGGTGGTGCTATGGCTTCTGCCCGTACATTCGACATCAAAGTGCTTACCAAGGGCGGACAAGAAACTACCTTTTCCTCCATCAATAAGGAGGAGCACGAGCTCATTGAGACATTCTTACGCAGCAAAAAGCTCCGGATTAAGAATGAGATGAATGAAGAGATTCTCGTTGCTGCCCAACTCGATGACAGCGACGATGATATGGAGTCGGACACAGAATCTGTAGAGGCCCCAAAGCGTGGCCCCCGTGTGGACGCCGATGAGGATAGCGAAGAAGGTAGGCTTGCGAAGTAGCCGCACCACTTGCATCGGCTAAGGATTTATGTCCTATAGATGAAGACTTCGAGGCGGAGTCAACGGATGATGGATCACCCTCAGAATCATCCGGTGAAGAGGATGGCGGCGCCGTTACTGCAAGTGACGACAGCGGTGATCGTGATTTCATGAAGAAACAAAAGAAGAAGAAGAAAACCAATGAAGGTGGTGATGGTGCTAGTACTGTGAAGAAACCCAAAAAGAAAGAGGCTAAAAAGACCGAAGATGACGAAAACCCAAGGCCAAAAAAGAAGGCAAAGAAGGATGATGACAATTAGTAGTTCCTTTCTTTCTTCTCGCGTTGATTTCACTCGACTTTAATGTGTACGGACTAGATTGTAATTTGACCTGTTAGCTTCCACTTTGGACCAGCACTGTACTTTGCAGCCCATGCTCGATCGGGTGGGCCACTTTCGGCCGAAGGCCGAGCGATGATACTTCATCTCATTACCCTTTAGTACCATGTTGCCTCCAATCCCGAGTATCTAGGATGGTAGGACTCAAATTGGGTGCTAAGCGTTCGAACGGGTCATAAGGCGTTGAAATAGTGTTTCCGGCATCGAGATTGTCACATGACTGCGCCAACGGCACGTGCTTGAAAATCCCTTTCCCTTGACCACTCCTCACAGGTGAGTGATACGCTGAGCAATGACACACCAAGAGCATTTGGACACGTTTTTTCTCTGACACTCCAGATTCTTATTTGTTTTAGAGCTATTCACGTTGAAAAATGGCCGCTCAACCTGTTCCACCAAATTGGAAGGTTTGTTCCCACCCACCTCTTTGAAACAAAATTGCTTATCTTCGACCCCCCCCCCTTCATCTACTTAGGATCTCGGCAAGAGTTCTAATGACCTCTTGACGAAAGACTTTCCTGTTTTCGGAACTAGCTTGGAGGTCAAGACGAAGACTCCTTCCGGTGTTACGTTCAAAGTCGCTGGAACCCGTGATGCTCGCTCGTCGCTCATCACTGGTGACATCGAGGCCAAGTATGCAGTACCTAAGAAAGGTCTTACGTTCACTAAGACCTGGACCACTGCCAACGTCCTCCGTGCTCAACTCGAACTCGAAAATCAAATTGCCGAGGGTCTGAAGATTGATGTTACAAGCTCGCTTGCCCCTGAGAAGGGAGATAGGACCGCACTCATCACTACGATCTACAAGCAGCCCGGCGTTCACTCTCGTGCCTTCCTTGACGTTTTCAAGGTACTTTCACACTCGATTTTTTTTTCTTGCCACCTTCTCAACCTCACGCCATCTTACAACATCTCACTCCTTCATTTCTTTTAGGGTCCCACGGTCACTGCTGACACTGTCATCGGCCGTGATGGCTTCCTAGTTGGTGGAGAGACATCGTACGATGTCACCCAGGGCACTTTAACCAAGTACGCTGCGGCCGTCGGTTATAGTGCCCCTGATTACGCTGTCGCCCTTCATGCCCTGGGCAATGGCAAGACGTTCTCTGCAAGCTACTATCACCGAGTTAACAGGGATGTTGAGGCTGGTGCTAAAGCTGTGTACGACACCAAGTCCACGGCTAACGGCATCGCACTCGAAGTTGGTGCTAAGGCGTGAGTGGGGGAGGGGATTTGTTCCTTACACACTTAATGGTATTCAACGGTCTTTTCTTTGACAGCTACCTTGACCCTGCCGCCTTCGTCAAGGCGAAGATCAATAATGCCGGTATTCTGGTAAGATAACATATTTCCACATTAAAATTCAAACACACGACCGACCTCATCGTACTTTTTAGGTCCTCGGATACACCCAGACCCTTCGGTATGAGTTTAATGTGCACCCCAACATAAATATTGTTTTACTTACGCATTGTGTTGACGTTCTGTAGCCCGGGAGTCAAAGCATCATTCGGCTTAGCGCTCGACACACAACGACTTAGCGATGCAACGCCAGGTCCATCCGCGCACAAAATCGGGGCGAGCTTCACGTTTGAGGGTTAAAGGGATGGAAGGAGATCTTAGAGCACTTAATTCCTGACTTTTGCCTCTAAAACGTACATTAAAGAATCAACAATGTGTTGAGAAGGACAGCATCTATTGATACGAATTGAACTTGAACCCCCGTTGTCCCCCTGAGTAACCGCACAGTCGACCTTGTGGTCGGCGAACCAGGACTCATTACGGCTCCTGGCCACCATGAGTCCTCCGACCCCAAGATTGACTGACTAGCAAAGAGGGAGTGTTAGATTAGTGAAGCAGATGGGTAATATTATATATATATGTGCGCAGGACGCACGTACATGCATTAATGGCTCGCTGGAGTACATTAGAGACGTAAAAGATATCGATCCCGATTCATGAGCAGATATCGAAGGGTCTCCCCGTGAACAACGGCTTCGAGAGCCACCGGCACGGATCTAGTCTGCGAGTATCCAATCAGGAACCACTCGATTGTATTCGTGTAGTGCAGGAATTATAACCCATAATGGGTTGACACACTGCGTGACGTGTGCCAAGAAATACCAAAATGTTAATTTTCACGACCAACTAGCAGAGAAGCCACTCTGGTTTGCTCGGCGGCGGAACGCCACAACACTCGCAATTCTCCCGCAACCCTTCAAATCGTTACGTGTTCCAATCTGAATCTGGTAGCTTGACTTTGATTGCCTAATTCTGGTATCCTGCATGATGCTGGATACGTAGTACAAAATTAAACGTTGAAATTCGGTTCTGAACACTATAATTTACGCGCCGCGCTCAAGTCGGATGCAACCAGCTTTGACCTCACCATCACCATCACTAGCTATGACATTGCTAGCTATGACGATCTCATCGTGTCGCACACAAGACGTGAACAACGACCAAGTGAGCATGACCTTGTGGCCGGCGAACCAACATTTGGTAAGTCCGATTTTGGTTGGATGCGATGGTTTCGTATGGACGTTGTCTGACACACATCTCGCAAAAAGCCTCCCCCCGGAGTTCGATCTTCCGGCAGTGCGCGCGTGTGCTCCTGCGCCTGCGCCTGCTCCTGCTACGCCTGCTCCCGCTGCTCCTTCCCCTGCTGCTCCTGCTCCTGCTCCGGCCGTCTCGTCGACTTCTGAGTTGCCGAAAGATGCCTGTTCGCCTGGGGTCCGTACGCGAGCGCGGGCCAAGAGGGAATCGATGGTGGCTCCATTGCCGAAGCCGCGCTTTTTTTCTGGGATTTCAAAGGAAAAGGGACGCGCCTCGGGCTCGGGGAGCAGCTCGAAGGCACCGAGGTATGTGGTTTCGGTCCGCTGAAGCTCTAATCGTACTGATCCGCATCTGGCTGCAGGTCGAATCGCGGGGCGAGGCAACCGTCCACCGTCCTCAAATGCATCTCGAACCAGCATCATGTCCGGCATCCAAGAAGGCCTCTGGACGATGCAAGTACGAGCCAATGGAATGATCAATCGATGTCCAAAATCTTGTTATGTAACACTCAGCGGGGATACTCAACTGGGGAAGATCTCACACTTGTAACATTGTAACCGCACAGCGGTATGAGTAGCTAGACTAATAACATGATGAGACAAAACTGATAAAGGAAAAATACGCGCGTAAGCGCTACATGTGGAGCACAGTCAACGGTGAACATATCAGCCTAGTCAGCCACCTAATGACGGCCTATAGAGGGGGGGCCGTTTGGCCTTCAAATGGGCCTAAAAGGGGGTATTTACTAGTGGATGTCCTGGACATCCTGGTGAAGACTGATCCATTCACCAGGACATCCCCAGGACGTCCTAGGATGTCCTAGGATGTCCTGGGATGATTCTATAATTCAATCAAATTCAATCAAATGCTTCTGTGATTCAATCAAATTTGTATTATTCAGGGTAGACATTCAAAACATAATGCCGCAATTGAATCTGATTTCCCATGACAATCCTCAGGCTGCTCAACTGTCTGTGCACAATGCTGGCCACTGTCTGAAGGGGTGTCAACACTGTTTCCCACGTCCCCAACACACTTTACGCAGATGGATAGCCCCTTTGAACAGCTTCCAGAATATATATTTTGAGACTGAATTGACCAATAAATCATCGAGAAAAACGCAAAATACTTTTTTGGACACGAGTCTTTGGGATATCAGTGACCCGGGAATTTCGATGACTTCGAGACTGTCAGTGAAATTTAGTGGCCCAAGCACTATCCCAAAGACTCGCATCCAAAAAAGTATTTTGCATTTTTCTCAATAACTTGCTTGTCAATTTAGTCTCAAATTATATATTCTGGAAGCTATTTGAAGGGGTTATCCAACTACGCAAAGTGTGTTGACACCGTGGGAAACAGTCTGGACACCCCTCCGGACAATGACCAGCACTGTGCACAGACATGAGGTGGACAGCCACACTAACCCAAAAGACTCGCGTCCAAAAAAGTATTTTGCGTTTTTCTCGATGATTTATTGGTCAATTCAGTCTCAAAATATATATTCTGGAAGCTGTTCAAAGGGGCTATCCATCTGCGTAAAGTGTGTTGGGGACGTGGGAAACAGTGTTGACACCCCTTCAGACAGTGGCCAGCATTGTGCACAGACATTGAGTTGGACAGCCACACTAACCCAAAGACTCGCGTCCAAAAAGTATTTTGTGTTTTTCTCGATAATTTATTGGTCAATTCAGTCTCAAAATATATATTCTGGAAGCTATTCAAAGGGGCTATCTATCTGTGTAAAGTGTGTTGGGGCCGTGGGAAACAGTGCTGACACTCCTTCAGACAGTGACCAGTATTGTGCACAGACATTAAATAAGTTGGACAGCCACCATCAAAAGACTCGTGTCCAAAAAAGTATTTTGCGTTTTTCTCAATAATTTATTGGTCAATTCAGTCTCAAAATATATATTCTGGAAGCTATTCAAAGGGGCTATTCAACTATGTAAAGTGTGTTCAGACCGTGGGAAACAGTGTTGACATCCCTCTAGACAGTGGTCAGCATGCGCACAGACCATGGGATGGACGAGTATGGCATTCCGGGACAATTTGCAACCATTGAATCAAACTGAATTAGGACATCTGAGGACGTTTGCAACAAATGAATGGCCAGGATGTCCTAGGATGTTTATAGTGAAAAAGGCCTTTTAGGCCCCATGCAAACGTCCTGAGGTCCCCCCTATAAAGGCCCACATAGTGGTTGTCCAAGGTGGAACATATCAGTAACTGATAACGCGTACCGACACGTCGTCATGGCTTGTTTATCCAACACAAAACTTGGTTGCAGACTCAAATGACAAAACGTACGCGACGCGACCTGCTAGATTTTAGTCGCTGTTTGTGCTCGGGTCTCTTCCCATGCATCTACAACGTCCCGCGAACTCATCATCTATCTCTCTGCCTCTTTCCGCTTAGGTCACGTTGTTTAAGTATCACTTTAGCGGTATCTCTCTTCTCACGTCCGACGCTGGCATGGCGAAGTGGCCTTCAAGTTGTCTTGTGGGTGTTGGCATGATCGAACTGCGACTGGCCAGGTCGCCATACTCCACGGTTCGTTTTTATGTCATCGTTGCACGTCTCGGGTTGGATGTTGGCTGATAATCCTCGGCGCGTTTCACGTCGACCATTCGACCGTCCCTGCTCACCAATGAGTTTGCCTTCATGCCATGTCAATGGCGCTATCAGTCTCGATTCCCCAGTGCACAGTGATGCCTGGAGCTTAACATTGAGGCGTCGCCCATGTGTTCATCGGATCTCAGTAACTGTTCAAACTATGCCAGCCATTAATGACATCTTGTTATCAGCTTCGTAGCGCCTACCGGCAGCTGTCTAAACGCCCCATGCTGAATTTACCCGTGGACCTCCATGATAATGTTGCGATCATAAAGTGTACCAACAAATTGAGAAGGATTGGAATATTGGTTTCAGCGCCGATATGAGCGAACACTTGGTGTGCAGGAAGGGGCCGGTTAGAACGACAGTGAGTGTAACAGCCAACAAAAAGCGTAGAGATGTAGCCTTGTGTGGCGATGATATCGTTGTGGTTCGTGATTCTCCAACTCCTCTCCTTGTTTGATGATGACGTTGAATCGTTGTGACATAGGACGATTGCCCAGCACAGGCCAAGGGACTGCTTGCATGGGTGTGGACAGGACCCATCGGTGCCATTACTTCTGGGCTTCCCTGAATTGAGGACGCTGCGAATGAAGATCTCATTGGTAAAGGCTCAGCCAATTGCTTGTCGGAAGTGTTGAGGATTAGCGCGCCAGCTTCCAGCCAGCGGCCAGGGCTTCAGCGACGAGAAGCAGAGTTCCAGGCGACGCGTACTCGTGGCCTGAAGTGTTATGTGTGTGGACAATCGAGTTGTTTTGTCGGATGGTTTCAGTC
This sequence comes from Cantharellus anzutake, assembly GCF_015039405.1. Taxonomy (NCBI): domain Eukaryota; kingdom Fungi; phylum Basidiomycota; class Agaricomycetes; order Cantharellales; family Hydnaceae; genus Cantharellus; species Cantharellus anzutake. The sequence continues at coordinate 43,378 of NW_024067024.1, read as the reverse complement.
TTATTATACCGAAGACACAGATCGCACCTGCCCGCCCGCCGCTCCCAGCATGGGAGTAAGGCAGCAGAGATCGAGGACGTACGGCACAATAGTTGTTAAGCGATGGCTGGATGTGAGACCTTTGGGTAAGTTCAGTGCATTGGCGATGCGGTAACTCATAAGTTCCACAGATATACCAAGGACTCCGCTCCTAGACACCGCGAGATTGGACTTGCACGCCGAGCAACACAATTATGACCGGCCTCTCTTTAGTGTGCCCTCAGACTGGGTACGAGTCTGCACTTTCATGCGGCGAGGATTTGCCGGTCACGGACAAACGATCGATCGTTGTCACCTATATATAAGCCATGCCTCATCGACTCGCAAACTGCTAAATGGATCGCTGCGGTTCGTTTTTTTTTTTCCCACTCCCATCTCCAACGATTTCAATGCCAGAATGGAAAGAGAGAGACGATGGAAAAAAGAAATAAAATCAAAACGAATAGTTAGTTGTTTACTTCGCTGTTTCTTTTGGTACCCCAGTAGTCTTCGCGATACATATGTACGTAGTTGGGGTTTGTCTTGGGAAATGCGAGTTCCCAGTACTTTGCTGTTTCTATCTCCTTGAAATGTTTTCACATGAGAGAGTCGGGCGAGGCGCAGCAAGCAAAAAATTACGCGCTTAAAATTTACTACAATTGCGTGTTGTCCGAAAAAATACAAATCTGTATCAATACATTATAACTCAATGCAACACAATACAACGGCCAAAACGGATCGGTGGCAATGCAAGTCTTGCGTTGATTACTTGATGTTGCAACAGCCACCCAGCGTTGCAACGGGATCATTGAGTTTAAATGCATTGCAACGTGACCACAGGGCAATAGCCCAAAAGAAATGTAGATATTCTAGTCCTTCAGGGATTCGAACAGACAACCCTACATACTAGGGGATATGAATACCTATTACACATACCCATTATATTGAAACGGCAATACAGTCTATAGTAACACAGCGCAATCCTACCACTCGGCCAGCGAGCCCAGGCATATGGGGTAGACCCTCAGGTTTTATATGAATGTCTATTCAATGATCAAGTACCCCAACGAAGTGCCTATAATTGTATTGTAGCGGAGTCATCCGAACTATTATTATATTGCTCCCGACTCATTATCTGTGCACATTGCTGGCTGCTGTCCAGAGGGGTGTCAAGACTGTTTCCCATGGTCTAGCCACACTTTACATAGCTGGATAGCCCCATTGAATAGCTTCCAGAATATAATTGACCAATAAATTATGCGAAATTGGCTGTCCAACTCACTGTCCGTGCGCAATGCTGGCCACTGTCCAGAGGGGTGTCAGGACTGTTTCCCACGGTGTCCACGCACTTTACACCAATGGATAGCCCATCTGAATAGCTTCCAAAATATATAATTTGGGACTAAATTGACAAGTAAATTATTGAGAAAAACGCAAAATACTTTTTCAGACGCGAGTCTTTGGGATAACTCAATGTCTGTGCTCATGCTGACCACTGTCTAAAGGGGTGTCAGGACTGTTTCCCACGCGCGTTACATCGATGAATAGCCCATTTGAATAGCTATAATTTGGGACTAGTAAATTATTGAGAAAAGTACATTCTGGACTGCAAGTGAGCCGCTGAAGTGCCATATTTGGATCATCGCATTTACAGCAGACCTTCCCCTCAGAACTAACGGAATAATCGTTGGGTAATCTAGATATACAATGAGTAGAAATAAAGAGCAAGTAACTGAAGCAATAAGTAATGCGCGAGAACTGAGGGAAAATGAAACTAATTCAAATGTTTGAATATAGTATGCGGCCATCACGGATAAGTCCGAAATAGCCAAAATAAGAAAGAGAAGCGTGACTTGTTCCCACAAGTCACATGGCCTAACCGAGTAATTCGGTCAGCCCAAACCTTCCAGCAATGTCTGGAAGGGGTCGCACTAGTGCCTAAAGGCACTGTATGCGCTGCCCTCCAACAAGGACTCTTGTCTGAGTCTGACTGAGCTCACACTACATAGTCTTTCTTTTCTAAATGCCGACATTATTAACTCAGCTGTAGTTGACACTATACAAATTACTATTATGATCTAATGGTTAAGGTCCATGTATATACAAAGGAATGAATCGAGGGAAATCTACCTAAGGTAACTCCTGTGCGGACTTGCACGCTTAGTAAAATCCTCACATGCGTCCCGGATATCTCCGGTGACTACAGATATTGCAAACCCGGACTAAAAATATTTATGTAGCACATCGGTTGTTTATTGGCATGCAAGTATAAGTGCCATTTATGCCATGTGAAGTCCCATTGTAACAGTGCACCCAAGCATTGAGATGTGTTGCAATGCATTGCAACGCGTCGCAACGAATATCACGTGACGTTGCGGATTTGTAACTTTTCCGACAGTTGTTACGATGGTACATTCCCAATCTAGAATGTTTGTGCCCGGTATCGATATCTTGAGCGCTTGTAGTTACATAAACTCGTTCGTTCAAACGTAAGACACCTAGTCGTGAGTACGTACTCGCAGCGTATTCCTCTTTCGTTATTCCAATCTCAGTTCGAAACACGATCATTTCTCTACACACTATGGCTTCCTCTAACTTCAGTGAGTTTCTTTGCAACTCTTCCACTTCAACCTCTCAACCATGCGTGCAGGTTTGTTACTCTGGGGGTGAATAGTCTATCTATGCAGGCCAGCACGAGCGCCAGGCTCGACACTGGACCGATTCGAGACAGATGTCTTCGGGGTGCACCCGGTGTGAGAATTGTCGTGGAACTCGCATCTAGTGTCTTTGTTACTTCCCACTTCGCAAAAGGATTCACCGATTGACGCTGACCGCTACACTGTCTCCAAGTGTGCTCAATCTCCATCTTAGCTTCACTCAAATGTTAAACATGACTCAGTCTCCACACCACTCAGACAACTCAAGCCTGATCGATCAACCCGGAACACATCACTGGCACCCATGTTTCAAAGTGAATGCGTCCTCACTTCCCAAGGAGCTTCCTGTTTAAAAGTTGATGCCAGCACGCGCTGTGTCCTACATAGGCTGGTCCTACGCAGTTATCCACAATGTTCGGGGCACGTCATTTCAGAACGCGTCTTGCTCTCTACAACGCACCACTACACCCTCCAGAGGACAAACTGGTCCCATTCCTTACCAATGATTTACAACGAACCTCAAATGGTATCGTTCACACTTTATCAATTGTAAGCATTTTGAGTGTCTCGTTTCCCTCGATTCCAACACTCATCGAGATAAATTTCGTCCATTGCATCTGGTCAGGCCCAAACAGTTCTCATGTATGCATCTGTGCTGATGCTTCTGGTGGCTGCTCTAAGCGTCGTCATTACTTGCGAGTCATATCCCGTTACATTGTCGTGTGATTTCTTACTCCCTTCCCCTTTGCTACAGACTATCGCTGCCCCCTCTGTAATCCGTGGAGTTACAATTACTCCTTCTCTGATACTCGTGCTTCTGCCCTCGGCACACCATGTTCCGAATGTCGGGGTGGCGAGTTGGGTGGTTGCGATGCTCGGAAAGGCATGATGCGAAACTGGCTTCCGGCGGCCAACGCAAAACACAAGGCATTGTGGCCCCCTGGTGGCTGCCTTCTTCACCCACCATTTTTTGCCTGACCTTTTAACTCGCTGCCATGTATACTGCCTTCGCTCTGCAAAGCTTATCTGGGGACGACCGGGTGTCCCGCGGCCCTACACTTGTTATGCTCTCCCATGTGTCGTAGAACTCTTGGAATGTCACTGCCCTACTCTCCACACCAGCCTGGTACAGAGAATGACTGAGATCGAGACGTTGAGACCGGTCAAATTCGAATGGCGTCAAGCAACTAACACAGCTGACTGACACGGAACAATCAGCTTGCTATGGTTTAATCCAAAAAACCGATTTCAATATGCGTCGCTCATGTCTGCTGGACTCTTTCCACTCAAATCCTTGATATTCATGTCGGCATTTTGGTTCTTTTCGCGGCCGTCAGTTCGTCGTTGCAAAAGGGAAACCTCTTGCTCGGTCCCCTCCGCATGTGGTGCATGACACATGAGTAAACCTCGGATTCAGGTTGCTTCTTCCCCGCGCAACTGCAGTCTAAACCAAAACTAGACTACGACGATTCGAGTATATATAATACCTCAGTCCCAAGCAAATACCTTGTACCTTTTGATCCTCGTCACTTTACTTCTGCCTCCAAGTCCTCCACGCCCAACCGACAAATATGTACATACCTTCGAATGAACCGTGGGCAAACCCCAAAGTTGCCGCCATCGCCTCACTTTACATTGAAGGCCACGTCAAGCGTAAGGATACTTTTATGGATAATCCTCAACCTATTCCCATGGATAGTGGAATAGGCTACAAGTATAGTGGTGTCGTCATTGCGGCAGTGTGTGAGTAACCTTCACTCGTGCATACAAGACACGCTTACAAAGACTACCACATCCTTCAGTAGGCGTCGTGCTAGTCATTGCACTCTTGTGGATATGTTATACCAAACACATATTCTTGTGCCTTCGTGAATGCTGCTGCGGATCTTCGGATACCGACCGTCCTTCATACCCTCGTTTCTACTCAGGTACTTCATTGAGCAGCTTCTGGTGGGCAACACCGCCTCCAAACCCACCATCCGTTGAGCAGCCCAAACCTCAAGAGAACATGGCAATTCCACGCCAATATCAGCCGACACGCCGACCCCCCAGTTCGTCTCATGATAATCCCGATACCGCTCCCCCTCCATATCAACCACCCACCCCTCCGCGAGCCCTGGTCCCCCGGCGAACTACTAGCCATGATAGCTTACCAAACATAACCGAGGACGAAACTGTTGATCCCGCAAATATCCCTCTTCCACACACTCCAGTTCCTCGATCTCCACATCCCTAAAGCACGCTAGCTGGATTCCATCAGTACGAGCCTACAACATTCTGTAGCACAACACCCCATTTCAATTCGATTATGTTTTTGTCCCACCGCGACTCGGATTTTTTTTCCTACCTTCGCTTTGCGGCGTATGAATGGATCGCTGTATTGATCTTATCCTGGGTGATTTATTATAATGTATTTTCGATGGGGGACCACGAAATAGGCCCCCTCTATGTTGTGCGTAACAATCCAGTCTTGCTTATAACCCCCTCGCGAGCTTCGAGGATACCGCAAGCTCATACACGCCCAAAAACACTGCTCCACCAGCAGATATCCAAAACGTGCGAGGTACGACTCCGGCGAAGAGCGCGCCCACACCTTCAACACGATAAATACTCCGGAATCTGTGGGTGATTGAAGGAATTTCGCTCCTGTCTGCCTACGATAGATCATCGGGAATCCAAATTTCTAAAAAAAAAAATTCAATTGGACTTACCCTCATGTCAAGCATGACACGGGTTTTGAGGACATCCAGTGGTGTGGTGAGAGCAGCAGCAACACCCCCAGCAACGGATCCGCAAAGGGATGCTTCGTAAGCATGAAGCACTCGCTTACCGGGCAAGCGCTCTCTTAACGAGCGCTTTAGGTATTCGTAAAGCGGGAATTGCAGTGATGTGAAAGGAATCTGAATGATGAGAAGAATCAACCCCAGTTGTGGTACTCAAGTGGACGGAACGAGCCTCCCGCATGATGGTGATTCCAAAACCACGGTATAGGCCAGCGACTCCATCGGCACGCATCACATTCATGAACGTATCAAATGATGACGCTGCGACGCCGTATGTGGAAGTTTGCGTTCTTGACTTGACAACCTCTGTCGGGACACGGACAAGACACGCAGCGCATTCCCCCATCGAGGCGGCAAAAACATGAGCCAGAGGAGAAGGATGTGAGATAGGGGAAGGAAGATTGTGTTTTAAATAATCATATGTCGTGAAGAACACGGCAGCTTTAACAGAGGAAATACTCAATGGTAAACAATACAACGATCGTTAATATTGCAGCTAACCTCCCGGTGCACTCCCAACGATGACACTCCCAATCCCACGATAGACCCCCCTAAATCCACCGGCTGCCAGAAATCCTTGGGAAGATTGCAGTCGTGTTTTGACTGTGTCAATTGGAAAAAAGAGCAAGTCTACGGAAGTGCCTGCTGCCGCGCCTGCCTGACGCACCCTCAGTTAAGTATAACCTTCCATTCAATCAGGTTTGGACGCACAAACAGTGACTGCAGGAAGCTAGGCACTTCAGCGCCTCCAGCATCCATCTAATCGACGCCTCTGTGGGAACGGCAATTCCCGGAGCAACGATCTACACGTGTCACGCATGTCACGGTCCATCGATTTTGGCTCTCGATCTCGATACATCCATTTCCCCTGTCCTCCAGCCAGAATCCTCAGCAAGCGCTCGGAGACTGCACCCCATCCATTCGAGCCCCCGAGTACTGTCAGCCTCACAACACATTCAAATTGAGGGAAACAGATAAAAGGCGGGAGGACGTTGCAGGCGAAGGATGGCACCATCGGGCCTCCTAGAGCAAAGACCTCCTGGACCCGAAAGAACCAGGAGAAGGGTCTGGAATCGACCCGGCGTTTATAATTGATTAATTTTTTGATAGTACTTAACTACTGGATACTGGCCGTGCCATAGCGGCTATCCGAGTTTTTACGATGTTCTCGTGTATTACTGAACCTATAATATAATGTGCATGCTTGCGCCTGTGCGTGGATGTGTCAGGAAGTCATGCATGGAAGGTACTATAACGGACGCAAACCACCGTCGACTCGGCGCGGGCCAGATCTATATATCCCTCACGACGATAAACCACACTCCCACGGTTTCCAGCGATTGCCGGACCTTGCCCACAACCTCTTCGCCATCCGCTTTACTCTCCGTACGTACCGTGACTTGGGATTCGGATACCCTCGTGATAATTAAACATTTCGGGCATTTTCTGGTCACAAAATCTCATGCCTGTTAACCCAACTTCAATTCATTGTCGAGCCGAGTTTTCACACGGCATATCAGCGGTGGCGGGATCAACGTCTGCCTAACGGAACGTCCATTCTCCTGCCCACAGGCTAGAGCTCTTTATAACTCCAATACTTGTTCTTTAACTCCTTTTCGCCCGTCGACGATCTTATAGTAGTCCTCTGGAACTGCTGTTTCGACGTGATAAATGGCTCCAGTTTTGATGTTGACGCGGAAACGCGCGTTAGGGATCGCGGCGGGAACGATCGTATTAGGTACAGGATGGCAACTCTATTCCGTGAATAAGCCTGTGTTTCCTCCTCCTCCACCTGGTGGCAGACCACCACCTCCCTGGACTCCACCTTCCAGGCAGAAAATGTTGAGTAGTTTGAGAGCGAATGTACCGGTAAGGGCATTGGAGGAGGACGTAGAATCAAAAGGGGACGAGGAGTTTGATTTGCTAATTGTTGGTGGAGGAGCTACAGGCTCCGGAGTTGCCGTTGATGCTGCTTCGAGAGGTCTTAAGGTTGCACTTGTCGAGAGGGATGATTTTAGTTCTGGTGAGCTCGATCTGCTCATGTCCATACTCTAGTGAATCTTGATTGCGCATTCTTCGGCTCTTCGAAACATTGTAGGTACATCATCAAAATCCACCAAGCTTGTTCATGGCGGTGTTCGATATCTTCAAAAAGCTGTTCTCGAACTCGACTATGAGCAATACAAACTCGTCAGAGAAGCGTTGCATGAACGCCGAATCTTCCTCCAGACAGCACCGTATCTTTCCCATATGCTTCCTATCATGCTGCCGCTGTATAAATGGTGGCAATTACCCTATTATTGGGCTGGGTGTAAAGCATATGATTTCTTGGCTGGCGGTGAGAATATGGAGTCTAGCTATGTCATGACAAAAGGAAAGGCTCTCGAAGCGTTTCCTATGCTTAAGAGTGAAGGTTTGGTTGGTGCGCTGGTTTATTATGACGGTGAGCACGGTATCCGGTTACATCGTTTTCTCGTGCCTACGGACCTACTTCTGACTGAGATTCTTTCGTAAATGCCAGGTCAACACAATGACGCGCGAATGAACGTGTCATTAATCATGACGGCGGTCCAACATGGTGCCACAGTCATTAATCACGTCGAAGCGACCGAATTACACAAGAATGAAGCAACTGGCAAGCTGAATGGTGCACGCGTTCGAGACCGTTTAACAGGTGAAGAGATCAACGTTCGGGCAAAGGTAAGCGTGTTTCCGTTGATTCCTCATGATGTTTACGATCAGCACTTCATAGGGAATCATTAATGCCACTGGTCCCTTCAGTGACTCGCTTCTCCAAATGGATGCAGCCATCTCCGGCCTGACTCCACCCAAGCCTATTGTCGCCCCTTCTTCCGGCGTACACGTCACTTTACCGAATTACTATTCCCCTCGTAAGATGGGCCTTCTCGACCCTGCCACAAGTGATGGGCGGGTAATCTTCTTCTTACCATGGCAAGGAAACACCATTGCCGGTACGACCGATACTCCCACGAGCGTGACGGATATGCCCATACCACGCGAGGAAGAAATTGAATGGATCTTGGAAGAAATTAAACGATACTTGTCACCCGATATTCGAGTTCGAAGAGGGGATGTTCTTTCAGCGTGGAGTGGTTTACGACCTCTTATACGGGATCCTAATTCATCGAACAGCAAGGACCTCGTGCGGAACCATTTGATCACAGTCTCGGGATCTGGGTTGATCACCATTGCTGGTGGGAAGTGGACAACATACAGGGCCATGGCGCAAGAGACTGTCGATAAAGCGGCGGAAGTGTTTGGCTTTGATGTTGGATCGAGTATTACGGAGCGGGTAAGGCTTGTTGGAAGCGAAAATTGGAGTAAGAACATGTTTATTGGGTTGGTTCAGCGGGTGAGTGCGATCTTGCATTTTTTTTCGTGCTTCTTGAAGATTCTTCTTGTTAGTATGGTCTGGAAACGGAGGTGGCTAAGCATCTCTCTGATAATTATGGAGACCGTGCCTGGGCTGTAGCTTCTATGGCGGAGTCAGCAGGTCGTAGATGGCCTCTGCATGGCATCAGACTAAATCCCAACTATCCCTGTGCGTTTCTTTTTCGTTTGTTTTCTGACAAGAACAACACAACATAATAATCATATTCCGCAGACATCGAGGCTGAGATTTATTATGCTGTTCGGAATGAATATGCTCAAACAGCAGTCGACTTCATCGGACGTCGGTCACGGCTAGCTTTCCTCAATGCAGCAGCAGCGCTTGATGCCCTTCCTCGTGTGATTGATATTATGGGGAATGAGCTTGGATGGAATGCGAATAGAAGGAAGAAGGAATGGGTTGATGCGAGGGAGTATCTCGTCACTATGGGATTGCCACCCCCTTCTCCGGGGGAGATTGAGAAGGCAGATTTGGATGTGAGAGGCAGAGGATGGTATGATCTCACGCTTGGAGGGACACGAGGCGGCGGGGGGTTCCTCGGCAGGTTTACACGACTTGGAAGTGGAATCGGAGAAGCGGATCATTCGTCTTTGTTGCATTCGAGAGCACACTTCTCGCTGGATGAATTGGAGGCGTTGCGTCTAGCTTGGGTTGCTCGTGGTGGTGACGAGGAAACAGGAGCTGGGATCCGACCTACCGACGTCGTTGAGATTTCCCGCGGGGAGGCCAAGTTTATTGCTCCGAGCGGGAAGGCTGTTGAGTTGAAAGACGTGGTCAGTGCAATGGTTAGCGCGGGGATTGAAAAGGCGAAGAACTCACTGAGCTTCGATGAGTTCGTGGATGTGAGTGGCTCTTCCATATACATGCCCGGGCATTGATGGTTGTTTCTTTTCCAGACTGCAGCAAGCATGAAAGACACGCTCACTGCCAAGCGCAAAGGAGTCAAACTCTCTGCACGAGATGCGGAGCGGAGAGTCATCCCCGTCGAGAAGAGTGGAGGAGGCCTTTAAAATGAACTGTCCAGCATTCCTCTTTTGCCACATGCGCACTCTGCTCATTTTCATCCATTTTGAGCTGGAGCTTGAGGCACAATTTTGCCCATTCGTCTTCGTTCTGCTTGCTATTGACGGACCCAAAGGACCACATTCACCCCAAGGATGGAATGTTGTATCGTAGTTCTGTACATATGTGGATTATGCATCTAACAGTGCTCTAATTGCCTATGTAGTAACGACATCTTTTGGCCATTATTCTCAGCTGAACACGGGCTCGGGGTCGGAAGGGAGGAGTGTGTACACAGACCATTCATGTCGAATTTCTTATTAAACAGGTCTTACCCCTCTGAAATCCTTGGGTGCCTTTTACCCAGTATAACTGAGGGAGGGTAGGCGGGCATATATTGCAGGTTTTGCATGTGCAGGCGTTGTGGCGAATTCAGAAATTGAATAAGTTCAACGGACACTCTACAAAGTTTCCTCGCATATTAATAGGGTGATAGACCTGTCTTTGCTAATTCCTGTGCACCACAAATGTGCTTGAGATGAGGCTGGGGTGAAAGTTGGGACAAGTGAATTCGGTGGGTTTTGTTGTCCATTGTTGATATCGGGTCTCCTCGCGAAAATTCATCCTTGCCGCAAACGCCAACTATTTTGCGACGACCATGACGGCCCCGACGCATATCCTTTTCGAATCCTCTAGTGGATATGCGCTCTTCTCGTCAAGGAAAGTTGAAGAGATTGGGTCCAAGGCATGACTTGTCTTTTGTTTCTTTCAAACTTGCTTATATGCGCTCCGCACTCTAGCATGCAGATGTCCAAAACTCCATTCGGGATGCCTTCAAGTTCGGGAAGATGGTCGAGCTACGGTCTTTCGCGCCTTTCAAAACGGCTGCTCACGCATTAGAAAATGCTAATGACATTTCAGAAGGTTCGCTTATTTTGGCAGTTTTATTCATGAAATGCCACTGACTAGTGCTTGGAAATCGGGGTTATTTCTAGGCATTGTGAATGACTACTTGAAGGAACTTCTTGAACTCAATCTTTTGAAGTCGAAATCAAATGAGCCCATAGTCTTGGGTGTTTCTGATAAAAACCTTGCTTCGTCACTCAGTGCTACTCTCGGCATCAACTGCGATACATCCCCCCGTTCTCTTGAGCTCATTCGAGGCATACGTCTTCACGCAGAAAGACTTCTCCGGGGTTTGCAAGCGGGAGACCTCGCAAAAGCTCAGCTGGGTCTTGGTCACGCCTATTCGCGGGGGAAAGTCAAGTTCAACGTCCACCGTGCCGACAATATGATCATCCAAGCTATCTCGCTTCTTGACCAGCTCGACAAAGACGTCAACACGTTTCATATGCGTATCAGGGAATGGTATGGATATACCTTCCCTGAACTTGCCAAGATTGTGCCCGACAGCTTGTCGTATGCTCGTGCCGTCCGCTTCATCGGGTCCAAGTCGACATTAAATGAGTCGAAGCTTGATGATTTGACGGACATTCTTGGGGGCGACGCGACATTGGCCAAGAACATTTTGGATGCTGCTCGCACAAGCATGGGGTCAGACTTGAACGAGATTGACGCCATCAACATCAATCATTTCGCGGAGCGGACTATTGGCCTTGCGGAGTACCGTCATGAGTTGGTCGTTTACTTGTCCGAGAAGATGCACGCTGTTGCACCAAGCTTGTCGGCTCTTCTTGGCGAGCGGCTTGGGGCGCGTTTGATTTCGCATGCTGGCTCGCTGACCAACTTGAGCAAGTACCCGGCGAGTACAGTTCAGATTCTTGGGGCAGAAAAGGCACTCTTCCGTGCCTTGAAGACTAAAGGCAAAACTCCCAAGGTTCGCCATTAAATTTTTTTGAAGGGTAGATTCACTTAGATATCTCTATTCATTTCAGTTTGGTCTTCTTTATCACTCTCCTTTCATCTCTCGAGCCAAGGCCAATCACAAGGGTCGCATCTCCCGCTTACTTGCGAACAAGTGTTCGATAGCATCTCGTATCGACTGCTTCTCTGAGAAGCCGACAATTAAGTTCGGTGACGCTCTCCGGCAACAAGTTGAGGAGCGTCTCCAGTTCTACGAGGTCAGTGACAGACACAATTCTTGTTCCCTCCACTTTCCGCTAATGATGCTATGCTTAGTCTGGGGTACCACCGTCAAAGAACTCAGATGTGATGCAGCAGGTGCTGAAAGAAATTGGTGAGGATGAGGAAAGTGACACGGAGATGGCCGAACCAGAACCTCCAAAGGTAAATGGGAAAGGAAAAAAGGGAAAGGAGAAGGCTGAGAAGAAAAAGAAAAAGCGGGATAGCGATGGTCATGAGAGACCCGAGAAGAAAAGGGGCAAGGAGGGTTCTGAGAAGAAGGATGAGGAGAGTCCTGTGAAGAAGCGGAAACGCGAAGAGGTTGAGGAAGAAAATGAGCCGTCACCGAAAAAATTGTCAAAGGACGAGAAAAAGGCCGCCAAACGGGCCGAAAAGGCAGCAGCCAATGCGGAGGTGTGTTATCCATTTGACAAATTGTTTGCAATACATGACTGACGTTGGTGTATACAGCCATCTCCTGAAAAGAAGAAGCACAAAAAAGATAAGGATGGGGAGCGGGAGTCAAAGAAGCGACGAAAGAGCGAAACTGCATAACTTTTTTTCACCCGGTTTGCTGTCTTTGTTTAGCTCTTGGCTTTTGCTGTATATTGCATATTATTGTGCTTCCTCTTTTAATCATGAAGATGCTTGCTTTTGACGATGGAATGCAATTGTGCAACTGGATGATGATGACAGCCATTCCATCCCCGTGGCAGCGGGGCTATCCGTTCGATCCACCGTGGCATAGGGAAGCATCGTTAGGAGCCGCTGGTTGATGTAACTGGGGGTGCATTCGACATCGACCCCTGAGTGACAAGCTTATGGCGGGACTGACTCAGTATCCGTTCCGATCATTTTCAGCCCGGGACCAACCGGTTACCTTGTCGCCCTACGTGTCTCAACATAGGTAGGTTCGAGGTATTGTCCATCCTTACCAGGCTTATACTTCTATCGGGAACGCATCGCCCGTCGTACGACTGGCGAAGGCTCAATGCACGAAGACAGCCCGAAGATCTATAAGTCTCACCTTCGCTACGAGGACGTGCCTGTAAATAGTGCCTATCAGCTCCTGTTCGAACACCCCACCATCGATGTGCCTGATTCACACACGGTGTACATCGATGCTCTGACTGGAGTCTCAAGGACTCGTGGCCAGCATATTGTCCGATCTAAGAGGCTTGCTACTGCGCTGGTGACTAGTCCTTCCAAAGGTGGCTTGGGATTGACTAGAAATGAGAGGGTTGGCATCCTTGCTGAGAACTGCATGGTGAGCCACAATTACAATAACTAGTTGTACCATAATCCTAATTGGGCCTTTCCCTCCTCCCATAGGATTACAGTGTTATTGTTCACGCGTGTCTCTATGCTGGCATCCCCTTTGTCATGCTGAACATCAATGCGACAATGGATGAGCTCGTTCACGCGGTCGATTTGGTCACTCCGTCCCGGGTGTTTATCACCAAATCTCTTCTTGGACGCCACATTAAATATTTGAAGTCCACAATGACATTTTCTGGAGTTGCATTCTCCAGTAGTGGGCTCGGAGGGCCCGACCAGATCGTTGAGTTGAAGGATGGACGAGATTTGGATGCTTTGCTTGTCGATACAATCTCCATGCAGACTCTACTAATGTGCAATGTAAAGAGGAACGATATAGCGGTAGGCGAAACAAATGCGATGATGATGTGAATATGCTGATGTAGAGAAGTATATGATTTTTTCGAGTGGCACCACCGGGATGCCAAAGGCGGTAATGATTAGTCATGGGAATGTGTACGTCCACTCTTGTAGCCTGTTTCTAGTCCTAATAACATATCGCAGGATGTCTTCCATGCTGCAGGGTAGGGCCGCAATGCAAGTCGTGTTGAAAGCCCTGGGGATATCGTCCCCGCAAGGGGTTCCATGCCTGGCCACTCTACCAATGTATCACACATACGGATTTTTCAGCACCTGCTTGAGGTATTTGAGCTTTGCTCATTGTGAGCAACCACGAAGGGAATGCTTATTATGTTATTGACAGTAACCACGCTACAGTCAACACCTACGTCATCCTCCCTCGCTGGGAGGTCGGGGAGGCTCTGCGAGCCATAGAAAAGTCAGGAAAATCCCTTACCTCAGTAGCTGTCTATTTGACCCAGTCAGTAGGTATAAGATTCAGACAGCCCTACTGGTTCCGACAATGATACGGCAGTTGGTAAATGCACTGCTGTTGAAAGAGAACGACTCAAGCTCCCTCCGGGGTGCTTTAGGAACCCTCACAAGTGTGGTTTCAGCTTCTGCGGCTTTGTCGCCCGAGCTAGTGAAAGAGTTTTACAAGATCCTAGAGAGGCCGTCAAATGAGCATATCGCCACGAACGTCTCTGTAGGTTCGGTAAGTGTGGAACACTCGCCCTCGAGCCCTTGCCTACTCAACCTGTTCTTTGTTAACAGTATTTTGGAGCATCCGAAGCGGTAAGACACCGACATTGCCGGATTCATTCCCCCCCTCATTATACTCAACAGACAGTTTCAATTGCTTCGCCAGCATTCAGAGCCCCAAAGTTGGCACCGCCTGGGTTCTTGACCACAAGTGCATTGACTCTTGTTGCGAACACAGAGGCTGTCCTCCGTCATGATAGTGATGGTCCCGGGCGATCGAGTGAACAGTTACCACGAGGATTCTCTGTTGGGGAGTTATGTATCCGGGGGCCGAACATCGCTCTTGGGTACTGGAACAACAAGCTCGCTACGCAGGAGACGTTTCGAGTGACAGTGCCTGGTGTCGAAGGGAATGACTGGCTCCGAACCGGTGATCTGGTGAGCGGCTGCAGTATTTCAGGCCTGCTTTTTTGTCCTTCCACTCACTTGATCTGCCAAAGTTCATTGCGGACCAAGATGGTAGTTTGTGGTTCGTTGAAAGGATCAAGGTCTGTCTTTAGATGTCTCCCTCTGAACATCATACCAATATCCCATCCACTTCCACCTAGGACGTCATGAAGATATCAGGATCACAAGTTTCTCCCCAAGAAATTGAGGAAACTATACTAAAGCATTGCCGGGAGATTGTAAATGATGTTTGTGTCATTGGGGTCAACCCAGCCTCTGTTTTAGCGGCATCACTGGCAAACGGTCCACTTGAGCATGCAGAGAGAGTCAAGAGGTCAGCTGCGGCTGAGGAATTGGTTCCGCGTGCCTGGGTCGTACCTTCTCTCAAAGGGAGGGCCATTGGCAAGGAGAAGTGTGCACAGGTTATCGATTCTGTGGTTCGTGAACGCCTAAGCAAGATTAAATGGATAGTGGGCGGGATAGAGTTCATCAGTGAGGTGAGTGGCGTAAGTGCATGATCCCACAGAGAACTGGCTCAGGATGTTATGTTTAGGTGCCTAAGAATAGTGTCGGAAAGACGATGCGGCGTCCTCTGCGAACCCAGTTCGAGGCCCAATATCCTCCTAAGGCAGCTCGCCTCTGAGATATTCTCACGTGCTCCTTGCTGGGGTCCTGCCTTGGAGGAATTGTTAATTTCGTTCGATACGTTATGTAGTGGATGTTATGGCAGTGATGAATTCCCCTCGATCGCTGATTGAAAATGGCTTTGCAAGTATACGTACTTTTGCAACCAGATGTTGAGGTCTGTTTGCAGCCGGACCGGCCGAAGTGATCACTTGTCGCGGCGCAGCATCGACAAGGGCTCCTTAGCTACGAACGTACATCGCAAGGGCTATACATAGAGTCGAGAAGGCATAGAGGCTGGTTCTGCCTGACATATCGTGCATTGAACGAGGAAGTACCTGACCTGTCGCTCCTAGCCGCGTCGTACATTCCGAATATGGCAGAGAAAGCTGATGGCATGTTACCTTGCTTGCAAGGTCACTTCCAAACCCACAATTGCGTGGGAAAAAATGTGTTTATATTACATTTACTTCTCATGTGATTCCCAATAGCATGCGACCATTCAACGAAATTATGTATCATTGTGTTATGGTCGTCCCCCCTCGCCATCATCGTACCTGAAGTTCTCGGGTGTTTAGTGCATCGGTATAACCCAGTTAAGTATTAACCCGCGCCCGATGCCCTCGCTGCTTCCCAAGTAGTATTTGCCGGCATGTTCAACTTTTCGAAGCATATGTACTTGAGTCCGCCCGCTTCAAGGCTTCGTCCACAGGTCATGTACCAGCCATGGGCTGGCAATAATGGAAGACAACCCCGGTACTCACTTCACAAATGGCAACATCGACCCTCACTTTACAAATGAGGACTTCGTGACTGCAAGTTCTCTGTCTTTGTCGGGCACCATAGTGCACTTGAGCGACATCCAACCCAAGTGGGCAAGATGGTGGGTAACGAAGCGAAACTTATGAAGTGAGTTACCGAAAAAAATTGCTGCAATGTCAAAGTGCACATGCTGCTATCGGCAACTTCCCATGCACCGCATGTGTCACATAACAGACTTTGCAGACTTTGCAGACTTTGCACACATTGCACACATCACACATCAGGCTCTTTTGTATTGGGAACCTGCAATTGAAATTACTGTATTGTAGCGAACCCTGACTCATTGTCTGTGCACATTGCTTGCTGCTGTCCAGAAGGGTGTCAAGACTGTTTCCCATGGTCTAGACACACTTTACATAGTTGGATAGCCCCATTGAATAGCTTCCAGAATATATGATTTGAGACTAAGTTGACCAATAAATTGTTGAGAAAAATGCAAAATGCTTTTTTGGACACGAGTCTGCAAATACTTGTGGCTGTCCAAACTCACTGTCCATGCCAGACTCCTTCCCAGTCACTCACATGATTTCTCCAAGGTTTAGCTGTGTTAGACACTGGTCCGGGGTCGGCACCGAGGGTTGCCGTTGCAGGCCGCGATGGCCGCGATGCCTCAAACAAGGCCCGAGGGTAGGGCATTCGGCCTCAGCAACTCTAAAGGGAGTGCTGTGCCCCCTAGCTGTCTCTTGGCCCTCATTTCAGACTCACTGGGGTTGCCTTGTTGGGGTCAGGACTTAGGGGTCATGGTCACATCGATATTAGAGCTAAAGTACTATACAGGATATATATATGAAGGCAGAATGAATTGAAGCGGACCCGGGCCGAAGGCCGAAGGGTCTGGAAGCAAAAGGGAACAAGGAGCGGGGTTGGCCGCACAGCGGCCGGCAATGACCGAGGGTCAAAACAAACAATAACAGATAAATAAAGGAAGGAGCGTAGGGCCGCGATAGCGGCGATGGTATCATAGCGGTGCCGGACTTGGAGTTGGGCTGGAGTCGGGTGCGGGAATGGTAGCAGCCCTGTAGGGGCCGAGTGGGCGGGGTAGAGGAGTCATGCTGGGCACGGTGCAGGAGGTGGACTCAGGGCGGGAAGGTTGGTGTGGCTGTGGGGGAGTCTGTCAGGGTTCAGCACCCTGCCTTAGGGTGCCCCGGACTCCCCACCTACTTTACCCCCTTTTATTCTTTGACTGTTGCCTTGTTGTTGCCTTTGTGTGTTGTGTACACGCGCGCACACGGGATAGCGTGGGAACTTTCTGAGTGAGCAGCTCGCCTAGAATGTTCCCACAGGTCACAGCCACAGTTCTGGGCAAGCAACTTGCCCAGAACGTTCCCACGCTTACTGGGCACTGCCACCTGGATGTTCCCTCCGGGTCACACTACACAACTCTAGGAGCTGTATAGTTGTGGGCATGTGACCCATTCCTTTATATAGCAACCATGCGGGGAGATGAGACCTTTACCCTTCTTCTCATCTCATGCCCCGCATAGGCAAGTGTATATTATCTTTCCTTTTACTATACATCTCATGCCCCGCATAGTGTGAGGACAGGTTAGATGGGGGTTGAGGTCAGGGAGCCTCCGAGTCTGAGGCCGGGCCCTGACAGAGTCAGCCAGGTGCAGGGGAGCCTAGGGGCAAGCGGGGGAGTGAGCAGGGAGTCCTCATGGAGGATAGGGCTGAGGTCAGGGCTTGCGCTCACGCCCGCATAGCGGGAATGGGCTCGGGCAGCATCAGGACGGGCGGGGAACGGGCCGGAATGCATGGCCATGACAAACTGCAACTTATGTTGCCTCCGAAATCTGTTGAGCGACTGGTACAACTTGCAACATGTGATGTTCCCACGCTAAGTTGTAATGAGTTGTACATAGGCTGCAGAATATAATTTTTAGTATTTACACATGCAGTCATTACACCCAACCCAACCTGTGGAGACCAAGGGAGCACATCTGTTAGAACCGGGCAGGAACAGACGACTCCGGAGTGGAATCGGAGACTTAGCGTGGAGGGACCTTGGCCTCAGCGACTCAAGCGGAGCGCTGTGCCATTGCTGTTTGTCCATTTGGTCCTTAATTTCACAGTAGGTGAGCAGGAAGTCTCTAGGGGGCATTTCAGGTCGATTTCGGACTAAACCAAAACGAGTATGTACAAGCGCCGATATATATAATGGAAGGGGCAAAAGCACAAGGAAAACAAAGGGTAACCGAATTGGAACGAAGACGTCTGAACAGGAACAAAGGGTAGAGGGAGCGGAGCGGTACCGAAGGTCATAAGGCAGGACCTGTGATACGTTGAAAGAGGGCTCGCGGCTCTCTATGCCGACTAAGCTCGTGGGGCCAAACTCCCTAAACTCCTACTTTCTTGACTGAACTTCGCTATGCTCGATCCTTAACTCCGGTGTGGGTTCTCCGGGATTCCGCAAGGTCCGGGCTCAACTAATCTACTACCCACTCGTTGTGGGCTAGACAGTTGCCCTTATTCCTACTGTTGGAATTCCACACACTCACACCCTCTCTAGCGTGTCCTAGCACCTTAGAGAAAATGGGGAGGGGAGAACTTCTATTCCAGAATCTGGTATGTACAGGATATAAGGAACAATTATTTTTAGAATAATTGATGGGAAATATTGGTACCATATGGCACCTGCATACCTTATTAGGCGAAATAATAAAAAGGGTAATAGTATCAATAAAAGAATATCAATCAATATCTGAAATGATGGTGAAATATGAAAATAAGAGAAAATAAGCGATATCTCAATGGATTTACGGAATTAAGAGCCTAAATTGGAAATGTAGCCGGAGATAACTCTCACACAGCCAATAAGCATTTTTACCAATTTATTAGACGCCGTGGGAACGAGTGAGGCTGGAATTCTGGGTTGCCGCTTGAGATTCCCACGCCCGCACATGCCCGTGCCTAACTTGCCCAACATGGAACTCCGTCAAATCTCCTCCGATTGGGACGTTCTTGATATCGTCAGAACCGTACGAATTAGGACTATTTTTGGGTACCAAATTCATATCGAGTTGTCGCGTGAATGGAAGTGGTTTCTGAATGTTGGAAGCGGGTATCTGAGCCGGCTCTGTGCGTGGGCGATTATCCCGCCTACAACGTCCGAAAGGAGGTAGGGAGGGCGAGGCCCAGAGGGGCAGGAGGATGAGGGGAAGTGGGGATGATGACTAACTGGCTAGAATAGGAAGAAGCAGTAGTCCAAATAGGGATGAGGGGAAAACGCGAGAAATACATTACAAGCGGTGAGAGTGCCGAAGGCGATCCGCGAAGCTCGGGGGTTGCGGAGCTTACGGAGGTTACGGAGGCGGGGTTGAAAGTCCGAGGGATATTGGCAATGGTGTTTACATAGTATGAGGTCACCAATGCAATGGACTAAGACCAAGGTGGAGTCAAAGTCCGAGGTAGGGACTATGACGGAGGCTCGGAGCAAGGTACGAGCGGTGTCCAAGTGCGAAGTACGGGACAGCGGTGGAAGGTCGTAACTTGGCGGAAGGGTGGCGGAGGAGTAACAGAGGGAGGAGAGAGGGGAAAGGTAAGGGAGAAGGAGTGGCGGAAAGGAGAGTAGTCAGGTCCAAAGGTGAGTATCGGAGCGGATGGGGAAGCGTAGGAGGATGACGGGAGGGTGGAGGTGTTGTGAAGGGGGAGCAGAGTAGTAGGAGGGTGGCGAGAGGGGCGGTGTTCAGTCCGAGATGAGTATTGGAGCGGACGGAGATAGGGTCGGAGAGGTAAGGAGGAGGTGTGTTGCCAGGACCGAAGGTGAGTATCGGAACGGCAGCGGTAGGTTATGACTCCGGAGGTGAAGAGGGTGGAGGTCCGGAAGTCGGGTTGGGGTCGGGTATGCACGGATATGACAACATCCAAGGTTGTGAAGTCAATATCTGGGTGTGTGCAAAGTTTAACAGTTTATATATTACTTGGTTACTGATCACTTGTTTGTGCCCAGTGGCATAAGTGGCACAGTGATAGCTGTGGCTATGCTGTTTTTTTTGAGTGGCACATGTTCAATTCTCACTTATAAAACTTTTTTTTTTCATACCCTCCACTCCTTAGTGTACACAAAAACAACCATTTCACAATTATTCCATGGGAGGGCCCGAAAAAAGTTTTCCTAAGTGAGAATCAAACATGTGCCACTCAAAAAAACAGCATAGCCACAGCTATTGCTGTGCCACTTATGCCACTGGGCACAAACAAGTGATCAGTAACCAAGTAATATATAAACTGTTAAACTTTGCACACACCCAGATATTGACTTCACAACCTTGGATGTGCTCCCTTGGTCTCCACAGGTTGGGTTGGGTGTAATGACTGCATGTGTAAATACTAAAAATTATATTCCGCAGCCTATGTACAACTCATTACAACTTAGCGTGGGAACATCACATGTTGCAAGTTGTACCAGTCGCTCAACAGATTTTGGAGGCAACATAAGTTGCAGCTAAACCTCAGAGAAATCATGTGAGCGACTGGGAAGGAGTCTGGCATGGACAGTGAGTTTGGACAGCCACAAGTATTTGCAGACTCGTGTCTAAAAAGTATTTTGCATTTTTCTCAACAATTTATTGGTCAACTTAGTCTCAAATCATATATTCTGGAAGCTATTCAATGGGGCTATCCAACTATGTAAAGTGTGTCTAGACCGTGGGAAACAGTCTTGACACCCTTCTGGACAGCAGCAAGCAATGTGCACAGACAATGAGTCAGGGTTCGCTACAATACAGTAATTTCAATTGCAGGTTCCCAATACAAAAGAGCCTGATGTGTGATGTGTGCAATGTGTGCAAAGTCTGCAAAGTCTGTTATGTGACACATGCGGTGCATGGGAAGTTGCCGATAGCAGCATGTGCACTTTGACATTGCAGCAATTTTTTTCGGTAACTCACTTCATAGAAACTCTCGGCCCCCCACCACTTCGCCGCGAGTTCCATTTGCGATGTTCAGATTATTGTTTAGGTTTGATTGTTAGAATTCTTGGTATTATGGTGTTCGCTATGACCAACTCACGTTTGGTGATGTTGAGTCGTGTGGCGTTTAGATTTACACCTATTGCCTTTCTTGGTGGCATCCGTGCCAAAGTCAGTGCGCATTCATAGCGTCTGACTATAAAACCCCAATTTTTGGACAACCCAACCTTTCCTCAGTTCACGTACAACGGGACTGAGCGACAACATCGCTAGTCCATCATTTCGTCTTATAGGTTACGAGCCCCGTTCACTCTGAACTTCGTCCTACCTTGTGAACTCCATATCCCCTTCCTTCCCAATGTCCAACACCACTGCAACCGCTAGTGCAGCCGCCAGTTCCTCAACAACAACCATCTCCCCAGACAGCTCCCGGTTCCCCATTAAAGTCTTAGACAATGAGGGCAAGAATTACCGTACGTGGGCGTCTAGGATGAAGTCAATACTTCAGATAGGAGAGGTTTGGGAGGTCATGCAAGACACATCAACAGGCGGCGTTGCCATGCCAATGCAAACAGGCCAAGACCTCACGGACTGGTTGAAGAAGGATATGAAGGCGTTAACATATATCAAGTGCTATATAGGTGACGAACCTATCATGCTAATTGATGAAGCTCCCCATGCTCGCGAAGCATGGAAACTCCTTTCTAATCACTACAACGGTCGTGGTGCACACGATGCCATGATTATCCACGGTGATCTGTATACTTTCCACATGGACGACTCTAAGCCGCTGGAGCCACAGATCAATGAAATGCGACAACTCCGCGCCCAACTATCCGAAATGGGCCGGAAGTGTGAGGCCCCGGCCCATGTCTATATTCCGCCCACAACATCAATTGATGTTGTGTTGTGTAATAATTATGTTGCGACGCTAATTTAGCATCGCGGAAGCTTCTCTATTTATTTGTGCCGAGAATGTATAAGATTGTATATAAACCCTCGGGGTAGCTGTAAAAGGCGGATTAGCCTTTACTTCTACCCCGTCAATATACAGCCAAATCAAGCGTATACTTAGACGGATTACTGAGGCCTGAGGCGAACGGGGGAACGGAACATTACCGTCCCCAAACTAGTAAGATAACCTTTCACTTTTTTACGCTCTTATTCTCTTTTCCATTCTCGGCACCGCGTTACCGGCGCCGAAACCCCATTTGGCAACGCGCGCGTTGTCGGCCCCTGACAACGCGCGACTTCGATCAAGTTCTCACGCGAACTTGTTGAACAACTCGACACCTCTTCTGGATGTCGTGGAGATACAACACCAGGAGCACGTCCAACGCTCCCGCCAACACGGCCGGCCCCTCCACTAGCCGTTGTAGGCGGGATAATCGCCCACGCGCAGCGCCGGCTCGGATACCCGTTTCCACGATTAGAAAACCACCTTTCATTCATACAACGACTCGACACGGATTTGGTATCTAAAAATAGTACTAATTCCTACGATCCCATCGATACCAAGAACATCCCAATCGGTGGAGATTTGACGGAGTTCTATGTTGGGCAAGTTAGGCACGGGCATGTGCGGGCGTGGGAATCTCAAGCGGCAACCCAGAATTCCAGCCTCACTCGTTCCCACGGCATCTAATAAATTGGTAAAAATGCTTATTGGCTGCGTGAGAGTTATCTCCGGCTTCATTTCCAATTTTGGCCTTTAATTCCGTAAATCCGTTGAGAAATCGCTTATTTTCTTATATTTTCATATTTTGCCATCATTTCAGTTATTGATTGATATTCTTTTATTGATACTGTTACCCTTTTTATTATTTCGCCTAATAAGGTATGCAGGTGCCATATGGCATCAATATTCCCCATCTATTATTTCTAAAAATAATTGTTCCTTATATCCTGTACATACCGGATTTTGGAATAGAAGTTCTCCCCTCCCCCATTTTCTCTAAGGTGCTAGGACGCGCTAGAGAGGGTGTGAGTGAGTGGAATTCCAACAGTAGGAATAAGGGCAGCTGTCTAGCTCACAACGAGTGAGTAGTGGACGCTGAGCCCGGACCTTGCGGAAATCCTGGAGAACCCACACGGAGTTTAAGG
Organism: Cantharellus anzutake; assembly: GCF_015039405.1. Classification (NCBI taxonomy): domain Eukaryota; kingdom Fungi; phylum Basidiomycota; class Agaricomycetes; order Cantharellales; family Hydnaceae; genus Cantharellus; species Cantharellus anzutake. Next base: position 20,160 of record NW_024067024.1, on the reverse strand, counting down.
ATCGAGAGCCAAGCGAAGTTTAGAGAGAAAGTAGAGAGTTTAGGAGAGTTTGGCCCCACGAGCTTAGTCGGCATAGAGAGCCGCGAGCCCTCTTGCATTTCTGGTGGTCCTTACACTCCCCCATTTTCTCTAAGGTGCTAGGACGCGCTAGAGAGGGTGTGAGTGAGTGGAATTCCAACAGTAGGAATAAGGGCAGCTGTCTAGCTCACAACGAGTGAGTAGTGGACGCTGAGCCCGGACCTTGCGGAAATCCCGGAGAACCCACACGGAGTTTAAGGATCGAGAGTCAAGCGAAGTTTAGAGAGAAAGTAGAGAGTTTAGGAGAGTTTGGCCTCACGAGCTTAGTCGGCATAGAGAGCCGCGAGCCCTCTTGCACCGTAGGGCGGAAGACGACACCACCTCAAGTGATGGTGGCGATCTGGGCCTGCAAGGGCCCAGGGACGCGTCTCAGACGCGTCCCACCTATATGAGAGACGTTGACGAAGTCACAACGTCTGAAGCCCTCGCAGCGGAGACTCTCGCGGCATTCGTCCCAATGCGCGCGTCGCGTCCTCCATCCCCAACCCACTCCCTCGCGTCTGAAACGGCGCAAGTACTAAGAAATCGCGTCGACCAAGTCGACGACGACATCGCCGACTTGAGAGGCGATGTCCGTAACATGAATACCCAGATCTCTGGGAATAGCGACAACATCGCTCGTCTAGATCGTAACATCATTAAGGTGGAGGAAAGACTTAATGAGAAACTTAACGAAATTCTCCTCGCGCTCTCTCGACGCGACGAGCCAAAGCCACCCGCAGCAACGGTGGATAACCCATCTGCAAACCCTCCAGTGAACCCAACAACGGGTGGAAACCCCATCGTCGTCTCTGACCAGACGAAAAAAACCGCTGTTGAGGTGCAAGCGCCCCAAGAGGTCCCTGTAGTCCCCGTTAATCAAACGGGTCAACAAATCACTAAACCCGCTGTGGAGGCGCAAGCGCCCCAGGAGGTCCCTGTAGTCCCCGTTAATCCAACGGGTCAACCAATCAGTGGGGTCCCCATACCTGGAGGGATCCCCACTGTCTCTGCCGTCGTCACAGAGGCGACAAGTTCATGCGCGTCTGTCGAGGTACAAGAATCTGACAGACGTTTTGTTCCTATCTTTAGTGGAACGAAGCCACCTACCCCATCGATGGCGCCAGTAACCACTGACGCCAAAGGAAAGGGTAGGGAGATCGACCCAGGACAACTGGCTGGATCATCGATTACAGGGGAGAGTGGAACTTCTCCATTCCATTTCAGGCCAGGCTTCGTGCCCGCGCCGTTCATTCTGTCGTCCCAACCCACGAACAGTGGGGTGAAGATACCAAGCGTTGACGCTACTCAAACGCGTAATTTCCCTCCCGACCATGGGAGAAAGAAAGCAGTGCCGATGAAGGCCACTGTGGAGACGATACAAGAGGAAGACGGTGACGCGGAAGCCACCAGTGTTCCGTACGATTACTACGCACGAAAAAAACGCCCGATCTACGTCCAGGATCGTGTAGATGACATTGGCGGACAGCCCGCCAAGGTCAGACCTATCTTCGCTAAGCGTAGTCTCAGCGAATCTACTTTTGACTTTAACGCCCATCTGGATGCAGACGCAGCATTCGTATACAACGTGGGTCGTGGGGCAAACGGTGAAGACCCCGAAAGACTGTCCCACGGCACAGCACTCAGACGAGTGCTGGATAACTACCACCGATTCTCACAACCGCCTGTGGCTCCAGAAGGGGGCAAGAGGCGTGTAGACCAAGTTAGGTCTAACTCGGGAAGAAGGCCCCGCCGTCCGAGTGGCGATGGTGATGACGAGGATGGTGGCGAGGGTGGCTCGTCCTGGCCCAACCCACCATTTCCTGACCTATTTGGCACCGAAGCAAAACGGGAGCCTTCATCCAACTTTCCAAACCGCTCATCTGTACGACCCGGTTTGTTTGACTCAACCATGCGTTCATACGCAGCACCGGCGGCACGAGTAGTGCCTGATCCATCTGAGTTCATGACTCAGCTTCTTGAATCTGCACGCCGAAGTGTGGAGGTCCGAATCCTGCAGCCACTGCCTGCAGATGTACGCCCAGAACTGCTCAAGAAGATGCAGGGACTGACTCCGACCATCAAATGGTCTGGAGAGAATAACTCGAAGATATTCCACAACTGGCTGCACTCCTGGCTAGCCTATATGTCGTCGTGTGGGTGGAAGGGTGAAGCTTACAACGAGTTTCACGTCCACACTTTGACAACCGCTGTTGAAGGCGAGGCACAAGACCTCCTGATGCACTATATACGCATTGGAGTGCAGAACGGGGTAACCCCCCCATTCTGGGATCTACTAGAGATCCTTATCTGCACCTTCATCAAGAAGTCTGCAGCAGTAGCATCCACGAAAGCGTTCAAAACGCTTTCATACGATTCCGCGAAGGGAATCAAACACTTCTATAACCAGCTGTATCGTGCAGCTGGGGAGATGATCACGCCTCCTGACCAGGCAATGTTCAATGAACGTTTCCTGAACGCCATCCCTGGCGAAATGCGTCGGGAGATGGTTATGCGCCACGACATTTCCGTGGACTACACAACGAAAGACGAGTTGTGGACCGCTGTGCTCCGCCTGGACCATGCATACGATTCAATTAAGGCGATCTCTGCGTATCGTAATGACTCGCAAGCGCCAGCCGCGTCAAAAACGACGCAAAAACAAGCCAACGCTGCAGCAGCACCCAAAAAAGCTGCTGATTCTTCGTCCGCCAAGAAAGTGTACAAAAACACATTCGGGGGAAACACGTCAGCTCTGAAGAGTGGACAACGCTCAACCTTCCGTGCGAGCTATTCGCCGGCTCCAAAAACAGAGAAATCGACGTCGTCTACAGCGATGAAATCGACGCCATCCTTGGATAAGGATGGGAAACCGTGTTGTTTTAAATGCGGGAAAATAGGCTATCAACGTGATTGCCCAAATCACGACAAGCCCAAACCGCGCATGTACAACATAGCGGTCGAGTCTGACGAACGAGACCTACAGGACTCGGAGCCTGTAGAAGAACCGGAAGGTGTTGAAGATCCTGCAGAGGTGCAGGACTATATGGCCGACGATGAGGCGTTCGACGATAAACTCGTGGACGACCCATACGATCCCAACCTCCTCGCTGAGGTGGAGGAGGAGTACGTAGAAGTGGACGCCGACATGTTCGTCGGTGCTATGACGTTCGTGGATCCCACGGACGAAAACTTCTCCATTAAATTAGCATCTGCTCGGCAAGCAGACAAACTGCCATCTGATGAGCAGATAGTAGCTGAGCTTGTCGACGACGCAGTAAAGACCTACAAGAGGGACGGTGTTATACCGGTCCCAAAATCTTCATCGGGGAAACCGTCAACGCAAAGTGTGACGAGTTCTTCAGTGCCTAACAAGCTTCTGAAGAAAATCCCGCCAATATTCGACGCGAAGTTTAGAATCTCGCGAGAGGCGGGTAAATACCCTGAAAACCGCAGCGCCGACTTAAGGCGGATGCTCACCGGCGAGGTTAACATCGCCGGGGTAAACGCCTTTGTCCTATTTGATAGTGGCGCTGAAACAGATGCCCTATCTCCAGATTTTGTCCGAGCAGTTCACATTCCACTGCTCGAGTTGCCAAACCCCTTGGTTCTCCAGATGGGGACCAAAAACAGTCGTTCGTGCATAATGTACGGCACGAATACTCCCGTAACCATTCACAGGGTTACGTCTACTCAATATTTTGACGTCGTCAACATTGACTGCTACGACGCCATTCTCGGAGCTCCGTGGCTGAATGCCAACGGAGCGTCCCTCAATTTCGAAACTCACACCGTCCACATAAAGACGGGCGACATCAAAACGTTTGATGTCCTGACGGAACGGGGTAAAACCTCAGTGGGGGCTGCTGCACGCGGTCGCCCCAAACTTCCCCGTGCACCGAGATCCGAACTGTCATCTAAACAGACGGCATGATGCAATACGGCGAAGGCTGGAAACCCTTCGCCACGCATCCTTGCCATCTCCGCTCAAAGAGACGCGGATACCTCCCAGTGGCCCAATCACTGGCCAAGCCCGAGGTCGAAAGATCTCAGGCTTCCCGACTGTTCCCATTTAGAAGGTCTGCCAATGACAGACCCTGAATTTGTGCCACTCAGGAATTGGTGGCGTGAACGTTTCAAAGACGTCATGGCGCCAGCCCCTGAAGTCCTACCTCCGTTCAGGGAGGTTAACCACCGGATCAACTTGATTGATCCGAATAAAAAATATATAGAAAGAAGGGCTACGTGCCCTCAGGCTCTTGAACCGCAGCTTCGAGAAAAGATCGCTCGTTATGAGCGAGCCCAATGGTGGGAACGCAAGGCGGTCGCAATGGCGGCTCCACTTCTTTGTCTTGCAAAGAAGGACGGTTCTTTACGGACTGTAATCGATGCGAGAAATCACAATGCGAACTCCATTCTCGATGTCACGCCCATGCCTGACATGCGTTTCATCATGGATAGTATGGCTCGGGTAACTTATCGATCAAAGATTGATATGACAGACGCGTACGAACAGATTTGTATCGAACTGGACTGCGTACAATACACGGGGATGAGTACCCCGTACGGTACTTTCATATCGAACGTGCTGCAACAAGGGGACTGTAACGGCCCTTCCACGTTCCAGCGCGTTTTGACTTGGATCCTAAGGGACCAAATCGGTCGAGCCGTCCACGTATGGTTCGACGACATCTTCACTGGAACTACGTCAGTGAAGCAACACAACGAGAAATTCTTGTGGATATATACTCGTCTGAGGGACGAGAAGCTCTATGTAAGCCCAAGAAAATTTGAGCCATTCGCCCCTGTACTCGACATACTGGGGTGTAAAGTGGACTCAAACGGAATCCACGCAGATTCCGACAAACTAGAGAAAATAAGGAACTGGCGAACGCCAGAGAACCACACCGAGGTTCTGCGATTCCTAGGGCTCATTGAGTACCTAGCGAAATTCCTACCCAACGTCAGTGCATACACTGGACCGTTGCAATCCATATGCACCAGCCATATGCCGTTCCGCTGGAACGCCCTACACGAAAAATGTTTCGCGCAGATCAAAGTAATCGCGTGCAAGACGCCGATTCTAAAGCCCATAATCTGGGATATACCGGATTCAGAAGACCAAGACAAGTACCGTGTCTGGGTGATCACCGATGCCTGCCCCGCTGGCGTCGGGGCCGTGCTCGCACAGGGTGCAGAATGGCAAACCTCTAACCCTGCTGCGTTTATGTCGAAGAAGTTCACCCCGACTCAACGGGCGTATTTCGCCTATGAGCTAGAAGCTCTAGGCGTTCTGGAAGCGCTCACCAAATGGCTCGATGAGCTGACTGGTGGGCGGAAATTCACTGTGGTCACTGACCACAAGGCGCTTACTTACTTCAAAGAGAAGAATCACACTGCGCCGCGTCACATTCATTGGCAGAATTTCTTTCACGGTTTCAATTGTGACATCGTGTATGTACAAGGCCACACAAACAAAGTGGCCGATGCCCTGTCGCGATACTATGAGTCCTCGTCAGACGAGGATGTCCACTACGACGATTACGTATCCGCAGATATACGGATTGATAAAGAGGGCGACGATCTGCCCTTGGCGCGTGCTGAGGAAGCACGGGAATTATTACACCTGCACAGGTTGAGACTGCAGTGCATACGGCTGGGTGCGTCCCACTCTATCGGAGACGCTCAGGAGCCACGAGATCTCGAGGCATCCGTGCTCGATCCCCCTGACGATCGTCAAGGGAGGAGGGAGCTTTCCCTCGAAGATGTACTGCCGCCATTGGCAGAGCTACGTCCTCATGTAGAGGACAAAGCTTTCATCGCAAGTGTGAAAGACGGCTACTCCAAACACAATGCTTGGAGAGGGATCCTGGCAAAACCTGGGGATTTCCCTAGGTTCTCGATCGTCGATGGCCTAATTTTCCGTCTGAATGATTCAGGCGAGCCACGACTTGTCCTCCCTGAATCTATTCATAAAGGGGAGAGGATAACGGGCATCGCGATCGAGCACGCACACCGCATCCTTGGTCACCTCGGCACCAAGAAGACGCTCGAGTACATACGCAAACACTACTGGTGGTCTTCGATGTCAAAAGACATCGAGAAATTCTGCACGTCCTGCGGGACATGCCAGACGACCAAGAAAAGCAAACTCAGATATCCGGGACTGCTTCACCAGCTCCCGGTCCCTGAGAAACCTTGGGAGTCAATCGCCATGGATTTCATCGGACCATTCCCGACGAGCCTGAGTTATAACTACCTCTGGGTAGTTCTGTGCCGACTAACGTGCCAGGTTCACCTAGTGCCTGTGACGACCCAGGTCAAGACTATTGAACTGGCACATCTGTTCCTGCAACATGTCGTGCGCTTGCACGGCATGCCAACATCCATCGTGTCAGACCGTGACACGAAGTTTACGTCTCAATTTTGGACTGAGTTACACCGACTCATGGGTGTTAAACTCAAGTTAACTACCGCGTTCCGTCCTCAAGGGGATGGCCAAGCAGAACGAGCGATCCAGACGGTGGTCCAGATCCTTCGGTCATTCGTCCAACCCGATCAGCGAGATTGGGCCGTGCATATACCCATGGTAGAATTCGCATTGAACTCAAGTGCGAACAAATCAACGGGATTCGCCCCGTTTGAGTTGGTATACGGATACCTCCCACAAATGACCGTGTCTCTGCCGTCATCCAAATTGCCGGGGGTGAAATCCTTTGCCCAGCGGGCCCTGGACAACATCCAGGCCGCTCACAACGCTATTATTAAGAGTCGTGTAGAACAGGCTATCCAGGCGAACCGACATCGGCGCCCTGATTCCCCAAAACTGAAGAAAGGGGACTACGCATATCTTTCAACGAAAGATCTGAACCTCCCCAAGGGGAGGGCGCATAAGTTGTTGCCAACTTATATTGGCCCCTACGAAATACTGGAGGTATTTGAGGACTCATCAAACTACGTCCTCAGGCTTCCCCCAGTGTTGATGCAAAGAAATATCTTTGCGAAGTTCCACGTCTCACGGCTCGCACCTCATGAGCCGAATGATTCTGTGCTGTTCCCTGGGCGCGCCGTAGAAGTGTTTTACGACTTTGGCGACGACCCAGAACGGGAATACCAGGTTAAGGAAATCGTCGACCATCGATGGGACGACGATAAGTCTTTATGGTTCCGTGTCCGATGGGGACTTGGTGACCTTACTTGGGAACCCTTGGCCAACGTAAACGATCTAATTGCATTGGATGACTACCTAACAGTACAAGGGGTAGAGAACGTCGAGGAACTGAACCGTCAACGACGGGATCAGACGCCAGACAATAGATCCAGCGGACCATCATGACCACGGCGTGAACGTCGCCTACTGGTCCGATACCAGCGGATATCAATGCCTTATCACGGCCAACTATGGCGTTGAAGCCATGAGTTGCCTAAACTGGCAAGTCCGGGAATATCCGAATAATATCGGATAAATGCGACGAAAGCGGGATCAAATCCTGCTTCCTACCATCAAATTTGAAATCGCTCAAATGAACGCGACTGAATCCCCCCTCGCTGATTCCTCCCTCGACCTTTCCCCCATCAAGGAGGCCCTCATAGACTCCAGTCCAAACTCCCCACCTGTAAGTCCCACCACGGATGCTGCCATGTCGTCGATGGACGACAACTCCACAGTCGCTCAGACTGTCACCCCTGGAGCGCCCAGCACGGGCGTTTTAACCCCAAAACAGGACCATTTGGTCCTGCCCACTCGCGTAAGCGCGAGTGAGAAATACCCCCACCTGCCGCATTCCACGCAGACGGGGCTCGATCAACTCGAAATGATTACAGAAGTCGTGTGGGCCCGTATCGAGAAGAAACTCGAGAAACGCAAAGAGACTACGTTCAAAGACGAACGTGGGAGTGATGAGCTCGATGAGCTCAGGAACAAGTATGAGATGCTGCAGAACGAGGCCGACGACCTGCGTTCTGAAAACGACCGTCTTCATCGACGGGTCGAATCCCTCCGAAAGGCCAACGACGAACTCAACGAGGACGTCTTTAGAGTCGCGCGCACGGCGAGGGGACGCCCTGCGTCTCCCAAACCCGCCCCGATCACATCTTCTGCTCCCTCATCGTCACGGCCCACTGTTCCCCAAACCATCGTTATCCCCGGGGTTGGCCCGGTGGATCCTGCGTCGGCCAAGTCTGCGCCATCGAAAAAAACCACCTCTTCCAAGAGATGGGCTCCCACGTCCGACGATGATGAGATGGAAGGCGAATGGGTCGTCGACCCTGATGCCCTGTTCGAAGAATTCGTCGTGAACCGTCCACCCGGCTACCATTACTACAAGTACTACGACGCCAAACTCACTGAAGTGCATGGCGAACCCCTACCCCCACTGACATATTGTCGATCGGTGGCCCTTCCTACCCGCTTCTACGACATCGACCATGTCGATAGAATCGAATTCCCAGACGCGGCTGTGCTCGTCCGCGACAAAGAACCTAAGTGGTTCGAGTTGGTTCGTAACTACATACACACCGAAGAGGGTGTGAGGTTCTATGCTACAATGTACCATCTTGCCTGGTCGTTCAAGACGGGCAAGCCCTCGCAAGAGGACGTCGACACCTGTACCGATTGGTACAGGGTGGCTACAAACAACCGTGCCTCACGAATGCGTATGTCGCGCGACGACATTGAGACGGAGGCGAAAAGACTTCCCGACCAGTACCCCCCGGCTCGTATTGCACGGATGTACATCCTCGCATGTCAATGGATAAAACCAATGACTGACAACGCTCGTGAGCGTCGTAAAATTCAATGCCAGGAACGAGCACTTATGTACTCGAACCCTCCCCCAACGTCGTACTCAAACCCGCCTATGATGTACGCGAGCCCACACCCTGTGGCATATTCAAACGCCCCACCTCCGCCGCAATACCCCCCTCCGATGTATGCACACTCGTCGGTGTACGAATCCGCCCATGCACCACCAGTGCGAGGGCGTGCTCCCTCTTCTCATGGACGTGGCCATCCCGCGCACCATGTCCATTATTCGCACCGTCGTCAAGACGAGGATTCGTCCATGAACGACGCTGATGTCGAGACTCGTCACTACAACGACAACTATCTGAGTGACGATGTCGCTGTCGACGCGGCTAGGTCCACGACGACTCGTAGGACTACGTCGAATCGCCCATCCGGCTCTGGCCCGTCCGGGTCAGCGCCGCGTAAACGAATGAGGAACTGACCCCCCCTCATCCATACCTTCGTCAACGACAATGCCGTCGTTGATTACCCACTTTCGTCAATGACAAGGCCGTCGTTGATCAATAATCTCTTACCTTCGTCAACGACAATGCTGTCGTTGATTGTCTATTCTGTACCCTTCGTCCTTCGTCAACGCAATCGTCGTTGATTATTCATTTTCTCGTCGGCGACAACTCTGCCGTCGACGACCTACACTGTCAACATCGTCATGGTGGACGATGGTATTTAATAAACTCACAACGACGAGAAAGTCGTTCCATCGTCGACAACACTGTCGTCGAGATCTGGGTGCATATGTTCCAGGAGAAACTCTAAGTGGGCTTCGCCTACAAAATACTATTATAGCCTCCTGCAATGAGTGTGCCCCCGTTTGCATACATTCTTCGTATGTAGAACGTTAAAAAAAATTTTATTTCTTTAAAAATGCTTGCTTTCCCCTTGTGTATATATGCTAGTACCCTGTCTGCGATCTAGTATCGCAAGGGAGGATGTGAGGCCCCGGCCCATGTCTATATTCCGCCCACAACATCAGTTGATGTTGTGTTGTGTAATAATTATGTCGCAACGCTAATTTAGCGTCGCGGAAGCTTCTCTATTTATTTGTGCCGAGAATGTATAAGATTGTATATAAACCCTCGGGGTAGCTGTAAAAGGCGGATTAGCCTTTACTTCTACCCCGTCAATATACAGCCAAATCAAGCGTATACTTAGACGGATTACTGAGGCCTGAGGCGAACGGGGGAACGGAACATTACCGTCCCCAAACTAGTAAGATAACCTTTCAGGAAGGTTGATGAAGGTGACTTCGTCATAGCTCTTGCCAAAGCACTCCCCGCTACATATCACGCCATAAAGACCTACGTCATCGTCCACGTCGACGACATCAACACTGTAACCTCCACAAGCCTAATCCGACACATACTCCAAGAAGAGAAACTCAGGAACAATGACCCTGAGATCGTGTAAGGGATTAACCTTACTTCACTATAATTCTGATTATAGTGATATTTATATTATGTTGCATCGCTATAATTCCCATTATAGTGATGTGGTTATTTCTTTATTTATTTGTGCCGAGATATGTAATTTACATATATATACCTCGGAGTAGTTGTAAAGGCCTGGTAGCCTTTTACCTCTACCCCGTTGAATATACAGCTCATTAAAGCTTATGTTTAGACGGACCTACTGAGGCCTGAGGCGAATGGGGGAACGGAACGTTACCGTCCCCAAAATAGTAAGCAACCTTTCAGATCGCCACCATGTTCACCAACGGTGGAAAGTCTGGCCGTTGCGAAAAGAAAAAGTCAAGTGGCTCGACAACGAATACTTCCAAACCGGTGGTTTGTTGCTCGAATCCTAAGTGTGGAGCACTAGGTCATACGATAGAACAATGTTGGTTGGAAGGGAAGAGATCGAGATGCGGAAGGGGGAAGGGCAAGTCAAAGTCGACGATGCCGAAGGAGTCGGCCAAAGTCGCAACCTCTCCTGATGAAAAAGACAAAGTCTTAGTCGCCAGAGCTTCAGACTTACTAAGTGCAACACTCACTGGTAATGAATGTCGACGCTCCGAGTGGATAGTTGATTCTGGAGCCACCGCGCACTTATGTGGTAATCGCGAGTGGTTCATCTCCTATCGTCTCCTTGATCCTCCTCAAAAAATCGTCCTAGGTAACAAAAAGGTAATTTTAGCGCTGGGCATTGGACAGGTGAAAGTGACTTTTCTTACTGGAAACTCACCTGGAAACACCATCATTCGCAATGTCCTCTATTGCCCGAAGATCGCCCATAACCTTTTATCCATCATCCAACTCAATTCATCCGGCACATATGCAACATTCCTAAGCGGAAAGTGTGAGATCTTTGACTCAGCGGACCAGCTCATTGCTGTTGCCAACGCCGAGAACGGTTTGTACCGATTACCTGTTACGGTCATAGCCTTGGAGAAGGCTTATATCACCTCCTCCCACGCCGCCAACTCCTACTCCTCCAATATCACACGATTGATTACCGCCAGCGCATCATTGGATGTGTGGCACAAATGCCTTGGTCATATCTCGAAGGAATCTATCCTCAAAATGATCAGAAGCGGAATGGTAAAGGGCATGGATCTGATTGGGAGTGAAACACAGGACGAACCAAAATATTGCGCAGAATGCGAGGCGTCCTCACACCATCGTAATCCTATCCCTTCCGAAACTCATACTCGCACCGATCAAGTCCTTGGCAGAGTTTTCTCCGACGTATGCGAGACCAAAACTGTAATGCGAGAAGGCTTTAAGTATTTCATCACCTTCGTTGACGACTTCAGCCGCTATCTTACCGTTTACCCGATGAAGAAGAAGTCCAACACGCTCAACAGATTCAAAGAGTATCTTGCCGAAGCGGAATGCCAGACGGGGTCTAAACTCAAGATCCTCCGTACTGATGGTGGTGGCGAATATTTCTCGGATGAGTTCTCGTCGTATCTAAAAGGAATCGGAATCGTTCATGAGCGTACAAATCCGCGAACACCGCAGGAGAACGGCGTAGCTGAGAGAGTCAACTGGACTCTAGTCACCATGACTATCGCTATGCTCGAGTCGAAAGTCGACCACACTGCTTGGCCGTACACGCTGCGACATGCGGCACTAATCAAAAACGTATCCCCCCACTCCGCACTTCCTCATGATCTCTCCCCCTACGAACAGTACACTGGCAATAAGCCAAGTGTCACCATGATACATACCTTTGGCTGTAAAGCCACCCTCCACATCCACCGCAATCTTCGTCGAAAACTCGATAATTGTTCAATTCTTGGAATTCATCTTGGCATGGCGCAAGGCAAGAAGGCCTTTGTTGTCTTCGATCCCAAGACTCGTAAACTCCACGAGTCCAGGGACGTTCATTTTTTTGAAGGAAGAGATGGAGAATCGGAGCGGGTGACGATTGAGGTTGAATCACAAGATTCCCCAACGCACATCGTTGTCCCCATGAAGAGTGATGAAGGAGAGGTTAGGGAAATGGGAGATGAAGATGGTGACGGTGATGGTGATGGTGATCACGAAGATCGAGAGGAAAGGGGAAGTGAGAGCGATGACGAGGAGAAGGTAGATGGAGGAGACATACCTGTTAAACCTGAATCCAGGCCCCCTGAACCATGACGCTCAGGACGTATCCATCGTGCCCCCATCCCTGACGACGACACTCGATACTCCGTTTCTTCTTACAATCGTTCAACGAGAGCCCCTGAAACAGTGGGCGTTAGTTGGGCGTTAAACACGAATGTGGAAATACCACAGACTTACAAACAGGCGATGGACCGTCACGACGCGGGTTCATGGCTCGAGGCTTGTGTGGAAGAATTATCAGCATTAAGGGAGACGGGAACTTACGTCTCAGTGCGAAAGCGAGACGTCGATGCTCAGAATGTGGTTGGTTCGAGATGGGTATTTGCGATAAAGAGAAATGCTAACGGAGAAGTGGAGCACTATAAAGCGCGTGTGGTTGCAAAAGGTTTTAGTCAGGTCCACGCGATCGATTATGACGAGACCTTCGCACCTGTGGTCAAATGGACCTCCATTCGAATACTCCTAGCCCTATCCACCCATCTCGATCTCGAACTTCATCAAATGGATGTAAAAACCGCCTTCCTCAATGGCGATCTAGAGCACGAAATCTACATGGATCCCCCTCCTGGATGCGATGATTATGGGTGGCCCAATATTGTGTGGAAGTTGCAGAAGAGCCTCTACGGACTCAAACAGGCGTCACGCGCCTGGTACAAGAAGGCAAAAGCCAAACTCAACAAACTCTACTTCACGTGCTGTGAATCCGACCACGCAGTATTCATTTATTCCTCCCACACCAAATTCTGCATCGTCGCTTTATATGTCGACGACCTCCTCATCGCTTCAAATGATCTCAACTTACTTCGAAAGAAGAAGAGGCAGCTGCGTTCTGCATTCAAAATGAAAGACTTGGGCGAAATTCATTGGTTTCTTGGACTGGAGATTACTCGCGATCGCGCACGGCGCTTAATTACCGTTTCCCAATCACGATACGTGTCTGACGTTGTCGAAAGATTTGGCTTTACTAATTCTCGCAGTATTTCAACTCCCATGACCCCTAACCTTAAACTCCTTCGCCATGATCAACCCGATCCTGAGATCAACACCCGCGAGTACCAATCACAAATAGGCTCCATTATGTACGCGATGCTCGGTACCCGACCAGACATTGGCTACGCCGTCACCACACTGAGTCAGTACTCATCAAATCCAGGGGAAGAACATTGGATCACCATCAATCGACTTCTTCGCTATCTCAACACCACCAAAGACTACAAATTGGTCTACAACGGAAAGTCAAAATACGACGATCACACTGGATATTCCGATTCGGATTGGGCTGGAGACCCAAGAGACTTTCGTTCCGTGTCTGGTTTCGTTTTTATAATGGCTGGTGCAGCTATTAGCTGGAGCTCGAAGAAGCAGACATCTATTGCGCTCTCGAGTACAGAAGGCGAGTACATGGCAATGACTCATGCTACTAAAGAAGCACTTTGGATCCAACAGTTCCTTCGTGACATACACTTCCCTCTCGCCCATTCCACCTCCTTACTCGTCGATAATCAGGGCGCTATCGCACTGGCGTCAAATCCCACCTTCCACGCTCATACGAAACACATTGGCGTTCGACATCATTTTATTTGCGAACACGTTGAACACAACGACATCACACTCGATTACATTTCGATGAACGACCAAGTAGCCGACGTCCTTACAAAGGCTCTGGCGCATGAAAAACATTCAAAGTTCCGTACTGCGATGGGATTACATGAGTAGATCTAGCGAGTGGGCGTGTTAGAATTCTTGGTATTATGGTGTTCGCTATGACCAACTCATGTTTGGTGATGTTGAGTCGTGTGGCATTTAGATTTACACCTATTGCCTTTCTTGGTGGCGTCCATGCCAAAGTCAGTGCACATTCATAGCGTCTGACTATAAAACCCCAATTTTTGGACAACCCAACCTTTCCTCAGTTCACGTACAACGGGACTGAGCGACAACATCGCTAGTCCATCATTTCGTCTTATATTGATGTCACCAGCATGTCACTTGATAGGCACTGAGAAGAGGACAACATACTCCGCACATGTGGAGGAGATCATAGTGTTTAGAGACCCAGCTCCCCTCCTTAGTAACCGTGTAGAAGGTGGCTCGCCTTCCAAACGACACTTCTCTGGACCACTTTCTCTCTGGTTAAGTACCGAAGGCAGGAGTAAGGGACGGTGCATTCCCCCTCTGCCAACCCTTTATACTTTTTATCGTTTCAGACCATCCTCGATTCAACTCATAGTGCTCATTATGTCTGTTAACTAGGGCTCCTAGCGGATCGGATGATCTGCAGATATCCGCAACCGCATCCGGAAATTCACGGATCCGGTTTTGGATTTTCAGAGGAAAATATCCGCGGTTTTTAATCCGCAGATTTGCGGATTATCCGCAGTTTTATCACATGATTTATTTCTTGCAGATATGCAGGAGATCTGAGGCAAATAAGGGTGAAATTCCCCATATTTACTGTAACTCCTACTCTACTGTGGCTTGTGAGAGGATAATATCTGCGGTTTCTAGTCCGCAGATAGGCGGATTATCTGTGGATTAAATATATCCCACTTTCCTAGATACCCCTCCTATGTTTCCATATTTTCTCTCAATTTTTTCAAGTCCTATCTAACCACCCAGGCCCGTTATTTCCAAATTTGGCATCTGACACCCATCTTTTGTGCCATTTTCCCCATATCTCTGTCAGTTCTCCACCAATATGGACATATTTGGTATTGTTAGAAAGCTCTCATCAGGGCCGTTCTAACAAAATATAATTTTGGAACGTATTATTTATAATCCGCGGTTGATCCGCATATCCGCGGATTTCTAACCGCCGGATACGGTTTTTGTTTCAGACCTCTAAAAATCTGCGGATTCTGATCCGGATCCGGACTGATCCGATCCGCTAGGAGCCCTACTGTTAACTACAAAGAAAATGTCAACTGAGTGGGTGCTTGACGGATGGAGTGTCAAGGAATTAAATGACTAAAGCCAATTCCAATAACTGGCTCGTGATCAGCATTGAGCAATGATGTGCAAGCAAGGTCATGGTTGCGAAGCAACCTTTCTAGTAAAGCAAGCGATTTGGATGAATGTCCGTGCGGGTCATGTGATCTTCCAAAAGAAAAGGCAGCAAATAAATGATGCACCCAAATCGGACGCGCCGATTTTTTTTTTGGCTTGCTCTAATATCCTGAGATTATCATATTACTAGCGGCCAGAAGCCCCCAGAGCTCTTTTAAAGCCGGTAGGCCCCTGTAAGCTTTCCTTGTCCTCGCTTCATCCTCACCACCTTTTTTTAAAAGATGAGTAGTCTGAGGGTTTACCGGTCGCCTTTGCGCTACGAAGATCACAATGTGGACAACGTGTATCAATTGTTATTTGATAGTTCTCCCGTGATAAGTGTCCCTGACTCACAGATCGTGTACATCCATGCCCACACTAACGGAATAACCGCTTGCTCTAGTAGTAAAGCTCAGTCTCACTATATGCGCGAGAACTATTATATTACCTAGTAGTAAAGCTATAAGGTAATATACAATGAGTTATAAGATATAAGAAAGAAAGAAAGATAACTAACCTCAGTCTCACTATATGCGCGAGAACTGAGGAAAAGGGAAACTAATTCAAAAGATTGAATATAGTTTGTGGACTTCGCGGATAAGTCCGAAGTGACCAAGAAAAAGGTGTTGTGACCAAGTAGTCACGCTACCGCGGGAATGTGGCTGTCCGGGCGAGTTCCTCGCTCGGATGTGGGAATGTGGCTGTACGAAAACTCGTCCGGCCTCCCATAGCACACGGTTCCTCCAACACACACAAGCACCTCTCGGACACGCGGTCAGCATATCGATCGAGTCAAGAGGCTTGCCACTGCACTCGTAGGCAGGCAGGCCGACGGAGGATTGGGACTGACTAGGAATGAACGAGTCTGTATACTCTCCGAAAACCACATGGTAAGCAGGTTGAGTTTGCGCGAGGCGATACCGAACGGCACTTGCGCCCAGCCGATCATCGCTTTTGACTTTATTTTCATAGGATTTCAGCATTATTGCCCATGCTTGCTTCTATTCTGGCATCCCCTGCGTTCTGATGAATATCCATGCGACAAAGGAAGAGCTTGTCCATGCGATCGACTCAGTCACACCATCTCGGATTTTCATATCCGGACAGACTCTCACCAGTCATATAGAGTCTCTCAGGTACACCAGGACCTTTGCTAGAATCAGAAGCACCGTTAGGGATGGCAAGTCATTGAGAGGAATAGTTGACCTAAATGGTGGACGAGATTTGGATACTTTGCTCGCTGATACAAGGGATATGGATACTTCGCCCATGTGCAAGGTTAAGAGAAGCGATCTAGCCGTGAGCGAAGCACTATTGTGGATCTGAAGTGGTGCTGACGTAGCACCAGTGCATGCTTTTCTCTAGTGGTACTAGCGGGATGCCAAAGGCCGTCATGATTTCCCATGGTAACTTGTTGGTTCCATTCGTGCATCACTTTTGGAGCCTTGTTTAAAGTGAAAGTTACAGTATCTCGGCTATCTTTCAGGCTTCCGCTCATGTGCGAGCGTTGCTCAAGAGTGCGGGTGTGCCCCTACCACAGCAAATGATGAGGTTGACTGCGATTCCGATGTATCACACGCAAGGTTTCTTCACCAGTTGTTTGAGGTACGATTTAATATCTCATAAAAGCTGGGATGGAATCAATCTGTTTGGCGATAGGAACCACTGTGTAGTTAACACCTGTGTGATCCTTCCGCGGTGGGAGGTCGAGGCGGCTCTAAAAGCTATACAAAAGTGGGTGAAGCTACAGCTCTGCTACATATTTAATACGCGGTACTTAGGTACAAAATCCAAGCGGCTTCGCTAGTACCAACGATGATCAGGCAGTTGGTTAACTCACCATTGTTAAAAGGGGTCGAACCAAATATTTTTCGGGAAGCCCTTCGGAACATGCCCGGAATTACCTCAGCTTCTGCTGCTCTGTCGCCACAACTCTTGGCACAATTGCAGGAGGTCTCATGCGGACCCGCGAGTGATACTCACGTCACAGGTCTACCTCCAGTTAAATCTGTCAGTCTCCTCCACTGCAACTCTTGGCGTTCTCGTATTGATAGAGCCCCAACAAGTTCTTCGGGGCTACGGAAGCTGTAGGTGATTTGCATTGACTTCGGTTCCACCAACATATTCATCCTTGGGGTACAGACGATTGCAATTGCTGGCCCATCACTCACACCTCCAAAATTAGCTCCACCGGGATTGTGCCATGGTACTAGGAGCTAATATGGAGGCCACTCTTTATCAAGACGATGTCAAATCAGAGTCCGATGGGCACGGTGGCCTACCGGAGGGGTTCTCGATCGGAGAGTTGTACCTTCGTGGACCGAATGTGGCCTTGGGGTATTGGATGAACGAGACTGCAACGAGGGACACCTTTGGTGTCAGTGTACCTGGCGCTGAGGGAAGTGATTGGCTTAGAACTGGTGACTGTGTGAGCCTTGACTCATCAATTGGGCCAATGCATATACCCAATGACTCCCCTTTCAATATAACAAGTTTATCGCCGATCAGGATGGGAACCTGTGGTTCGTGGATCGACTCAAGGTTTGTTATGAATCCTTTAATTTTTTTCCTCATGCACGCCTACTCTCTTCACACTAGGATGTCATGAAGATATTAGGAACACAGGTCACTCCCGGCGAAATTGAAGAAGCTATTCATAGACGTTGCCAGAAGTTCGTCAGCGAAGTTTCAGTCGTAGGAGTTAACGCCTCTTCAGTTTTGGCATCCCCTCTGCCACGCCTTACGCATCTGGACAGACTGCGGAGGTTATCTGCTGAGACTGAGGAGCTAGTTCCGCGTGCTTTCGTCGTGTTGTCTGGTGAAGGAAGGCGAATCGGTGAGGAGAAATGCGTAGAGATGATTGATGCTGCTGTGTGTGCGGGGCTAAGTAAACCTAAGTGGTTAGTGGGCGGGATTCAGTTTGTTGATGCAGTGAGTTCTTCATTGCGCTTTCTGAAGGAATGGCGGTGGCATCGATCCCGATCTTATATCTCCCCATGATCCTAGATACCTGAGAATGGCACCGGGAAACCTCTGCGACGCTCACTGAGAAACTTGTTTGAGAGTCGATATCCTCTCAAGCGTACCCGTTTATAGGAATTCTCATTGTCCTTAGTGCTAAGTCCCTGCTTTTATCCCTGCCTAACATAACCCTTGTGTGCTTGCCATATAACTTGATCATCTATCGGAGTGGAATTGGACATTCACGCATCAACGATGGGGGGTTGCCAAAATCACTATCCCACGTCGCTGTTTATGCATATGCTGAGGAGTGAATCCATTTGTGGTGTCCACTCCACATCGAGTCAATGTTCAAGAGCACAGAATGTTGGTGAGGTAGAAACATCACTCCGTAGCTAGAGGGCTTTTGAGAGGTCGCGAACGGCTCTTCTACATTGCTTGATGTCGACTCGGCTTTGTTTCGGTGGGACTAGATTTCTACGTTCATCAGATTAGCGAGGACTTGCAGGAAGGTCATGATATTCACCTTTGGTAAGTCGTGAGCGTGCCTCCCCTGGGTCGGCTGGAGCCGAAGGTCCATATAGTACATTCAGCTTAAGCTGTGCTCCGAGGCCTAAGGCTCTCTGTCGTGCAACCATTCCAAGTGAGTGGAATTCACCTATTGATCAACTTTTCCACCATTGCTTTAGCAGCCTTTCCTTCGGAAAACGCAATGGGAAGCCTCTCCCAGCGGCCTCTGCTCAGCTTGAGGCTGCTTCTGGCAGTTCAACTCAGGATGATGCTCTTCGAGTCGTTCCTGGAGCCAATGCTATATCATATATGATGCCGTGCGCCCCCTCACCTCCTGTAGCTGAAGTGTCTAAAGTCATATGTGCGGGCCTGGCACCACGTTGAATACTTCTCTTCCCTCACATCGTAGCATTGTTTCGTCCGCCGCGGCGATCCTGGCAGTAGGCAGTACTAGCATGCCCCTCACATCTTGTATGGCGTTTCTTCAAGCTTCGTGTTTCCTCCGACACCCGCCATTGAGCATTCAAAGGGCGATGGCGAAGAGTGGCACAGCTTGAATGCTATGCCACGGCTCAATGGATATCGGCCCAGATTTAACATAGACAACATAGATTCCGCATCTGATGGACGAAGACCGCTCTCGGCTAACGATTTAACTGTCAACTAGATTCTTGCAGCGGCGCATCAGAGCCACCACTCCATGACATGCACAACATACAAGCTCTCTGAAGACGCATACTTCGCTCAGGTTTGCATGAACCCTTTACAGCTAATCCTTAGAGCCGGCGACAGACATCTTGCTGCCTGCTGGAAAATCAGGGAAGGGTTACGATGGGATATATAAACCCAACCGTGCACCTTGCGTCCGAGTTACAGTAAAGGTCTTGCTTTCCATGACTTCCTGACACATCCAGGTTGGGATCGATGCTACCGTACAGGCACGAATGTTACTGGTCCAGTGGAACAGACACCCATCTTTGACCGCTAATTATCCGTGCCGCGTCGTATGTCTGCACGATCAGCAGGGCCGCAGCCAGTTCACCATGCGTTCCACGGCCGATGCAGTTCAAATCCGAATGGTTGGCCAGATGGCACACCGCATGCCGCTGCGTGTCCTTCATGAGTTGATAGGCGGCCTCGACAAGAAGTGGTTCGGACCCAGGAATAGTAATCATGTTTTCGAGTCCAGGAGTCGCTGTAACGCAGAGCCACATATACCGTTCAACCTGT